>NC_082362.1:843784-1143784 GCF_027477595.1 Haemorhous mexicanus | reverse complement strand
GAGCACTCACCATCCATGTCCAGGCGCTGCATGATGATGGCCAGCTCCACCTCGCTGGGCATGTAGCCCAGGGAGCGCATGGCCATGCCCAGCTCCTGCTTGGAGATGAAGCCATTCCCGTCCCGGTCCAGCACTCGGAAAGCCTCCCGGATCTCTGCAGAGGGAAGTGGGAGAAACAACTGCTCACTTGGAAAATGTCAAAAGGTTTATTAAACCTCTGCAAAAATACAACAAAAGGACTGTGAAAAATGGGTATTTTACTATTGGCTTTTTGCAAATATTAAAATGAATATTATATGTGTTATGTTAGAAAGTGATGCTGTGTTAATTTTTTTAGTAATGTGCTAAATACAGGTTTTTAGGTTATAACATAATTTAAAATAAATTATTACTAATAAATAATAATTTAAATAATAATTTTTAGGTTATACATAATGTTAAAATAGAAACTATGCTATGTAGGATACTTTTTTAAAAGAAAGGGCTCGCAGTGAGACAGCAGCCACAGGACACTGAAATCATTCAGAGAAAGAGAATTTATTGCTCCATTATCAGAAGAAATGAACTTCTTCCTGCCTTGCTCAGCCCTGAAGATGCCGTCAGGATTCAGAGGAAGAAGCTGACACTGCCCAGACAGAATCCTGTGTTTGAATGGAATTTATGCATCATGGATGAGGTGTATGAATATGCAACAGGCTGTTGCTTTTAAGGGTTAATCCTCTGTTAACGTGGGTCCTTTTTCAGGCTTATTTTGCCCAGAAAAGGTACCTGGACTGTCCATAACTCTTTGTTTTTATTGTCTCATATTGTCCTAATCCAAATTGTGCAAATTATTATTACTCTAATTATATTGCTATTTTTATAACTATTTTATTATCATCATCAAACTTTTAAAATTTAAAAAAAACCAAGTGATTGGCATTTTTCACAGGACTCCATAAGGAAAAAGTTGCAGAGCTGGGAACTGCCCCTCATAGATACCACATGGCCAGTTCATCTTGAAGATGGATGCTCAGGCTTTTATACCCCTGGGGTTGCATCAGCCAGCCCTGGTCATTCCCAAGGTCTGTCAGTCAGTTCTTCTTTGCCATTTATCAGTGCAGACTGCTTTGTAACTGGATTGGAGGTCAGGTGTTGCCATGCCCACCCCCTGAGCACCCCCAAGCTTTTCCATTCCCACCTGCGCCAGGCAAGGGACACCTGTGCAGCTTCTTTGTACCTGTCCTAGACAGCCCAGGCTGTCTGATGGCAGCAATACAGGGGGGAAAGGGAACTGTGGGGAGAGCAGAGGACACCTAAACTACAATAACATAACTGTACATCACTAAAGCTTTTCTTAATATTCACACAATAATTGCAAGAGCCAATGATCTCATTATCCATCTATAGCAGAAGGGAGAAGGGAGGAGCTGTTATGGTGGAGGACTCTGGATGCTGAGCACAGAAGCAGCAGCTGCTGCCTTTTCCAAGGTTAATTGTGAATATTTGATCATCCCAGGGCAGGATGATCAGGATATGTTAATGCACACCCACAAACCTCCGTGCACTCAGGATATCCTGGGATCAGAGACACAAAACTGGAAAAGCCCTCTAAGATTGAGTCCAGCCACTTAACCCAGCACTGCCAAGGCCACCACTAAGCCATGTCCCCAAGTGCCACATCCCCAGGGCTGTTAAACCCCTCCAGGGACTCCACCCTGTGCCACCCTTCCAGTGAGGAAGTAATTCCCAATATCCAACCTGCACCTCTGCTGGCACAACCTGAGGCTGTTTCCTCTCCTCCTGTTGCTGTCACCCTGGGTGATTTCCTTCTCTAGATCCTGCTCACAGCTTTTCTCTAATTTATAATGTTTTTACAGCACTAAACATCCTCAGATCAATAAAAATACTGATGGAACATAAAGAACCACTTCTATCAATCGTCCTTTGCTTGGCTCAGCTTCTGATATCTGACTTTAGTTTGTTTTTTGACTTTAAACTGCTCCAGCCTGTGGCAGCCCTTCTCTACTTGTGTGAGGGGAGACACTGAGGGGCAGCTCCAATCCCTGCTCTGTGGGACAGGGACAGGAACAGCTGGAGCTGGGCCAGGGCAGGCTCAGGTTGGATTTCAGGAAAGGTTTTTCCCCCAGAGGGTGCTGGGCACTGCCCAGGCTGCCCAGGGAATGGGCACAGCCCCGAGGCTGCCAGAGCTCCAGGGATGCCCAGGCTGGGATTGTTGGGGTGTCTGGGAAGGGCCAGGGCTGGACTGGGTGATCCCTGTGGTTCTTTCAGCTCAGGACATTCCATGGTTCCATAATCCACCGCCTCAATGTCTCTGCTCACAGACCTCTCAGCTCCCAGCCCCAAACTCCCCAGATCTGCCTGTTGCAAATGCCAGAGAAATTGTAACTTCCCAGCAGCTGGGAGCCTGTTTCACTGGAAAGGTTGGAGGTGAGGAGGGGAAAAGGTGCCAGTTCCTCAGTTTTGGTGAAGCAGTCTTTGCCCATGCTGGGAGAGGGAATGATGCTCCATCATGTCCCTCTGAGAATGGGGATTTGGGAACAGCCCAGGGCCCCCTGCAACTGCTCAGAGGATTTTCACCTTCATTTAAAGCATTTTGCTGGAGAATTGGGAGGGAAAACTCAGCAGGTTTTTTTGGGAAAAGAACCCAAAACTAATTAAAAATTTATCCATTCTCCATCAGGAACTGCAGAATGGAAAATGTGTGGTCTACCTGGCATAGTTCAGGCTTTAAGGGAAATATTCCCAGTCCTCCATGGGCTGCCAGAGTCCCCCCAATCCTGTCCCCAGGGATCAGGGGCCACCAGACCCTGCAGGGGGGCCTCAGGAAACCTTTGGATGTTCCTGGGAAAAAGGCAGGAGCGCCAGAGCCCACCAGGGAATGGTTCTGGTGGTCTTTGCTAAGCTTTATTTAAAGCTTTACAATTCAAAATCTGCTTCTAAACCACCTCACCCAGGTTCAGCACCTCCCCTGCCCCCACCAGACTGCTACCATTTCCAGGGCAGGATCCTGTTCCCATTTCCACATCTCCCTGCCAGCCCACCCTGCTGGGAGGGAGAGGTGGGGAAGCTGCTCAAAGCTTGGGCTCATAATTCCAGGAGCCTTTGGAGTATTCAGGACTGAATCCCTGAATCCCATCAGACTGCCAGCTGCAGGGAAATCTCCTTTCATGTGTGGTCCTAGAGCTCAGTGCAGTAAATATTACACCCAGATCAATCAATGGGAAAACAAACTTGTGACGGCTGAAGGCAAAAGAATGAGATTCATTGCAGGGAGCTGGGAGAGGATTTTAAGAAGTAAAACATGAATCTGGAAAAGTTTACATGTGAGTGAGACTGATCCAAATGCCAGGGGTAAATGCCAGGGATAAAGGATACCTGTCTAGGGCTCTGCTGGGGAATAGCCACACAGCAGCTCCAGCTGAGGGCCCTGTCCAGGCACACCCATCCCAAAAGCTGCATTAACAACACTCAACCTTTGAGCCTTGAGCAGAGCAAACCCTCCCCCACACATTTGGGGCTTTCTGTTCCTCTCAAAGACCTGAACTTCAGACCACACTTGGCATATCCTCCCCAAATCCACTCCCATCACCAAACAGAGCCTTTCCCCTCCCCACTCTATAAATACCACTTGTGCAGAGGTAGATGTGAGCTATTTATAGGCTGAACACACTGTACAGGGAGCAGTGTGACCTCAGGCAGAGCCTCCTCCTGATCTCGCCGTGGAACAGCTCCTCCTCATGCCCTTCTCTTCCCAGGGGTTATTTCCAGACTCCTGCAGGTGCTGCCCATCCTGAGCACCCTCCCCCAACCCAGCCCTGCTCCCAAACCCTGCTCCAGGGCCCTGTGGCCCCTGGCTGCCCCTCACCTTCCTCTCCAGCTGTTACATTTCATTACCCAAAGCTAAAAATACAGCCTCCCTTTCCCCAGATGACTTCCCCCACCAAGTCTCCATGGCAACAGATGCTCCTGGCTCAGAGCTGTGAGGGGATGTGGTCCATGGAGTCAGTCTCTCCACAGACAGTGCTGGGGCTTGGAGAACCTTTGGGATCTTTCCTATTCCAGCATCTCCACAGGAATGCTTTGCCCTGATCCAAAAAAGCAAAGCCCTGTTCTGTCTTTAAGGATCACAGGGGGGAGGATGTTAAGGTGCTGCTGCCCCAGGAGCTGCCCTCTCCCCCTGCCCAGCCTGGGTGGCAGCAGGGAAAACCAAGCACGTGGATTTCCCCTCACTGGGGGGGGTCAGAAATCCCAATATTTATTCCTCTTTCCCTAAGCAGTGTCTTCATTTACTCACAACTGTGAGCAGCTGACACAGAACTATACTAGAGGATAAAAGGGGGAAAAGAAGAGATCCCAGGAAGAATCAGAGAACAGGAAGTTCATCCTGCCCCATGGAATCACAGAGTCCTGCAGTGATTGGGGTTGGGAGGGACCAAGGCTCCTCCTGTTCCACTATCCCAGGCTGCTCCAAGCCCCAGCCAGGCCTGCCACCCCATCATCCTGATTAACACCTTCGTTAATGACCTCAAAGAGGCAGCGGCCACAACATGAATTAACGACCCAAATGATCCAAGGCTGGGAAGAACTGGAAGGGTGCAAGTCCAGCAAGGAGAAAGGAACAAATCAATGAGGGTTTGGGGGCAGAAGGGGCTGGGCAGCAGGAGCAGAGCTGGCCCTAAAAGGTTCCCCAGGAAAGTTTATCCTGACAATCCTCCCTGGGTGTGAAGATTGCTGTTCCCCAGGAGCCCAGAGCACAGCACTCCCTTCCCGGAGTCAATTGAGCATTCCAGAGCTGTGGAGGGGAAGGGGGGAGATGTGCTTGCTTTTAATTCATTCCCCCTCTCTGCTCCCATTGAACAGCTGCACTTTACAGCATCCCGATTACCGAGCACATGTCCAATCAACCCCTCCTCCGGCAGAAGGAGGGAAGAACCAGGGAAAGGAGGGTTCTTCATTCCCTTAATGAAAGGCACGAACAGCACTGCCAGAGCCGGCCCTGACACCCAGCCCGAAAGTGCTTCACTCCCCCAAATCCATCCTCATCCTCCCCTCCCGCTAACCCTGCTCCAGCCCATCCCTCCCCGGCGCTAACCCTGCTCCTGCCTGACCTTCCCACTCATCTCTCCCCCTGGTCGGGTTTACTTCCAGTGATTTCCCTGGGCACCCATCCTCATTTTGCTGTGTCTCCTGGATGAGGAGGAATAACGATTCGCTGGAGAATTAATTCCATCATATGCCCTGGCCGCCCTGGGGTGGTTTGGGGTGTGAATCCCACCCCACAAGTGTCATTACCCCGCAGCCAGCCCGCCCGAGCCCGCAAGGCGCTGTCAATGGGGAGATAAGAGCCAAAGCTCCCCACTCATTGCCGTCCTTAATTGCACCTTTGGGCCCCCGAGTACGAAGGGAAGGATCTGAAAGCTGCAAACAGCTCGTCCTTAAGTGAACTGGGAGTGAGGCTTGCACTACTACGGCTAAAAATTTGGAAATTTCCAGCCCTCCATCTGCTATTCTCACTCTTGGTTTTGGGTGGGTTTTTTTTCCCTGTTGCAAATTGCAACGAAGTGTCAAAATAATCCTGTTTTTATCTAATGGCAACGCCCCCCCAAACGTATTCCAATGGGAAGTGTCAAAATATTTCCCTTGGTTTTTGGGATCTCAGCGGAGCAGCTCTGCAGTGCTCTCACCGTGCCCTGGGGCCGTGTTCCCCCGAGCTGCTGCAGCCTCTGGCTCCTCTGTCAGCATCTCCCAAAGCGGGCAGGACCAGGCTGCTGGAATGGGAATAACCAGCAGGACCGACAGGGCTCCGGTGCTCCAGGGGCTGGGAGAGACACGAGGATGGCAAAGGCACCAATGATCCAGTGCTCCTCGCCTGGCACATATGGGAAAGCTCTCTCAACTCAGGGCTGGGGCTGCTCTGTCCACAGGGGGGCTGTCTGTCACAGAATTGGGCAGATTTTTATTCATCTCTCCCTTCCCCAGGAAAAAAATGATTTGTGGAAAGGACATTTTTGGTGCTTCTGCTCCCAAGCACATTGAACATTTCCAGGTAACCTTTGGGTGTGGATGTGAGAAGTTAGTCAGAGAGAGAAACAGATAAACTTTCCCAGGTGTTGTCCTAGGGAAGTTGTGAGAATGCTCAAAGAAAGAATTAAAAAAATTCTTTTCTTAATCTCTGCACCTGGTGTTTGTGAACAGGTGGAACGTTTGTAGGTGATGTTTATGGAAAGATATTTTACAAAAAGGTGTTGTTCCTAATTAACCAGTGGTGTGAGGGGTGTTGGGTAAGGACCAGTCAGGTTCTGGATCCTGTCTATAGATATGCGTAGTTCCTAGTAAATCTCACTTCATGCCTTCTGAGCATGGAGACAATGTCGCCTTTCTTCAGCTGTTCCTAACTCAATGGCGACATTTGGGAGCTGCCATTCCCATGGAAATGCAGGACAGAAGGAGGGCTGCTGCTCCTGGATCCACCCTCCGAGGGAAGCTTTTCAAGGATTGGGAACCCTTGAGGGCAGGCTGGGGGACAGCAGCACTGTGATCCTGCAGGTGTCGGAAGGATCTGGCAAACCAGCAGCCTCCACTGTTATACAGCAATTTCCCTGGTGTGGAAATCCCTGCAGGAGAGAGCAGGGCTGGCCCAGCAGGGAAGGGTGGGGCTGGGGAGCCGTGCTCTGACCCCACCCGTAAATCAGGCGGAAGAACCAAGCTGTCAGAGCCTGGGAATAATCAGGAGGAACAATCTCCTTCTATCTGCCAGTGCTGGGAAAGGGCCAGGCTGAGCCTGAGGGATGAGCTTGGAATGAAGGAAGTGAGGAGGGTGATGGAGAGGAAAGCAGGACTCAGCTCATGAAATCCTGGAATGGTTTGGGTTGGAAGGAAACTAAAAGCCCATCCAGTGCCACCCCTGCCATGGCAGGGACACCTCCCACTGTCCCAGGCTGCTCCAAGTCCCATCCAGCCTGGCCTTGGGCACTGCCAGGGATCCAGGGGCAGCCACAGCTGTGCCAGGGCATGGCTTTGATTTCCACCTGTGAGGGGACCGGAAGAGGGAGGGACATTCCAGGGACAGGGAAAAGCCATTTCAGGTGAGGAGCACCACCTGAGGAGGTACAGGAACAAATGGGTATGAGGGAATTTGGCCTCAAGGAGGAAGAAGTTCCAGGGGCAAGGAGTGACTGCAGCATTGGGAAATGGTTCTATGCAGCTTTGGTGACCAAGTCACCTCCAGCAGCAGCAGCCTCAGCCTCCAGGGACCTCTTCCAGCCTGCTGAGAACATTTTTATTCCAAATATTTCAGTGTGAAATACAAAGCTGTGTTTCGTGTCAGGTACAGACAGGCAATGTGTGTATTTGTGATTGTGTATGTGTGGAGGCTGACAATGGGACAGTTGTGAATTCTAATAATAACAGGAAAGTAAAGTGTGGCAGAAGGCCTTTCAACCTCTCTTTTGTTTGCAATTAACCTTGGCTGATTTAGCAGCATTTGAATTAAAGCATTAACGATGTTGCTTTTTGCTTGCAGTCAGGCCTTAAAGAGTGCTGCAATAATAACCCTTTTTGAAGTATAATTTTAGAAT
Source organism: Haemorhous mexicanus (assembly GCF_027477595.1). NCBI lineage: Eukaryota > Metazoa > Chordata > Aves > Passeriformes > Fringillidae > Haemorhous > Haemorhous mexicanus. The sequence goes on along the minus strand of NC_082362.1, from coordinate 1,136,204 downwards.
ATTGCTTGTATCCTTGAAACTATAGCTTCGGAATCTATATAAAGGATATATGCTTATCACACGGCTTAACAAAACAGAGAAAAACAGCTTGAGAAAGGAAGATGAACGTCATCTCAAGGACTTCTAATTTCAACCAAGGGAAGCTGGCCATCACTGTTATGAGATCTATAGTCATTGTAATTAAAAAGGTGGAGCCACATCTGGGGAGCTGGAGTTCACCAGATGGGATTCGTCTTTATTCTTGCGGAAACAGGACCAACATTTCAGAAACTACCGCCACCATCTGGAGACACTCCTTTTTGGGACACATCCTGAGAAAAACTAAATCACAATAGTGTATAGAATTGTGATGTAAAAATTGGAATAGAAACTGCTGAGAAAGCTTAGGAGTACCCCTCTAAATACCTGTAAGCCCCAACTATTGATGTGCAGTTGGAGGGAAACTGCCCCCACTGTACCCAGCGCTGTGTTGCTCATACTTTACCATATTAAGTAATAAATTGATTGCTGCTTGAATATTGGCATAGTCAAGCTTCTTATTTATAACATCAGTCTTGATATCTTTTATCAAATATTTCAGTGCACTCTGCAGCAGTCAGCATAAATACACAGGGATCCCGTGGTCATTCCTACAAGTGATTCCAGGGTCATTCCTACAGGTGATTCCATGGTCATTCCTACAGGTTATTTCATGTCCTTACAGGTGATTTCATGTTAATTCCTACAAATGATTCTTTGTTAATTGTTACAGATAATTTCCTGTTCTTACAGATGATTCCATGTTAATTCCTACAGATGATTCCATGTTAATCCTCGCAGATAATTTCCTGTTCCTACAGGTGAATTCCCAAATGAGGGCTCATGTTCTGAGCTGTCAGTCATTGCCTGAAACCTTTCCTCAGATCCCTGCCCTCCCTTCCTGCTGCATCCCTGGCTCCCTGGATCTCCACCAGGGTTTTTTGGGCACCCAGCCCTGGAATTCTGAACAGCAGCACCAGGACGGGGGCTCTGCCCAAGCCAATGGCCCAGTTCTGCTCCCTGGATAAAAAATCAGCTTTTTGTGCCACATCCTGCAAATCCCTGCCCCCCTGCAGAGATGGGTGTGGGGACAGCACCTCACACCCATTCCAGGGGGGTTTGGTCCCCTGGCACAAACTGTGTCGCCCCGAGGTGCCACCACAGAGACCCTTCCTTTGACTTGTCTAACACAAAACCTCTGTGAGAGAGGGGTTCCAAACACCCAGACAAATCCAGGGAATCCCACAGTACTGGCACAGGCTCCTCCTGGGCTTCCCTGCCATGGATTATTGACCATGGAAATGCCCTGGGAGCAGCCCCAGAGCTCACCTAATCCTGGGTGGGCTCGGGGTCCTCCCCAGCTCTGCTCCCCAGGTGGGGCTGGTCCAGAGCCAGGAATTCTGTGGGGCTTCCTGCAAGTTCCCTAACCCAGGACAGGCAAGGCCAGGGAAAAATGTGTTACCCAGCCTTGGTGGAAAAGGAAAAAGAAGGAGAAAATAAGACAGAAAAGAAAAATAAAGAGAAAGTTTTAGAAAAAGTGATAAAAAGAGAAAGAAGAAAAATAATAAAAAGACAAGAAGGAAGAGAAGAAAAAAAAGGAAAAAAGAGAAAAGAAAGGAAAAGGGGGAAAAGAAGAAGGAAGAAGAAGAAAGAAGGAAGAAGAAGAAAAAGAAGAAAGGAAAAGAAGAAAGAAGAAGAAGGGGAAAAGAAGAAGGAGAAGATGGAAGAAAGAGAAGAAAAAGAAGAAGAAAGGAGAATAAGAAATAAGAAGGAAGAAGGAGAAGAAGAAGAAGAAGAAAGAAGGGAAAATAAGAAAGAAGGAGGAGGAAGAAGGAGAAGAAGAAGAAAGAAGAAGGGAAAAAAAAAACTCTAACACCCCGCACTGAAAGGAGATTAGCACTACAAGGCAGATAAATTCCAGATTCTTGCTACGACTTTTGTTTACAATTCCAGAACCCGCTGCTAAAAGGCTGAATGAGGAGGGAATAAATTTCCAGTGTTTTCCAAAGAAAGCTCCATCTCCCTTTCACAGCTCTCTCTATCAGCAAACAGCCTTCTCCTCCCTCCTCCTTCCAGAGCAGCGCGGAGCAGAGCGCTGCGCTCCTCGAGCCTCCCCTGCCCCAGCTCCCGCTCGTCCCGCTCGTCCCGCTCGTCCCGGACATCCCCAATCCCTCACATTCCCTCACATCCCCCAATCCCTCACATCCCCCCATCCCTCACATCCCCTCATATCCCCTCACATCCCTCACATCCCCTCACATCCCCCAATCCCTCACATCCCTCACATCCCCTCACATCCCCCAATCCCTCAGACCCCTCACATCCCTCACATCCCTCACATCCCCCAATCCCTCACATCCCCTCACATCCCTCACATCCCTCACATCCCCCAATCCCTCACATCCCCTCACATCCCCCAGTCCCTCACATCCCCCCATCCCTCACATCCCCTCATATCCCCTCACATCCCTCACATCCCTTCACATCCCCTCACATCCCCCAGTCCCTCACATCCCCCCATCCCTCACATCCCCTCATATCCCCTCACATCCCTCACATCCCTTCACATCCCCTCACATCCCCCCATCCCTCACATCCCTCACATCCCCTCACATCCCCTCACATCCCTCACATCCCTCACATCCCCCAATCCCTCACATCCCCTCACATCCCTCACATCCCTCACATCCCCCAATCCCTCACATCCCCTCACATCCCCCAGTCCCTCACATCCCCCCATCCCTCACATCCCCTCATATCCCCTCACATCCCTCACATCCCTTCACATCCCCTCACATCCCCCAATCCCTCACATCCCTCACATCCCCTCACATTCCCCAATCCCTCACATCCCCTCATATCCCCTCACATCCCTCACATCCCTCACATCCCCCAATCCCTCACATCCCTCACATCCCCCAATCCCTCACATCCCTCACATCCCCTCATATCCCTCAATCCCTCACATCCCCCAATCCCTCACATCCCCTCACATCCTCTCACATCCCCTCACATCCCCTCACATCCCCTCACATCCCCCAATCCCTCCCACCCCTCCCACCCCTCCCATCCCTGCTCTCCCAGCAGCCACGTGGGATTGTTCCCTGTTCTTGCTGGATGGAATTTGCATTCTGCCCCGATTTCCTGCTGCAATGAGCTCCGTGGGTCTCCAACCAGAAGTGTCTCTCAGTCTGTGCCCAGTGGGAAGCAGAAGCTCTCCCTTCATGTGCAGCTCCCTCCCTGGACCTCCCAGAGCCTCAGCTGGACTTTGAGCACTCTCTGTTGGAAATTTCCTGCCCAGAATTCCCATGCCATGTGGAACCTTGTCCTTGGGGACAGCCCATAGGGATCGTTTGGTACAAACCCTGAGGCCTGACTGACCAAGGGGATGGGTTGGGATCCTCCTCCCCATCCCAAACTCACCCTTCAGGACAGGCAGTGCCTGCAGCAGGTTTTCCTGGAGTTCCATTGCTCTCCCAACCCCTCTGCCTTTAATTAACTTCCCATTAAGCCTAGGTTAACAAGGCCTTACTGTGGTTTCACTCAGAACCAGAGAAGGACCTTGGACCCTGCTGAGTCTGCTCAGGACCCAGGAGTTGAGCCCACAGTGGGCTCAACTCTTCATTCCCCCAAATCCTCCAGGTGGGACAGAAGCAGTGCCTCCAGCATCCCTCTCATCCCTTTCTTCTTAGCAAATTTCACAGAATCCTGGAATGGGTTGAGTTGGAAGGGACCTTAAAGCCCACCCAGTGCCACCCCTGCCATGGCAGGGACACCTCCCACTGTCCCAGGCTGCTCCAAGCTCCTGGGCCAGCCACCCTCTGCATCCCTTGGATTAATTCCCACTCCTTGTTTCTCCAATATCCCCATCCAAGGTGTGCAACTGCCCCTGGGAAGGACCTGCTCTGGTTTCCTACTTTTCACCCAAAATTCCCTATTCCTGAGCATTTTCTGCTCCCCAAGTCCCAGAATCTTTTCTATCCTGTAAAAAGCTTTTCTCCAAAAGTCCTGAGTGATTCTAACACAGAAATGCTTCCCTGAGAGCACAGCTGGTGATCAGGAGCCCAGCAAGAGCTCCCACTTCACACATCCTGTCTGCCCTGTCTCCTCCCTTCTGGGAGCTCAGGGAAGAAGCCTTAGCCCTGGCTCCAGCGAGGAAAGAGGCAGCACCAGCTCTGTTTGGAAAGGAAACTCCGGGCAGGACTTGGCCATGCCAGAATTCCCCTCCTGGTTCCAACCTCAGACACAAACTCTGCTCTTTGTGCACAGAACCCCAAACCTGAGTGCAGAATTAAACTCAGATTTTTGCCATTGCTTTGGGGCAGTTTTCCCTATTGTTTTCTCTTTCCCTAATTTGGGCACCTTCTCATTTTGGGGCTGCCAATCTCTGCCATCTCCAAACTGCACCCAGTACTTTCACCTTCCAAGGGATCTCTGTACAATCCCAAATCCCTGAGGAACAGGAACAGCCCAGCAGGTATGGGGCTGTGACCTCAGTCCTCACCTGCAGCCTGAACCTGCAGCCCCAGGCTCCTCAATGCCCCTGGAAATGTCCCTGGAAATTCCCAAGCAAAGTCAGGGTTGCCATCAGGCAGAGAGCAGATAGCAGCAAGGGCAGATGGGTGTGGGAGCACCCCCACAGCAGCAGAGGGAAGGGCTGGGAACTGCCCAGAGCTGGAGACAGAAATTACAATTCCACGTTCCATTGGATTTTGGGCAGACTGTCTGCCTCTTCCTCAGCCTCCTGGCAGCTGGGATGAAGTAAAAAGGGTTAATTCCAGATATTCTGGCCAAAAGAAAGGTGAGAAAAACTCAGAAAAAGAAGAGAAAGAAGAAGAAAATGAGAAAGAAAAGAAGGGAAGGAGGGGAAAAGAAAAAGAAAAAAAAGAGAGAAAGAGAAAAAGGTAAAAAGAAAAAAATAATTAAAAATTTGAAAAAATGAAAGGACAATTTAGAACAAAAAGGGAAACAGAAAAGAAAAAGAAAAAGAAAAAAAAAAAGAAAAAGGAAAAGGAAAAAGACAAAATAAAAGAAAGGAAAAAAACAAAAAGAAAGGAAAAAGAAAAAAGGAAAAGGAAAAAAGGGAAAAAGGAAAATAAAACCAGAAGAAATAATAAAAAGAAGGAAGAGGGAAAGGAAAAGGAAAATGAAAAGGAAAAGGAACTTTTGGGCAGCCTGGCTGCTTCTTCTTCAGCATTCTGGCAGCTGGGATCAGGCCACAGTGGAGCAAGAGGCTCCAAATATTTTGGCCAAAAGAAAAGGGAGGAAATTTGGGAGCTAGTCCACTCCTTGGTTTGGTTTGCTTTCCTTGCAGTGGCTTTGCAGTGGAACAGAACCAAAGCTAATCCATCATTCCTGTTGGGAATGGGTTCCAGAAAAGGCTTCACCCCACTGGACTCCCAGTATTTCATGGCCCTGTTATTTAATATTTTAAACACTGAAATCATCAATTCCAAAATAAATATTGCAGCATTCCCAAAAGGAAGCCCTTCCATTATTTCTGGCTGAAAGGGCCATTGCCAACAGGGAATGGAATCAAATCTTCATTTTGGGGATGGAAAAGGTTTCCATAGAAGAATTCCAATTGGTGAAGTCTAAAGCATTTGGGAAAGCTTTTCCCAGAGCATCACTGGAGTGTTTCCCTTAAGGGACAGGGAGCCCCAAAAAGTCCCACAGCAACACTTCAGCCCCTCTGGGAAACTGACACAGCTCCAGCAGCTCTGGCAGCAATTCCCAAGTATTGTCCTGTGCAGAGAGCAGCAAACTCATTGCAAAGCCCTCCAAAAATCTGAATTTTACCCTGGAGCTGCATTGTGAGTGCTCATTCACTCTGGCTGAAGGTCCAACCATAGCATCACAAGTGTTGCTGGGACTGCATCAAGGAGGGGACTGGAATTCCCCTGGATTTGATCTCTTGGCACATGGGACAGGGGCTGTTCTGTATTTGCTGTCCTCAGGCTGCTGTCCTGCTGACCTGGTGTCATCTCAGGCTGTCACACCCAGAGAATCCCAATTAATCAGGCTGGAAAAGGCCTCAACACCAACTCCAGCCATCAACCAGCCATGCTCACCAGGAGCTCTGCCTGCTGCAGCTGCCCAGAGCTTTCCTCCAGCACCTGGAACTGCTCCTGGGCAGGGCTGGAATGCTGGCAAAGCCAGAGAGCAGCTGCAGGGCCAGGGTGACACTGCCACTAATCCCCATCCTAAATCCCAAACCCCAAACCCCAGCAGAGCCCCTTCAGCCCCTGCCCTGCTGGGGTGGGGCTGCAGCTGAGAGGAAAAGGGAAGGGATTTTAGGAAATATTTAGGAATTATTATTGGAAATGAACCTCCAAAAGTCACATGTGCAAAAGTCACAAGCCCTCTCCACTGGGATGTGGTTGCTAAAGGTGCCCCTGTCTTGGGGTTTTCCTGAGCCAAGAGCAGCAAACTCATTGCAAACCCCTCCAAAAATCTGAATTTTGACCTGGAGCTGCATTGTGGGTGCTCATTCACTCTGGCTGAAGGTCCAACCATAGCACCACAAGTGATGCTGGCACTGCAATTCCTGGATGCTGGACTGGAATTCGCCTGGATTTGATCTCCAGGCAGGTCCTGCCACGTGGGACAGGGTCTGTTCTGTATTTGCTGTCCCCAAAAGTACAAAAAACAGGCCCAGCCTGATTTCCAACCAAAGAAATCAGGGATAGGAGCTGGAAAGGCAGTTTCAAACATCCACCTCTGAAAATGTAAAGGCATGACTGGAAATGTAAAGGGATAATTGGAAATGTAAAGGGATAATTGGAAATGTAAAGGGATATTTGGAAATGTAAAGGGATATTTGGAAATGTAAAGGGATATTTGGAAGCTGCTCACTGATGGGAACAAATTCAGTCTGGTGATTTGGGGATTTCATTCCTGAAGGAGACTCAGTGGAACCTGGCAGGCCCCAGGGATATGGAAAGACCTGCAAGGACCCTCCCAATTCTGCAAATCCAGAGGGAATTTCCACTTCCAAAGTACTTAATAGCAGGTATAGGAGAAGCTTTCCTGGGTTTCTTTTTCCTCTGTTTACCTTTTGCAGACAACAGGAAAAATTGTTGTACTATAAACCTTGAATCCTCCAAATGTTCCAGGAGAGTGATTGAAATATTTGCATTTCTCTCCTGTTTGGTTGTCTGAATGAAACTGCAATTTCTGCACATCAAAGGCCGGTTAGAATAAAGAGATTTATTCCTGAGAATAAATCCCTGCTCTCTCTCTGTGTGCTGTGCACCTGAAAGCAGTCCTTGAGAATTCCATTGGAAAAATGTGTTGGAGGCAAGCACAGACAATCCAGCTTGTAAGGGATTGCTTTCCTTGCAAATAAATAAATAAAGCTGAAGAACTCATTTCTTTTCATTTCCTACCTTTTGCTAACATATTTTTCTTTTTTTTTTTTTTTTTTTTTTTTTTTCCCTCTTTTTTTTTGTCCCATCCCAAAAGCAGGAGCTTGGCAGCTCTTCCTCTGGTGGAATGAAAACAAACATTGCTGGAATGAGGAAGCGAAATAAGATTTGGGCTCTTTGCTGGTGCTGACTGCTTGGACTGGGACACGAAAAACCAGCCTCATTATTTTACTGCCTGCAGATGATCAGATCCATCTGGGTAAGGCAGCAGTTGGCAGAACCCCCTTGGGGAGCTCCTCCAAGGTTTAACAGTCACTGGAAGCACTGTGGAGTAGATGAATAATTTTACATCCTCCCCAGGTTACATTCCCAGATCCTGGGAGCAACCCCAAAGCTCCTCTGTATACATCAAATACCAGAGAAGGGGAACCCCAATGTTTCTGGCTCTGGCTCAAGATGACCCCAGCAGGTGCCCAGGTGGCCAAAAGCATTGTGGGCTGTATCAAAAATAGAGCGGCCAGGGCAGGGATTGTTCCCTTCATCCCCCTTTGTCCCCTGTGCTGGCCCTGCTGAGGTCCTCGAGGGCTGTGTCCAGTCCTGAGCCCCTCAGGATGGGAGAGCCCTGAGGGTCTGGAGCCCCAGGAGCAGCTGAGGGAGCTGGGAAGGGGCTCAGCCTGGAGAAAAGGAGGCTCAGGGGGGCCCTTGTGGCTCTGCACAACTCCTGCCGGGGGGGACAGCCAGGGGGGTCGGGCTCTGCTCCAGGGACAGGGACAGGAGGAGAGGGAACGGCCTCAGGCTGGGCCAGGGGAGGGGCAGCTCTGGATCCTCAGCACAGCAGGGACAGGAGCTCCTGGAGCGGGGCCAGCTCAGGCTGGGAGGATGAGGAGGGCCTGGAGCATCTCTGTGCCCAGGAAAGGCTGAGGGAGCTGGGGCTGCTCAGCCTGGAGAGGAGCCCCAGCTGAGAGGGGCCCTCAGCCCTGGGTGTCCCTGAGTGTCCCTGTCTGTCCCTGGGTGTCCCTGTGTGCAGGGAGGGGCAGAGCAGGGCCCAGGCTCTGTCCCTGGGCAGGGACTGAGCCCAGAGCTGCCCCTGCCCAGGAGGCACAACTCCTGCCCTGGGCAGTGCCCAGCCCTGAACAGGCTGCCCAGGGAGGGGCTGGAGTCTCCCTCAGCGGAGATACTGCAGAGCCCTGTGCACACAATGCTGTGCCCTGGGCTCTGGGATGGCCCTGCCTGAGCAGGGAGGTGGCACCAGGGACCCTCGGGGCTCCCTTCCAGCCTGGCCCAGCCTGGGGTTCCAGGATTCTGGGATACCCAGTACTACAAGAAACAAGAACTACATCAGGATTCCCATGTCAGTGTGTCACAGATCACAGACTTCGGGATGGAGATAAGGCCACCAAAAGTGAGTGGCAGGGAAGGCTCAGCACAGCACAAAGGCTGCTCTTCCCTCCAGCACCTGGGCTGGAAACCAGCCTGGTTCATCCCAGTAAAACCAGAGGTTTTACATTCCATCACATTCCCATTTCCCAAGTGCTGGTTCCCACCAGAGCTGCCTTCAGAGGCTGTTTTGTGCTTGAAAAGGAGGCAGCAAAGCTGCCAGCACTCAGGCACTTCAGAGGGCTGCTTTAATTAACTGGTGTGATCTCAAAGCTGAAGGACTCCTGACACACAATTAAAGGGCATTGTCTGAGCTGGAAAAAGCCATATAACCTTTGCCTTTATCATCATCTCACTCCTGTTCACTCAATACCTCCAAAATACATCCCATGGTCACGTTTCAGTGGCCACTTCAGTATCTGCTGGTCCTTGGAACAAATGAGTGTTTCTAAAAATACCAGGAAATCTCAGAACCTGAGCACACAACCAAGCTCAGAGGCTGCAACTGCATTTCGCAGCTGACATTAAAATTCCAGTGTACTGTCTGAACTCTGGAGAAGTCCACCTTAAGCTCTGCTTTGGAGAAGATAATTTATGCTGGACCATCCATCTCTGTCTGGGAGGCAGAGCCACACCTGAGGTGGGGACAGCCTTCCTCAGAGTGCTGAGGTGACACAGGCAGCCATGACTTATCTGTGTGACTTCAGGTGCTGAACCATGGAAAATCCCTGGGAAAGGTGCTGCCAGGATACAGGTGGTGGCTGTAAAATCCTCCAGGAGGTGTTTGAGCCTCTTCCAGCTCATCCTCCCAAGAGATGCACTCCTGAGTTGCCTTTTCTCTGGAGTTCCATCATTCCCTCCTCTCCTGCCCCACCACACAGGGAGATCCTTGTCCCCCAGGGACCTGGGGCCATCTCCTCCCACACCCCAGCTTTGAGTCATTCCTGATTTATTCCCTTTCTCTCACGCCAGCCTCGTGCTGCCCCTTCCATCCTCTTTTCCAATTCCCCCCCTTCCTTCTCTGCTGCATCTCATGCATAGCCCCAGTCCCTGCCCGATTCCCCCCATCCCTGCCAGATTCTCCAATCCCTGCCAGATTCTCCAATCCCTGCCTGATTCCCCCATCCCTGCCTGATTCCCAGCCTGAATCCCTGCCAGATTCCCCAATCCCTGCCTGATTCCCCCATCCCTGCCTGATTCCCAGCCTGAATCCCTGCCTGATTCCCCAGTCCCTGCCTGATTCCCCAGTCCCTGCCTGATTCCCAGCCTGAATCCCTGCCTGATTCCCCAGTCCCTGCCTGATTCCCCAATCCCTGGCTGATTCCCCAGTCCCTGCTGGATTCCCGGCTGGCACCCAGAGCCTCCTGTGCCATTCCCCAGCTCCCCCGGAGCCAGAGGGATAGGGAGTGCTGGCTGAGCCCAGACACGCCTCCCCTCTCCCTACTCACCTCGATCCCGGGTGGGAGCCCGGCTGAGGACTCAGCCCGTGGGCAAGGTGGGAATGGAGCCTTCTGCCAGGCAGGGTGAGCCCGGCAGGGTCTCCGCGGGGATGAGGAGCCAATTTTTGGAATTTCAAGAAAGTGGAGCAGGGACTGTCCCCGTGAGCCATTCCCCAGCCCAGGGTCTCTGGGCACAGGAGATGCTGCACTGCTCGGAGCACAGAGCTGGGCTGCTCCCAGGGCACAGTGCTGCAAACACAGAGCTCCTTTCTCTGCCACAAACCTGGCCAAATATGCCAAACAAATATCCCAGAGCTCCTTTCCCTGCCTCAAACCTGGCCAAATATCCCAAACACAAAGGGGTCATTAATAAAGCAGCCCTGAGCGCAGGCATGAGCAGAGCCCCACGCTGGATGCAGAGTGATTTCTACACAAAGCAAAATAGATCAGTCTCATGTTGCTGGAAAAGGACACCAGATGCCTTTGACGTCACCTAAATTATCTCTATTTTTAAAAGTTACTCTTTCCCATTTGCTGCCAACTCAGAAAGTCCAATTTGCCAAGATAATCTATCGAGTGGGGATGAAGATTTCCAAAGTTGAAGTATCAGTCTCTTAGCAACCGTAGTACTCTTTGTATTAAAGTGAGCCCAGGCGTCTCCTGGAGCCTTTTCTGCACCTAATCAGTGAATTCCCATTAAAGACACAATATTGGAGAAATGTCACTTAGGATCCAGGATACATCTCAACACATCAGGTCCGTGCTCTCTCTGCTCACAGGGATATTTATAGCAGGGAGACATGTCAGGGAAGGATGTGGCATCTCTTATTCATGCAAAGGACTGGATAAGAAATGAGAATGTAGGAAAGAAAAGGTGAAGCAAGAGCTGATAAGAAAACATAAAATCATGGGAAGAACTCCTTCCAGCTGGGTCTGGTTCAAGTTGGTGGCCTTTGGGTGATGGGAGGGGGTGAGAGAAAAGCAAAGCTCCCTTTCCTTGCCTGCTCTGCCTCCAGCCCGGTGTTTGGAGCCATTCGATGCCTCCCTTTCTCTGAGCCTTCCAGAGTTCTGGAAAGGGCTTTTGCCTCCCACATCCACATCTGCTTCTCCCAGCCCAGCACAAAGCTCTGACTGCTGGGAAGTTCCCCCTGGTAACACCTCCAGGTGTTCTGCAGAAAGCTGCTGCAGAGGGCGTGACACTGCTTTGGATGGAGAAGGGGTGACACAAAGCCACTTCTGTGTCCTGTCCCTGTGGAGCTCCCGCTCAGCAATTCTGGCCTTTTTCATTCACAAATGCAACAAAAACTTCAGAAAGAAATGGAAGCACAACTCCTGAGTCGTTATTTCAGTACAGATGGCCTAAAGATGGTTCCTTATTCTCTAAAGAAGGCTCCTTCTCTCCTTGCACCCCTGCAGGCTCTGTGCCAAGGCCATGCCCTGTCCCTCTGTGCCGAGGAGCAGCCTGGAGTCTGCCTGGGCTGTCCCCAGCCTGCTGAGAGTGGCAGCAGGGCCAGGGCCAGGCTCTGCACGTGGGGATCAGAACACAGGGATCAGCACTCTGGGATTTTAGGCACTGCCCTCTGCCCATGGCTGCCTCCAACAGCCTGGGACACTTGGATCACACCAATCCTGGTGGTTGCAGCTGGCCAAGAGTAAGGGCAAGGAGACATTTCCTGCACCTGGAGCCACTGGAATTAGACCTCTGGGCTGACAGGAGCAAGAGCAGCTCCGAGCTGGACCATGCCCTTCCTGCAGCCACCCCACACCCCAGCCCAGGGCAGGGGTGGCCAAAAACACATCCCAGTGCTCACAGGTGTGACTGTCACAGGTGAGCCTGAGCTCCAGGCGAACCTCCTGGAACGCACACAGCCTTGGATGGGAGCAGGATCCTGGGAAGCAGCCCTGGAATGACCACCAGGAACTCCCCACTGAGCAAACAGCCACAGCTCCCAGAGCTTTGGGACCTCTCTGTTCCTTATCTCCCAAGAGATAAGAAGAAAAGGAAATAAATTCTGCCTCTCCTCTGCTCCAACTCTGATCCTGGCTCTGCAAGTACTGTTGACCCTATTTCCAGAGAGCTCTCCAAAGCACCCCAGGAATAATTCCATTATTGCCTGTATTGTTATTTATGACAATGTGGGGATTGCTCTGCTCTCAGGGGCACAGGGAAGAGAGGCCCAGTGCCTTTAGTGCAGAGCAGCTTCCCCCTTCCCACCTGCTGGATTATTCTGGGTGGGTTTGCTGCCTGGCACATGACAAATGCTGGGGAAATATCCCGAGCTGGGTGTGCAGCACCTGACTCCAGAGGCACTGGGAGCAGTGTGACAGGGAGCTGTGGCACTGCCAGGGGCACACTGCAGTGTGACAGGGAGCTGTGGCACTGCCAGGGACTGGGAGCTGCAGCACTGCCAGGGGCACAGTGCAGTGCTGCAGCAGCAGGGTCACTATAGCCTCCATACAGATATTCAATGTATCAGTATATCCCCACAATATCCATGCACAGACACAGCACCCTAAACCTCTGCCTGGAATACAAAGTGGAACTGGTCCCACCTTAAAATTCCATTGAATTTCCCCAGGCAATAATGGAGTTGGTTGATAAAATGACTCTGGAAGTATTTCTTGCAAATATCAATTGATTTAGATTGATGGGAAATAGAGTCAAGCCCACATGAATGCTCTTGGCAGCTTGGCCATCAAATCCATAATTCAATTCCAAGGAAACCCAGCCCTGGTCTGGATTTCCAGCACAAAGGAGGCAACTGCAGGAAGGGAAAGAATCCAGCACTGATCCCTTTCTTCCAGAACTGCTGGGGCTCTTCCAGGGGGGCCCTCCCTGGGAGGGGGATCCTGGTCCAACACCTGAATTCAAAAGTTTGCTATGAAAACATCTCAGGAGAGAGGGGGATTGTCTCCCTAAGGAAGGAGTGAGAAGGGAGCAAAGTTCCTAAGTCAGTTCAGGAGGAAACCCCAAAGTTTCTGTTACTTTCCCACTCCTCTCCACGGAAGCAGCTTCTCCCTCAAAGCAAAAATTACTGCTGGGAGGCAGCTGCTGCTTCCAGAGGCTCCTACATCCCTCTCAGCTAATCCTGCTGCGCTGGACAGAACCTGCCTGTTATCCTGGAGACACTGAATCAACACCTCCAGAGCTCAGGGAAAGCTGCTGTGAGTTCTGCAGGTTGCCAAGAGCTCCAGGGGACTCCACAGTGGCCAAGGAATAACAAGGAGCAGGGAAACTCCAGATGTGCTCCTTCCACAGGCTGTATCCCTGTGCCAGCTGCCTGTGGAGAGGGGCTGCAGATCCAGGAGGGATCCTGGACACGGAGGATCTGCTCCAGGACCTCTCCAGGCCATCCAGGGTGTGGGGAAAGGATAAAAGCAACTCCTTGTTCCTTGTCTCCATCTGATATTCTCCCCAAGGTTATTTTAGTAGCAGCACAGAAGAGCAAAACAGGAGCAAAAATCCCCAACAGCCCTGCCAGTTTCATGGAAACAGAGCTTCCTGAGGTGGAACGAACCCACAGGGACCATCCAAGCCCAGCTCCCAGCCCGGCACAGAACAGCCCCAGGAATCCAGCAGGAGTTCATTGCTGCAGCACATCATCCATCCCTTCCCATCCACTCCATCCCAGGTCCCAGCAGGGGGCTGGGAGTGCCCTCCAAGGTCACACATTCCCTGGGCCTGGATGAAGCTCACTAGGACAATGTCCATGGAATCAGGCATCACCCAGTGCCACCCCTGCCATGGCAGGGACACCTCCCACTGTCCCAGGCTGCTCCAAGCCCTGTCCAGCCTGGCCTTGGGCACTGCCAGGGATCCAGGGGCAGCCCCAGCTGCTCTGGGCACCCTGTGCCAGGGCCTGCCCACCCTGCCAAGGAGCAATTCCCAATTCCCAATATCCCATCTATCCATCCCTGCCCTAGGCACTGGGGAGTCCAGCTGGCTACATCCTTTCCCAAGGAAGGGCACTGGGGGCACCTGGAATGCTCAGCCTGGCCAGGGACAGCTGCAGCTCTGCAGGTACAGAGCAGTTCTGGCTCCTGGGAAGGGCAGCACCAGGTCAGGGTAGATCTGATCCACCCTCAAGGGCCCTTCCTCAAACAGCCCCAAGACCCCCACAAATGCTCCCATTCCCTGTCAGGATCACATTCACTTCAGTTTCCCCTTCAGAAATGAGTCCCATGGATTACCCACGCCAGCAGTGCTGCTCCACTTTCTCCTCTCCCAAACACCTCCTCCAGCTCCATCTGACATTTGCAGCTCTGCTTTGGAGCAGACAGCCAACAACTGCTCCGTGTTCTCCTTCTCCACACCCTTCTCCCACTCTGCAGCCTGGATTTGCCACATCCTGGGCTCTGTGCAGGCTGGGAGCTTTGCTGAGCTGTCACAACTTCTTGTCACCTGTCCCTCCAACGTGGCCCTTCCAACCACTGCTGGACCCTCCGTGGCCACCAGAAACACAGAGCTGCCACCAGACCCTCACAAGAACCTGAGAGGAATGGGGGATTTGTTTTTCCAAACAAGCTGTGGGGCTGCTGGGAGATAAAACCAGCACTGGGAGATAAAAGAAACAATGGGAAGGATTCCACTGATTGATGGATGGAAAAAGATCTTTGCTTTTACAAATAAACTTTAGGTTTGCTGATAAATGAAATTAGACATTGAAAGATGAAAGAAACAATGGGGAAGAAAAACCCCTAAATTCCATAAGAATTAAAAATTAAAAGAGAGGGTTGTACATTAGACAGGAATCTTTGGTATCAAGTGTTCTGGGAAGTCTGAACCTCTCAAGTACCTCAGAAATGGGGAAAGAGAGAAGGGAAATGTGGCTGGAAACTGGGATAAAAAGGAGGCTGCATCCTCCAAAAACTGGAGAGACACCAGGGGAATGCCCCATGGCCTCTCCCTTTATTCAAATAAAGCCAGAAAGGGCTCCTGTTTCCTTTTTGGACATAAACCTCTGGTGTTTGTGGATTAATTTTCCTAACAAACCTCTCCCTGCTGCTGAGCCATTGGCAGGAGAAGAAAATAAAGAAACCTCCAGGCACCCATCCCGACCCCTGGAACACCTGAGGTGGAAATCCCCCATTGCAGACTTCAGCACTGCTGGCAAATCTCCCATGGGAACAGGAGCTGCCCCAGCTCACTGTGAGCACGTGCCACAGCCAGGAGCTGGGTCACATCCCCGTGTCCCCCAGAAGGGACAGCTTCAGTGGGACAGGCCAGGATCTCTGTTCCATGGGAGCCAACATCAGTCTCCAGTGACACCCCAGCTCCCCCCTGCTCCAGGGCTCAGGATCCCAGGGGGATGGGCAGGGCTCTGACCCCCCCTCCATGGCCAGCCAAGGCCCAGGGTGGGCCATGGGCAGCTCCTGGAGTCCCAAACCAGCCCCACAGCCCAGGCCAGTGCCTCCAGCCCAGCCATCTCCAGCAGGAACTATTCCCACCAGCCTCCCTGGGGGCTGGGCACCTCCAGGGCCTCTGCCTCGGGCTCCCCCAGCTCTCAGATGGGCTGGTGAGGGCTGGACTGGCCAATCCCTGAACGGCCCCATCCCAGAAACACGGGGAGAAGCCACAGCTGGCAGGATCTGCCTCTTCCCCTCCTCACTCTCCTGTTCTCATGGAAAAGCTGCAGCAACATTCACACTTAATCACAGGAACCGTGCACACAGGGCCAGCTGCAGGGCCAGGGCAGCTCTGCCCCTCTGGAAATCCCTCATTCCCTGGTTCCTGTCAGGTCTATCCCTTTGGAAAGGCCTCATTCCCTGATTCCTGGCAGGTAATTCCTTTGGAAATCCCTCATTCCCTGATTCCTGGCAGGTAATTCCTTTGGAAATCCCTCATTCCCTGATTCCCAGCTATTGTATCCCTTTGGAAATCCCTCATTCCCAGATTCCCAGCTATTGTATCCTTTTGGAAATCCCTCATTTCCAGATTCCTGGCAGGTAATTCCTTTGGAAATCCCTCATTCCCAGATTCCCAGCTATTGTATCCCTTTGGAAATCCCTCATTTCCAGATTCCTGGCAGGTAATTCCTTTGGAAATCCCTCATTTCCAGATTCCTGGCAGGTAATCCCTTTGGAAATCCCTCATTCATACCCTGATTCCTGGCAGCCCTCAGGTCTCCCAGCACCAGCCAGGGCAGCCTCTGTAAGCTTCTTCTCTGGGCTAAGATTTTGCTGCTCCTGTGGTATAAAAATATCTCAGGAGAGTTAGCTCTGGCCCAAATGGCTCAGCTGAAAGGGTTTCAAACATCCAACATCTGCTGGGAAGTCGGGGCAGGGGCTGCCTTAGTTTTCCTGCCCTTCTCCCAACTTAAAACAGCTCCAGAGCCCTGAGCTTGGCTTCACTAAAACCCCAGTTCCACCAAAAACTGAAATAAAAACTGAAATGAAACGGGCTAACACCTCCCTCCATCCCTTTCCCACCTCCTCCTGCATGCTCAGGTTTCAGTTTCCTGTTGGTTTTCCTGGATTTCTAAGCTGGGAGCAGCTGGATGGGCACAGAGTCCCTGCCTGAGGAGCCATGGGAGGAGAAGGCAACTGGGACCAGTCTGAAGCGCACAGAGAGTTCTGGACTTCCTTAAATCCTGCCCTGAAGGTTGAACTCTTCCCAAGCCTTTGCCCGTGGCACCCACACCTGGGGGAGCATTCCTGAGCAGCTGTGGCTGCCCCTGGACCCCTGGCAGTGCCCAAGGCCAGCCTGGACAGAGCTCGGAGCAGCCTGGGGCAGTGGGAGGTGTCCCTGCCATGGCAGGGGTGGCACTGGATGAGTTTTAAAGTCCTTCCAACTCAAACCAAGCTGGAATTGTGTCATCTTTGTGACAAGTGTCCCACCCTGGGGTGTCCCAGAGTTCCCCAGGGCAGCAAGGGCCTGGTGGGACAGTTCTCCACCTGGGGATCCCACAGCCAAGGGAACAAGTCTGGTCCCCCCTTTGTGCCAGGCTGGGCCATTTGAACCACAAGCCCTGCTGCTTTCTCTGGGCACGCCCAGCCCTGTGGCAAGGTTGTTATTCCAGCCACGCTGAGCTGAGGAGGCTCCAGGGGAACCACAGGGACCTCCTGGTGCCCAGGAAGGGCAGAGCCAGGAGCACAGAGTGCCACGCTTCTCACACTTCATTGGGAAGCTTTAGAAATTAATTGGAGTACAAAGTCAGGTTTAATTGATGTTTGTATTGATTGAACTACTCCAAGTCTTAATTTTGGTTGTAAAACTTCCTTTAAAACAGAGCCATTTATAATTAAGACAGGATCTGTAATTAATGGACTTTTATACTCATAAAACTGCCTCTCTCATCAGTCTAAATTAAACTCCACATGAAAGTTGGAGCAAATTAAATACAGTAGATGCCAAAACTACTTTCTCTGAACTCTTTGCTATTCTTATTAATGTCAAAACAGAAGAGATGTGAAGATGTGGAAAAGTGTTGGAAATCCATGTTTGGAGAGGAGACAGAGGGAAGGACACCATGGTCTGTGCCCACCCCCTGCAGGGTGAGCACAGGGACATCCCCATCACCTTACCCATGAGGCAGGAGCCACTTCCCACATTCCAGCTGGAAAGTCAATACTTTCATATTTAAAAATTAACATCTTGCCCCTCTTGCACCATTCTAACAAACAAACCTGCCTGGAAAATGTTTTGTTCCACCAGAGTCACACGAGGTCACCACAGCCAAGTGAGGGTGGCAGAAGTTCTCTTCACATGCCAGGGGTTATTTTAAACAAAGGTTAATTAAAACAAGGGTTAATTAAAACAAGGGTGAGGATGGGCCTGGTCAGGCCCCCAAGTCCCAATGATGCAACTCCCCAGCTCTGGTAACAGTGGCTGATCAAATGACTCTTCCCAGCCTGATCCATTGGAAATCTTTCCAGCCATCAACCACAATATTTACACAGCCCAGACAATTCTGAGCTCGTGGCAAGAAAATAAATCATCGTGGACATATGTACAGAGCTCCAAGTTCCCCAATAAATCTGTTTGCCATGTTTGTCTCATCCATAGCTAGGTAATTAGTAATTCCCTGCTTTAAATGCTCCCATTTAATTGGGATTGTTGTTTTTAGTGGAATATCATTTCCTCTTCCCAAAAGGGCCATTACTATTTTTGTACCATAGGTTTTTTCTGGCTGCCACATTCTGCTCTCCCCACTCAAATTAAAAAAGTCACTGCAGCCCTCACCAAGTATTTATGGCTCAAAGATTCCTACACACATCCCTGAGCTGACATCCGGAGAGCTCCTCACAGCTGCCCAGAGTTACCCAGGGCCATCCCACGGAGCTCCAGACTCCAGCTGGAGCCCAGGCTGCTCAGCAGCTGCTGTGAGGAGCTGCTCAGGCCCTGCTTGTCCCCAGTGCCACCCTTTGGGATGCCCAGCTGTCCCCTGGGCAGCAGCAATCAGGGGTTAGAGGCTGGGAAGGATGAAAGTTTGACAAGAAAGTCTCACAGATATGTGTGTGCTTGGCAGAAAAATCTCTGAATGTTCAACCTGAGAATGGAATAGAGATGGAAGCAAGTTTTGATATAGAAGAAAAGAATTGCTGAGCCAGTCTTAGACAACTAAGAAGGCAATGGGTATGATAGTTGAAAAGAGGTTTTATGGGTTAAAGCAAAGGATAAACTCAGCTCAAACAGATGTTTTTACCAAGCAAAAAGATTCCACAGGCAAATAAGACTGCCAATGTTGTAAGTAGAAAAAATGTTCTCAGGTTTTCAGGTTTTCAAAAAGGCTTTCAGAATTTTCCACTGCAAGAAAACTGAAAAACAACTAGTTTAAACTGTAATGTACTGACTTTTAGTGATTGGAGAACAGTGACATGAATATGGTAATTGCAGTAGTTATGATAGGCTGTAGATAATAGTTCAGGTATAGATTGGTTCTACTGTATGAAGATGCTCAGCAAAGAAATGTGTAGAATGCACTGTAACCAAAACCAAAGGGTCTCCAGGCCTGTCTGCAGCTGGAGCTGACAGCTGTGGGCACAGCTCTGTCACCCACAACCCTGGACTGCTGCAATGGCTTGATGGAATAAAGTGCATTTTGTATACAATAAAGTGCATTTTGTATACAATAAACTGCATTTTGAAGAGCTGCCTGGAGTCCCACATCTCTCATGCAGGCTCTTACCCTTAGGGAAGGCTCAAGGAATGCTCTGGGTGAGGAACTCTGGCCACGGTTTGTCCCCTCCCTGGGGCAGGGGTTATCCCAGCTGCTCCTGAACAGCCACCAGCCAGAGCAGAGCTGGGGCTGATGGAGGGGGAGGAGGTGCCTCCCTGAAAGGGTGGGAGGGAAATGCCCAAGCAGCACCAAACCCCTTTTTTTGATCTGTTTTAGAGCAAACCCAGAGGGGTCTGTGGCCCTCCTGCCTCAGAGCCTCCCTTTCCAGCCCATTCTCTTAATTTGTGCTGCTCTCATCCCATCAAAGGCTCACAGGCCTCAGGAGCAGGAGCTGGGAGAGGTAAGGGAATGCAGAGAGTTGATTATTAATGAAGCACATCAATTGCCATACTGGTAATTACCCAAAGGGCCGAGGTTCAAAGAGCCTCTCTCTGTTCCAGCACTGATTCCCAGCCCAAACACCCAGCCCAGCCCCTCTCACAGCCAGGCCCACTCCAGTGACAAACTGGGATGGCACTGGGTCTGTGCCCAGGAGCTGAGACCTGCTCAGCCAGCAGAGGAAGGGTGGCAGAATGAGCTGTCTCATGGGCAGCTCATCCCAGAAACCCCCCAGGAGGGGATGTGACATCCAATCTTCCAGCACTCAGGAAGGTGAAACTTTCTCTAGGAGCTGATCCCTACAAGGTTTCTGTTAGAATGAGAAATAGACTCTAAGGATACCAGCAGTTATCTGACTCCTTCAGTGCCAGGGAATACTCCTGCCTCCATCACTGCAATCAGGATTTCACATTTGGGAAATTCTGTACTTTTCCTTGGGAGCCACCAAGTCCCTCCCCAAGCTCAGCTCTTCCCTTGGCTGAGCAAAGACACCAACCCTGCTCCTCATGAGGAACATCCCCTGGGCAGCTTTTCCATGCACAGGAACTCCAGGGATGTGCCACTTTTGGCTTCAAACACTGCTGGGATGGAGGAACAGGAGCTCCAACACATTATCAGGAGAGCTTTCATCTACCACACCTGATTCCAGCCCCAGCTTGTGGGTGAGAAGCTGAAGTATTCACCCTAAACACCTGAAAGTAGCAGCTTCAGCTCTCTGTGCTTGCAGACATACCTCAGCAGAGACATCCCCAGAGCACAGGGAGATGTCTCAGCCCTTCCCCACAGCAATGACCACGAGGTGTCCCTCGGGCTCAGGTGGCACCCGGTGACAGCCAGGTGTCACCCAGCCAAGAGCCCTAGCCTGCTGCTCCCTTACAGGGGAAATAAACTGAACCCTTCAATCATTTAAAAACTCCTCTCCAAACCCCCAAGAGCTGCTGAGCAGCAGCTCCTGAAGTGTGAGCTGCTGTCTGATCCCATGTCCTTCTGCCAGGCCTGGAGGGACACCTCAGCCTTACTCTCGTTGATGGGAGCTGCAGAAATCAAAGCACACCTCCTTATCCAAGGAGGAAAAAAGCAGACTGGAAATACCAGACCCCGTGCAGGACAGCAGGGAACCTGAGGAGAAGCCAGACTCCCCCTCTAGAGCCCTGGATTTTACCAGACTCTTCCTTTGCTGCCATTTCCTCAGCTCAGACATTCCAGCCTCTTCTTGTGAAAAGTGAGAGCCAGACAAAAAGGAGGATGGGGAATCCAGCAAAGGAAAGCTGTGCAGAAATGAGCTGGAATGAACCCTGAAGAAGCCATCAGCTCCCTCGGCCCCTTCCCAGAAAGGGGTGGGAAAGTCCCTCCTGCAGCCCAGCCAAGCCAAACCCTGGGGATTTTCACTGCTGGGCTGGAATGGTCGTGCCTGGGCTTGGCCAGAGCCTGGGCTGGCTCCTGGGAGCTCCTCGGGGAGCAGTGAAAGCACCTGGGCAGGACCCTGAGGGCACTGGGGTGGCTCAGGTGTGATCCCACTCCAGCATGGGAGGGATCCCTGCACATCCCTGCCCATCCCTGGCCCTGCTCCTGTGCCCTCGGCTGGGAAAGATCCATCCTGATGCACTGTGTGTCCTGCAGAGCTTTCCCCAAAGCAGAGCCAGCCTCTCCTGACATCTCATCAGCTCCCAGCCCCCGCCCCCTGTCCGGGCTGCAAGGAAATGCTTGGATTTGCTCTTTCTGTGGAAGCTGGGACCTGGCCAGCCAAAATCTGCACGTTTGCCACACCTTCAGGGCAGAACTGAGTGAAAAAGCTCAGACTCAAAATGAAACACTTTGTTTTGGAACAGAATGAGAATTCTTTTTCCCTCCATAGCTTCCGATTCATGGCAGAAAAATGCAAAAATTCAAATGTGCTGATTTGGCTCAGATTAAAAATAATAGAAAAAAGCAGGAGCATCCATTTACTTTTAAACTCCAATAAACTTCATAATCCCTTATTTGCAGAGCTGCACTGGGAGGCAGTGCCTGTCTTGGGGCTGTTAACTCTCCTTGCAGTCCCTGAGGAACAGATTCCTACAATCAGGGACATAGTTACTCCTGTGCTCCAGAGAGGGAACCTCAGCCCATCTCACTCCACTTGCCCCAGGAGCAAAGCAGGACAGACCATCCAGCTGTCTCTATTTTCTCATTTTCCCTCCTGCAGCACTGGAATCCCATTTCCAAAGCAGTGACAAGCTGCACTGGTGCTGGGCAGTGCATCCCTCAGAGACACTTAGAGCTGTGCTGTGAGGGCCCTGACAAAGGAGTAATGATGAGGAGGACTCCACTGATATCAGAAGGCTAATTAATGACTTTATTATAATATATTATTCTAAACATCTAAACCGAACCTGCCAAGCACTCAGCCCTGCAAAGATCTCGTGACTGTCACCCAACAGCCCTGACACACACATGTCATGGACATACTATATGAAAAATCCTTTTGACAGGATTTTTCTCCTGAGAAGCTGAGAGGCCTCAGAAATGAAATGTAAACAATAATTATCTGCTGCTGTGGAATGCAACAGGTGCATCTTTGATTGGTCTCATGTGGTTGTTTTTGATTAATGGCCAATCACAGTCCAGCTGTCTTGGACTCTGTGGTCAGTCACAAGATTTTCCATTCCATTCTCTTTCTTTGCTAACTTTCTGATGAAATCCTTTCTTCTATTATTTTGTGTAGTTTTAGTATATAATTTTCTTTTAATATAATATATATCATAAAATAATAAATCAGCCTTCTGAAACATGGAGTCAAGATTCTCATCTCTTCCCTCATCCTGGGGACCCCTGGGAACACCACCACACACACACACACACACATACACACATACACACACACACACACACACACACACACACACGTGGCCCTGACAGGCCAAGGAAACAAAACCCCATCACTGTGGGTAAACAGTCTCCACACTGCATTCTACTGTGGCACAAACACAGGCACAGCAAATGATAAGAATTGTTTTTCCTTTCTCTGAGGTTCAGAGAATGCAAAACCCAGAAATATTCTTGGGAAGAATTGTGCCTTGCCTTTCTCTGGGAAGAGAAGTGTGGGGCTACACAGGCTGGCAAAGGCAGCTCTCGTTCCAAAGGCAGGAATTGCCTTTGTGTCCCTGCCCAGCACAATCCCCTCCTCATGTGCCAACGGGAGGAACTGCTGAGCACAAAACTGCTCCAAGGCTTTTGTACCTCCGGGAAGCAGCAGCAACTCCCATTGGTTCAGAGCCCCTCCCTGCCTGTGAAAAGTGCATATTATATGGCTCCACACAGATATTTACTATATGTATTATATAATGCTGTATTCACATTTTAATAGTATGGTAAATGTAGTTTTGTAGTTAAAAGGTAACTTTTGTAGTTAAAATAGGAACTATGTATGTGGGATTTTTTTTTTAAGACAGGAGTGAGGTACTCGCACCAGACAGCAGCCACAGGACACCGAAATCTTTCAGAGAAAGAGAATTTATTGCTCCATTATCAGAAGGAACAAACTTCTTCCTGCCTTGCTCAGCCCTGAAGCTGCCATCAAGGTTTCAGAGGAAGAAGCTGACACTGCCCAGACAGAATCCTGTGTTTGAATGGAATTTATGCACCATGGATGAGGTATATGAATATGCAACAGGCTGTTGCTTTTAAGGGTTAATCCTCTGTTAACGTGGGCCCTTTTTCAGGCTTATTTTGCCCAGAAAAGGTACCCAGACTGTCTGTAACTCTTTGTTTCTATTGTCTCATATTGTCCTAATCCAAATTGTCCAAATTATTATTATACTAATTATATTGCTATTTTAATAACCATTTTATTACTATTAAACTTTTAAAATTTTAAAAACAAGTGATTGGTGGTTTTCACACTGCCCATCCCTGCCCAGAGCTGTTCACACAATCTCACGCCCTGGATTAGATTTCGTTGAAAGGAAAATAATGAGATTTGTGTTTCCTCACAAATTAAAAAGAAATTGCCCAAAAGAATAATCCTAAAATACAAAATACTGCCTCATCCCAGATGTTTCTAATAGGCTTGTGTTCTAATGGCTTATTTAGAGAGACTTTTCCTAAATGACATCTTAATGATGTGCATTCGGGACCATGAGACACAAATATAATTCACTACCAAAGCTTGGGGGTTTTCTTCCTTTTGTTCTTTTTTTCCCCCCTCAGAATTGTTATCAAAATAAAGGAGACATTTTCAGAAAGCCTTTGTGCTGTTCTGCACTACTAAAGAGCAAAAATTCCAAATGTCAACATTTCTGAGAGCTCTTTTTCTTGCTCTTCCTTGGCTCTTGCTGCCTGTGACCCTTGAGCAGCTCCCTGCTTGTCCAGCCCATCCCAATTCCAGCCAGGTTTGGCTCCCAGCTGCTTTCCCACTGGTGAATGTGCCAGGACTGCAGGCCTGGGCACTGAGCCCCACCATCTCCTGTCCTGTCATTCTGAGCATTGCTTCATGTGATGCTCATGAGGGTCCTGCTGCTGCCCCAGCACTGCCACTCTCCCTCCCTTTTGTCCCTCCCAGCTGGGTCCAGGCCACAAGAGCCCTTCAGAGTGGGGTAAACAGGAGACTAAGGCAGACAGAGAGCTCCTGGCTCAGCTCGTTTCCCAAACCCCACCTGGAGCAAGCCCCAGGGTGCCCCAGACAGCCCCTGGCCAGCCCTCCCTGCCCAGCTCCAAGCCAGGAGGGAGGGCAGGACCTTGGGCTGAGCTCAGCCTGCCAAAACCACGGCTCAGCTTTAACTCATTTCATTTGGAGAGTGAGCAACCTGAGCCAGGCTGGCAACAGCCCTAGGAGCTGCAGTGCTCTCACCCTGCAGTGGCTGTGCTGGCACTGAGGGCTCCCAGAGCATTCCAAAACTGCAGCACCTGCCTGGCCCAGGGAGCTCTGGTGCTCTCCCTGTGCCTCTGGACACTCCCTGTGCCCCTGGGCACCCCTGGTTTCCAGGGTTTGATCATGAAGCAGAGGGAGATGAGCCCTCCTGTTCCTCCCTGCTGTTCCCAGAGTATCCTTGTCCCTCACAGCCCTGTGGGGACCCTGCAGCCCAGCACAGTCCTGGCAGCACCATGGTCCCTGGCAGAGGAGCACCCCATGGATGGGTGTCCAAGGCTGGACTTCCAAGGGCTCCAGCAGATTCACTTTGATGTCACCAAAGGCAGAGCTGGGAGACCAGCACTGCCTGCTGGGCTCCTGCCCGTCTGCCTGCAGGCTCTGGGGTCCAGGGACAGCTGGACAGGGCTCCAGGAACAGCAAATCCAAGGCTGGAGGCAGCTGCTCCTCTCAGCTCCTCCCCAGCGCCAAACCCTCTGCTCCCTCCCACCCATCCTGCCCCATCCCCTGGGGCACAGCCCCCCTGCGCCTCTCCTCCTCTCCTGCTTCCCCCAGCTCTGACCTTTTGGGAACATGCAGTTCAGATCCTGAGGGAGCATCCTTGCACAATCCAGCTAACGAATCCAGCCTTGGCACCTCTTCCCATCTGAGCTGAGCTGAGATGTCTCAGGAGCCACACCTGGGCAAGGAGAACTGGCAAACAGAGGATTCCAGCCAGAGGAGAGGATGCTCAGGTTTGATTCCAGCCAGAGGAGAGGATGCCCAGGTTTGATTCCAGCCAGAGGAGAGGACGCCCAGGTTTGATTCCAGCCAGAGGAGAGGACACCCAGGTTTGATTCCAGCCAGAGGAGAGGACACCCAGGTTTGATTCCAGCCAGAGGAGAGGACACCCAGGTTTGATTCCAGCCAGAGGAGAGGACGCCCAGGTTTCATTCCCGGTATGCTGACACCCCTCTGCTGGCTCCACACCCTGCTCACTGTGCCAGGGCCTGGACCTGGCCTCAGGACAGGAAAAGCACTTTGTGGCCCACAGGGACATGGGGACAGGACTGCAGTGTCCTCAGCAGAGCCCTGGGGGTGATGATGTTCCCTGGAGCAGCAGGGCTGGGATCCTGCAGTGCCAGGGGCTCTGTCCCCACCCCAATCCAGAAGCACTGACCTGGACACCTGGGGCTGATTCCAAAGGCTCTTCTCCAGTGGCATCTGGAGAAAGCCCTGCAAAGGCACCAGGTGAGATCCTCTCTGCCACTGGGATTCTGTCCCTGCCACTGCCTCAGCAGCACTGTGCCAGGGCCTTGTGCCACCCCCATGTCACCAGCAGGGAGCACAGGGACAGGGGCACTGGGGAGTCCAGGAAAAGCCACTGCTAGTGGGGAGCAGCAGCCACAGAGGGGCTCTGGCAGCTCCCAAGGCTGGGACAGCCTCTCCCCCTCCCCAAATCCCAGTAAACTGAGACACAGAGACATCAGTGACAGCCAGGAGATCCCAGTGAAGGATGAAGAGGGATCTGTCCTTCTGCTTCTGCAGTGTACACCCAACCCCTAAACCCCCTTATTTTGGGGAAAAACCTTTTTCTGAATGCTCCCCTGTGCAGATCAGTGGGGTTTTGCAGGGGTTTGTGCCTTGGGGAAGAGGAGGTTGCTCTCAGGATTCTGCTGGGCTGGGCTTGATTACAGCTGGTGTGCTGAAGTGGATGTCACCTCCTGGCTGGAATCCCTGTCCCCACAGCCCCAGGGACACCTGGCACTACACTGCCCCACCAGCCTGGCAGGCAGAGTACCAGGACCATCTCCAGGCCCTGTAGGATTCTGAATCAGGGTAACTAAAGATGGATCTGCAAATGCCAGCTCTGAGACCCTGTCTGGGCCCCTCTGTCCACCCTGCTCTGGGCTCTGCACCCAGGGCTGCCCTGCTGGGACCCACCAGAACCCTCCCTGGGCCAGCTCCTCCACGGGCAGCTTGGGCAGCCCTTTCCCAGCCTCCCTGAGCTCCTGAGCACAGAGAGAGGTCCCAGGAACTGAAAGAAAGAGTGAACCATTGGCTCAGCACTCAGTGCCACCAAGGGATGCCTAAGGCAGCTTAAATCCAGGGAAAAGGCCAGGTTTGTGCCTCTGCCTGGGCAGTTAAATGGGAAGAAATGGCTTTTTAGAGGGATTTTTGTTGGAATTCAGGATATCACTCTGGCTGTCCTGGATTGCCCAAACCCCTACCAGGGGGCTCAGAGACCCTGGCACAGAGCCCAAGACCCCTGTGACTTTGATTATGACCCATGGAAAAAATTACCAGCCTTATTTGAGGATCTGCAAGCCATGAAAGTTTAAGTAGAATAGTAGTTTGTCACAGGGTGAAAAATAGCTTTTTTGGGGTTTTTAGAATGGGGGTTCAAGAGGCAAGATGGAGGAATCTGGGGCGTGTCCTGCCTTTCTCCTTCTTCTTCTTGTACTCTATCTTCTGCTGGGATGCTGGCACTTGTGGATTGGTTTGATATAGAAGCTCACTGTCTAACACAGGTGATAGGTACTAGGAAGTAATAGTAAATAATGCACACGTAGTTTTTAGTATAAAAAGATAACACCACCCCGGGGGCAGGCAGAGTGCCTCTGTCTGTCCTGCTGAACAGACTTTGGCAGGCTAGAGAAAGAATTTTATAGATAAGAAACAATAAACAACCTTAAGAACGAGAATAGAAGACTTCTGACTCCTTCTTCAACTGCCAGACTAAAAAAAGAGACTTTCTAACCCATCTCAAAGTCACTCTGTGCAGCAGCAGTCCCAAGAGATTTTCAGCTGGGGACCAACTGCTCGAGTCCCGAGAGCAGCTGTGCCTTCTGCAGCACTGAGGTCTTTCCAGGGCCTCACGCCTGTGGCCAGGATGGCTGGGACAATTCCCAGCTGATCCCAAGGAGAGGCCCTTTATGGGGTGGGAGGGATGTCCCAAACCTGTTCCTGTGGCACTGCCAGCCCTGCCCAGCCCCAAAAGCCTCGGGCAGGAACTGATGCCTCCCTTTGCCAGGGAAAGATGCTCTGGACAGACTGACCCCATGCCAAGGGATCCCTGGGAGCTGGGCCAGCAGGAATGATGTGTCTGGGACCTGGCTGGGTGTGCACAACACACCAACACCTCCCTGAATCCACAGCTCTTCCCCTCCTGGAATATGGGGGACACAGAGGCATTCAGCCTCCAGGAAGTGTCCAGGGAGTGTCCTGGGAATGTCACAGCTCTGGGCTGCAGGAGCCCTGTCCCAGGCAGTGCCACTGCCTGGGGAGCAGCTCAGCAGAGCCATAAGGCAACAGGTGAGGATGAGACCCCTGTTTACATCCAGGAACACTTCCTGGAATAGCAGGGACTTGCTAAACCCAGCTTTAACACCAGGGACTGAAGAACTTGTAAAATTAATGATCCATCCTAGGAGCTTGCATCAAAAATTAAAAATCTCTATTAAAAACTGGATAAACGTGTCACAGCCAGATTGAAATGCCTGTTAGGGCAGTTTAGCTCCTGATGTGGATTTGCTCCATTCCCATGGCCAGAGGGGACACAGACAGTGAGTTGCCAGCCACAGGAGCATCAGCCTGGCAGGATCCATGGAATGCCAGGGAGCACCAAAGCCTCAGCAGAACCTCTGCTGAGAGACACCCACAGCAGGCCCAAAAGGAGCTGCACCCAGGCACAGTTTGGATCCCTCTCTCCAAATCCATCTTTTTCCAGCTCAAACAGGCTCCATCCCCACTACAGTAATCCAGGAGTCCTCCAGCCCTGCCCAAGGATATCTGAATATTCCCCCCAGTAGCTCACTGTCTCACCAGCCTGTTCCCAAACTGTGTCAGCATAGCTGGAGCTCAAACCATCCCTTTAATTGTTGTCCAGATGGTGTCCCTGTCATTTTAATTTGTTGGCAGCCAATCCCATTTTATTTGTGCTCTCTTGCTGCAAGGACTCTTTCCTTGGAGATGCTGCTGATGCCTGTTCCTGCTTTTTCAGAGCAGGGAGTGCAGGTGACACATTCCCCCTTGACAGGGGGTGTGGGACAGAGGGGGAGAGCCCCTGAACACTTCCCAAGGCTGGGCTTGTCCCCCTGGAAAAGCAACTTGCCAAAGTCCAGCCTCCTTGTGCAGGGCTTGGGATGTCAAGGAGAATGGAAATCCTTCTTGTTCTGGAGCTTGCCCCACCCAAAGCTTTCTGCCACCCTCCTGCTGAGAAGCTCCAGAGCTCAGAGCTCATTCCCCAGCTCCAGTGGTCTGATGGCAAAGCAGCAGCTCAAACTCTCAGAGCCTGGGTTCCTCTGCAGATCCCCTGTGCTCCCACCCTTTGGGTGTGCACACACTGTCCTGCCTGTCTGGGGGGAAATGATGCCAATTCCAGGGACAAAGAGCTCTCCTGGAGGCTGAGGGGGGAGGTTGGTGATGCTGGAGGAGTGTCTGTAGCACACAGAACCCTGCTGCCACAGGGAGCATTCCCAAAGGGAGCTCAGGGGAATGGAGCTGTGCTGGGCAGGGGCCTCTTCCCAGCCAGTGCTCCCAGCAATGCTGGAGACTGCTGGTGGGAGAGAGCACAGAGAATGACACCAAAACCTCTGCCTTGGGGGATCCCTGCAGCCCCCCAGGGCTGAGCTGTCACAGCCCCAGGGACAGGGACTCACCCCTGTCCCCATCCAGGAACTGTCTGGAGCAAAGGGGAACCTGCAGCCCAAGAATTCCTGCAGAATTCCCTGGCAGGGTGGGCAGGCCCTGGCACAGGTGCCCAGAGCAGCTGTGGCTGCCCCTGGATCCCTGGCAGTGCCCAAGGTCCCTGGCAGTGCCCAAGGCCGGGCTGGAAAAGCCTGGCACAGTGGGAGGTGTCCCTGCCATGGCAGGGGAGGCACTGGATGGGCTTTGAGGTCCCTTCCACTCCTTTTCTTTTCCTCCAAACCTTTCTAGGATTCTGTGATCCTCAGAACATCAACACTGCAGCAGATTTTATCATTTCTTTAGGGAGGCTGCTCCATACCTGGAACTCCCAAGTCTCGAGGAAATCCACTCTGGAATTCCAAGCTGTAGCTGGAAAATTGGCAGAAGGAGCTCAGCAGAAGGGACAGACAGAGCTGCTCCTGTCCCAGCAGCCTGGGCAAGGTGCTGTTAGTTTGATATTCAGGGACACAAAACCGCATCACAGCTCAATAGCAGACAGAAATAATTCCATTTCCAGCCGTGGCCTCTCACAGCAGCAACACTGGGGATGAACTTCCCTTGGAAGAGCTCTGGGAAACAGCAAATGAGCTTTACACAGTCCTAGGCACTGCAGGAATGGTTGCAGGGCTTGCACTGAGTTCTTGGGGAACTGTGCAGAGATCTATGTCCACAACATCTCCTAGCCCAGGAGAATTTCCTTTTTCCTTTTTCCTTTCCTTTCCTTTCCTTTCCTTTCCTTTCCTTTCCTTTCCTTTCCTTTCCTTTCCTTTCCTTTCCTTTCCTTTCCTTTCCTTTCCTTTCCTTTCCTTTCCTTTCCTTTCCTTTCCTTTCCTTTCCTTTCCTTTCCTTTCCTTTCCTTTCCTTTCCTTTCCTTTCCTTTCCTTTCCTTTCCTTTCCTTTCCTTTCCCCTTTCCCCTTTCCCCTTTCCCCTTTCCCCTTTCCCCTTTCCCCTTTCCCCTTTCCCCTTTCCCCTTTCCCCTTTCCCCTTTCCCCTTTCCCCTTTCCCCTTTCCCCTTTCCCCTTTCCCCTTTCCCCTTTCCCCTTTCCCCTTTCCCCTTTCCCCTTTCCCCTTTCCCCTTTCCCCTTTCCCCTTTCCCCTTTCCCCTTTCCCCTTTCCCCTTTCCCCTTTCCCCTTTCCCCTTTCCCCTTTCCCCTTTCCCCTTTCCCCTTTCCCCTTTCCCCTTTCCCCTTTCCCCTTTCCCCTTTCCCCTTTCCCCTTTCCCCTTCCCCTTCCCCTTCCCCTTTCCCCTTCCCCTTTCCCCTTTCCCTTTCCCCTTTCCCTTTCCCCTTTCCCCTTTCCCTTTCCCCTTTCCCCTTTCCCCTTTCCTTTCCCCGGTGTTTTCCCCCTCCCTGGAGCCCAGCAGGCTCAGCCTGTTGCTGCTCCATGACTCAGCCCTGACTAATGCCTCTCCCCTGGCTCTCCCTGCTGGAGCACGTTCCTGCTCCTGTTGCCTGGATCCCACCTGGAACACGAAGATAACCAGTCAGTCCCACAGGGGAGGCTGGAGGGACTCTCCCTGTCCTTTCCCCTCTCCCTTCTGTGCCCACCTGCAGGATGGCAGTGCCAGGGAAAGCTCAGCCTCTGGAGAGGGGCAGGAGCTGTGCACAGCAGCTCTGCCTGAGCCAGGGAACCTCACTGAGCCCTCCTGGACACAGCACAGAGACCCAGCTCTGAGCAGCCCCAGCCTCCTGGCTCGCAGGGATGTGTCAATTAAGGGCCCCAAAGGAGCCTGGCTGCTGACAGAGCCCTGCAGGACACGGCCCCTCCCTGCCAGGGCTCCCAGCACCTGAGGAGTGTCACCAGAGTTGTCACCAGAGGAGGGTGACAGCCTGACCTGGGCTGGCTTTCAGAGGCAGGGTTAGGGTGGCACAGCTGTGTTGGTGATGTTGGGCCATTTTACCCGGGGGGTGTGACCCCAGAGTGTCCCCAGCCCTGCTCCTGGGGCTGCAGCCCCAGCAGCCCTTGAGCCCCTTGGCCCTGCCTGGGTTACTGGTCAGCAGGAGACAGCTGCTGATCCCACTGCATGTGCAGCAGCACTTAGCTAGGACCCCTAAATTCCCTCAGGAGCTGCTTCCAGTGACTCAAGAGCTGCTCAGGGATGTCTTCTCCAGCCAGGAAAGCAAGACCAGCTAGGAGCTGCTGACAGAGGGGAGGTGCTGGGAAGAAGCAGCAGAAATCAGGCATCTGCTGTGGTTTGTAATCCATTCAATGGAAAAGCCTCCTGGTGAGGGAAGTCCCCACATTCCTGCCCTGTGTTCCCCTGCATGCCAAGCTCCTTCAGCCCCTTTCCCTGCTCTGCTCACACCTCCTGTTCAACCAGGCACAGCCCTGGCACTGCCACCCTGGAGCTCAACCTTAGGGGCTGTGCTGTGACCTTGTCACTCTCTGCAGCTCCTGAAAGGTGCCTGTGCTCAGCTGGGGCTGGGCTCTGTCTCCAGGCAGCACTGACACAACCAGAGCACACAGCCTCCAGCTGCACCAAGGGAAATACAGGTTGGATATTGGGAAGAAGTTTCTCACAGAAAGCGTGATAAAGTTCTGGAATGGCTGCCTGGGGAAGTGTGGAGTCCCCATCCCTGGGTGTGTTTAACAAAGCCTGGATGTGGCACTGGGTGCCAGGGTTGAGTTGAGGTGTTGGGGCTGGGTTGGACTCGATGATCTTTGAGGTCTCTTCCAACCCACTGATTCTGTGATTCTGTGAATTCTGTACAAAGCCTAAAAATCTTCCCCAGCCTGGAAAAACCCCACAGACATCCCAGCCCCACCTGAGGCAGGAGCTCCCTGGGTGAGGCACCAGAAGCCAGCACTGCCCTGCAGCAACATTTCCTCCTGCTGATTCCAAAGGCACCTGGGTCAGGTGAGGATTTATTGGGATGACTGCCTGGACAAATGCTGCTACCATGGTTCACATTTGGGTTTCTCTGCAAGGCCCCACTTGCATCTCCCCCAAGCCTGCTTATCATGCATGTGCCTCCCTTCAGGTGAGATTTGTCACATTCCCACTCTGGAAATGTTTTTCCCTCCTGACAATACCCTTTAGATAGTGCCTGTGGAGGTGGATGACTCAAGCTTGACATGATTATTTCCATCCAGCATTTTTTTATTAAAAATACTCCTGGTGGTTCAGAACGTGAGGACAGGAGCTGCCTTGAAAGGGACGTAGAAAGCTCAGAGTCTGCACAAACTGTGCCATGTTTTCATGTCAACCAGCAAGAGCCAGAAAATCTGTGTAAAGCAGCCCCTCCCAGACTGAATTTATCATTTCATGCATAGAAACCTCCAAGCACATGGCAGTAACATCCACCCCACATCCCTCCAGTCCCTCAGAGCCAGGTTATGGTGCCACTTCCAGACCTGGGCTGATTTTCAGAGGCTGGGTTAGGGTGGCACAGTTGTGTTGGTGATGTTGGGCCATTTTACCCAAGGTGTGTGACCCCAGAGTGTCCCCAGCCCTGCTCCTGGGGCTGCAGCCCCAGCAGCCCTTGAGCCCTTGGCCCTGCCACTTCCAGCTCTGTATGTACCCAGAGCTACCAAGTTAAGGATCTCCTGATTTAATTCTGGGCAAGTTAATTCCCTTTGTGACAGCTCTCAAACACCCTCACACTATCCAGCCTCACAAACAGCAAACCTGCTGCTGGGAATGGACCCCAGAGTGAGCAGAGTGACCCCTCCTCTCCTGCCTCCCCCTGCTCCAGCAGCGTGGAAAGAACCAGAGGAGAGCTGGGGATGGCAGATTGCTGCTGCAGGTCAGGAAAATTTCACAGGGAAAAACTTCCTGTGCCCTGCTGAGGCCTCACCTGGGAAACTGGACACAGTTCTGGTGTTCCCAGCATGGGGAGGACAGGGAATTGTTGGAGCAAGGCCAGAGGAGATGTGAAGTTGATAAAGGGACTGGAGCTCCTCCCCTATGGAGACAGATTGAGAAATCTGGGATTATTCACTTGGAGAAGGCTCCAGGGAGAGCTCAGAGCCCCTTCCAGGGCCTAAAGAGGCTCCAGGAGAGCTGGAGAGGGACTGGGGACAAGGGATTGAGGGACAAGACACAGGGAATGGTTCCCACTGCCAGAGGGCAGAGCTGGATGGGATATTGGGAATTAGGAATTGTTCCCTGGGAGGGTGGGCAGGCCCTGGCACAGGGTGCCCAGAGCAGCTGGGGCTGCCCCTGGATCCCTGGCAGTGCCCAAGGCCAGGCTGGACAGGGCTTGGAGCAGCCTGGGACAGTGGGAGGTGTCCCTGCCATGGCAGGGGTGGCACTGGATAGAATGTAAGGTCTCTTCCAACCCAACCATTCTGGGATTTTGAGATTCTGAATATTTATTTGGAGAATAACGTCTCAGAGAAGAGGCAGAGCAGCACTTCAAGCATTCGCCCCAAGCCCTGGGCTCTTCCCCCTTACATCACTCGAAATCAGAGCTCTTTTCCATCTCCTGATCTTCCTGTTCTCTTCCAGCCCCCAGCTGCAGCTGAATCAGGGAGAATTCCTGGCTATTCCCTGTAGGATGAGCTGGGAGCAGGGTCAGGCTGCAGCTCTGTCCCCCTGCAGGATCCCAGAAACCCTTCCCAAGTGAACAGTGCTGACACACACAGAGCCAGATACAGAAAAAAAAAAAAAGGAAATCTGCTGGAAAGAACCCAACAGATCAGGCACTTGTTGGAGCCTTGAGTGCAGAGGAACATTATAGAAAATTCCCAGTGACTCCTCTGGCTCCAAACCTATCATAATTTAATCTGTGTGACTGGAATTTCTCAATAGGCTGGAACTCCCTCAGGACCAAAATCTCATTGAAAAAGAAACCAAGGAGAATTTTGGCATCTCTTCCCCAGCCTGGAAGATGAAATGCAAATCTGTTATTGGCATCGAGCTCTCACAGCTTGATCCATCCACAGAGCTCCAATAGCCTGACATTAACTTCTCAAGGAAGAACATTTTGTTACTCATCCTCAGACAGTTTATGCTTAAAGGCAGAAAGACTAATTCTGTTTGGGGTTTGGGCAGTGAACCTTCCCCAATTACCAGCACAGTCAGGCACTGATCTGGTATTAGAGACAAAACACAGGGAGATGGAGACTGCTGACTTCATTTTAAATATAAATTCCAGAGGCTGAACACTGCTGGCACATGGAAAAGCATCTCCAGCTTCTTCTGCTGCCCTGGCTTTTCAGACACGGATCGATCTGGTGCCATGCTGTGTTTGCAGGTGGAAGATGACCTGAGGTGGAGGTCGGAGCTGTCCCAGAGCTGGGACATCCTCACGGCAAAGGCACAAAGAGGGGTGTGGAGCACAGGCTGCCAGGACAAAAACGGACCTTAAATCGAGCCTGTGCTTGACAGGCAGGGAATAAATGGATGTTGAGGTGAAGAGCTGTGTCCAGGCTCCCGGAGTGAGAGGAGACAGCGATCCCCCTGCGCTCCCGGCACGGCGCCTTCAGTGGGACACGAACAGGCAGCTCTCGGCTGCTCCTTCTCCAAAGGCGGCTCCTCCACACCTCATTTCCCTCATTTGCCGTTAATTAACGGCGGCGATCCGCAGCTCTGGAGCGCGGATTCTCCCGGGGCAGGCGGGGCTCGGCTCCAGCTCCTCCCGCGGACAGAGCAGCGCCCGAGGGCTCCGGATCCGCTGGGGATCGGGATCGGGACAGCAGGGCAAGGATTGAGGCTGGGTTCCTTTCCCTTCCCTCACCTAGCACAGCCCGGTTCCCTGGCCCAGCCCAGTTTCCCTGCGAACGGGACGGGGGAAGCAGAGCAGGGACGAGCATCCCCCGAGCAGGGACGAGCATCCCCCGTGCCCTGCCTGGCCCTGCCAGGGCTTCCAGCCCCGGGGCCACTCGAAGCAGCTCCTGACAGGTCTCTGCAAACCCAACAGACAGTTCCGCAGCCGTGCTTTAATGGGGACAGGACTGGCAGAAAATCCTTGTTTGTGCTTGGAGTGAGCTGCAGGAGCTCCTCCCGCTTCAGTGTGCTCAGCAGCCCCCTGACCCCACACAGGGACAGGGCAAAGCTGTGCCTGGCCATGCTCTCGGCACCTTTGGGGTGAGGAGAGGTTGAGCCAGCTCAGTTCAGCTGAACTCAAACCTGTAAGCCAAGATCCAGGAGAAGAGCCCAGAATGTGACCTTGGCAGTGCTGGGGTTCCTGGGCCTGAGCTAAGCTGCACTGAAGTGATTTCTCAGATTGTCTTTCACCTGAGCTGGGTCCTCACACCCTCACTGGGAAGAGGAAAACAATATTGGTACCTGAGCTAAATTCACATAAAGCTCACACACCCAAATCCAAAGGCTCTGAGGTGTAAAGGCTGGGAAATGAAGGTTTGATCTACCAAACCACACAAGAAAAGGGGCAGGGTGGTCAGAAATGTTGGCCTCCTGTTTCTCCAAAATGCCTCCAGGCTGTCCAGTTCCACTTTGCACCCTTCCCTTGATCCTTCCCTCAAAAAGTTCTCCATGGAGGCCCCTGTTTGTGACCATGGCTTGTACCAAGTGACCACTGGAGAGCAAACCAAGAGCTCCAATTCATTCCACAATACTCAACAACATTAACTCTAATCATTTAACTCAGAAATGACCCTGGTAAGCCACAAATCCTCTACAAAAGAGACCTTCCCCCCTGATGGGGACCTGAAGCTCTACCTGGCCACACATCCCAGGCAAGGGCAGAGAGGATTAACAGCAGCAGCTTCCAGGGGGAAATGATGGGATCCTCCAGACAGCACATGTGGACGACCTTCCCAATGGCCTGTGCCAGACTAAAGCTGCTCTGTGCTCCCTACCACTGATCTGGAAAATGGAATTTTAAAGCTCTTTCCATCTCCTTAAGCCACAAGCCACCTCCATGCATCTTCTTACACTGAAACATGGAGAGGAACCTCCCTTTGGGAAGGCCTCAAAGCAACTGAGACTCGGTGGGAAGAACAGACTCAGCTCTGCAGGGTCTCAGGAAGGCTAAAGACCTTTGGGGCAGTATGACCCTAAATTTTCTCATTTTCCCCATAAAATGCAGGCTTAACGTTTCAAAAAGCTGCAGAAGGACAAAAGCTAAGACTAAAATCACTCCACAGCTCCCAACACAGCTTTGGTCAGGGATATTCTCTGTGTCCCTGATCTGCTGAGCCATCCCACTTCCTGTCACACTCACATTCTCTGAAAAATTCCTTTGCCAAAGATTTTTCTCCTGGGAATCTGAGAAGCCTCGGAGAAAAGGAAAACAATTCTTATCTCATTTGCTTCTCCTGTGCTGTGCTCATGTGGAATGTGTTTGGAGATTGTTCACCCACAGGTGATTGTTCCATTGCAGTCTGCTGGGACTTGTTTTCACTCCTTGGCCAATTTAGGCCAAGCTGTGTCAGGGCTCTGGAGAGGGTCAGGAGTTTTCATTATTTTCTTTTAACATTCAGTAAGTATCCTTTCTGTATTCTATAGTATAGTTTAGTTTAGCATTCTTTAATATAATATAGCATCATAAAATAATAAATTAGCCTTCTGAGAACATGAAGTCAGATTCATCATTCCTTCCTGCCATGGGGATCCCTGCAAATACAATAACTTCCCAGCTGCCTCCCTGTAGCAGGAGAAGGTGCAGGGAGCCCAGCCCAGCCCAGCAGCACTCACCATCCAGCTCCTCCACAGAGATGTTGGCCAGCTGCTCGCTGTCGCTGCCGGCCGAGAGCGAGCGGTTCAGGTAATTGCCCTTGTACAACAAGCCAGCTGTCACATGGTGGAATGGCATCTTCTCCCTGCCACCAAAGGGGGAAAAGAGAGGGTCATTGTGGTTACCTGCCTTTGTTTCATGGGATGGAGCAAAGACTGGCCAGGAGCAGGGGCTGTGTCGGGACCCAGGACATTGCTCTGACTGCCCTGGAGGACTCGAGACCCTGCCGGGGGCTCAGAGACCTTGGCACAGAGTCAGAAACCCCTGTGCCTTCCATTTTAGCCCATGGAAACAATTACCAACTTTATGTGAAGAGTTACAAGCCACAAAGGTTTGAATGGAATGATAGTGAATTTGCCACAGGGTGAAAAGTAGAATTTTGGGGATTTAGAATGGGGGTTCAAGAGGCAAGATGGAGCAATCTGGGTGTGTCCTGTCCTTCTTCTCCTTCTTGTCCTCCCTCTTCTGCTGTGATGGTGACACTTGTGGATTGGTTCAGAGCAGAGACAGACTGTCTAACACAGGTGATAGGGATTGGGAAATTATTGTAAATAAAGTACACACAGTTCTTAGTATAAAAAGCCACCACCACCCCAAGGGCAGGGACTGTGCCACAACCCGACCTGCTGGACAGACCTCAGCAGGGCAGAGAGAGAATGGAATGGATAAGAGAAAA
This sequence comes from Haemorhous mexicanus, assembly GCF_027477595.1. Taxonomy (NCBI): domain Eukaryota; kingdom Metazoa; phylum Chordata; class Aves; order Passeriformes; family Fringillidae; genus Haemorhous; species Haemorhous mexicanus. Next base: position 1,098,672 of record NC_082362.1, on the reverse strand, counting down.
TAAACAACCTTGGAAAGCAGAGCTGAGGAATCTTGGCTTCTTTGGTTGCGGGGCTGGGAAAAAAGAGACTTTCTGATACCTGGGGAGCCATTCCAGCAACTCAGAACCCGAGAGGGATGGAGAAACAGCCCAGGTGGGTGTGAGAGGGGTGGGCTGAGCTCAGAGCTGGGCTCTGAGGCAGCAGCTGAAGGAACAAACAGCAAAGCAGCTGCTGCCTCTGGCTGCTGGAGGGGAGTGAAGGGAGCCAGAGCAGTGGAGCCTTAGGAAAACAGGATTGGCCAGCACTCAGCCTGCAGAGTTCAGCCTTGGTAATAACTGCAGGGAACAAGTTACAGCATTGTGGAGTGTTTGGGTTGGAGAGGAACCTTAAAGCCCATCCTGAACCACCCCTGCCATGGCAGGGACACCTTCCACTGTCCCAAGCCCTGGGTCCAGCCTGGTCTTGGACACTGCCAGGGATACAGGGGCAGCCCCAAGTGCTGCCCAGCAGCACAACTTCCAAAGGCAGGGAAGGGTCTGGCACCCCTGAGACCCCACCTGGAGCATGCAGCCCCCTCAGAAGGCCCAGCCAACCACCCTGAGCAAGGTGTTTGTCACTGCAGACCCCACTGAGAGGAGAATATCCATGTTGGAGCAGGGTCCCACAAAGAACATTCCCATCTCCCAAGTCTGAGAGCTGAGGAGAAATCCCTCTCCATGGGAGGCTGGAGCAGGAAGGTGTTTGCAAGCCCCACAGGTCCCAGCCCAGGGAAGGGCAGGCACTGCCCAGACAGGAGTGGGAATCGCTGTCAGCAGCACTCACCCTGTGATTTAGGAGACACGAGGAGGAGGCGACTTTGCCAAAGTCAATTGAAATATTAAGAGGAAGATTTCTCATGCCCAGGGCTGGATTCAATCAGCACAAGCTCATCCCAGGCCTTTTGTGCTTTGGGCTGCACATTTCCAGCAGAAATAAATCAGCAGAGTCCCCAGAGGCACTCAGAGCTGGCCAGGGACTGCCTGGGGCTGGAGGTGGCCAGGACAGGCTGGGAGTGGCTCTGAAAGCCACCAGGGCTCTCAGTGCACAGGGCAGGGGCTGCTCAGAGCCCACCCTTGCTGTGCCAAGTCCTGTGCCCAGGAGGAGGTGTCAGCTCTGGAATGCTGCTCCAGCCAGCAGCTCCAGGATGGTCTGGCTGTGCCTCAGCCAATAACCCAAATACACACAATATATACAATACAGATGGATTCAGTGGGAACAAAAACATTCCTGCTCCCTGGGATGGGAAGAGCTTTGAGAGACCCCCCAGGAACAAACCAACCTGGAGATACAGGCAAGCACAGAGGGAGAGCAGGAGGCTCCTCCTGCACTGCTCAGCACGCTCCAGGAATTTCCCTGGCAGTAATTATGTAAATAAATCCTAATCGTAGTTTTAAGTATTTTTATTTGGGAGCCAGTTTGCTCCAGCAGCACATCAGAAACATAAACAAGGGGTTCTGTTTCATTAAGCACATCTGTAATTTCCCAGCCCTTGCCAATTCATGGGTTTCACTCTGAGATGTTGCTCCCTCTGACACCTGCTCAGCACTAAAATGAGAATTCTACCTGGCCAAGGGACACTCAGAGGCAATGCCAGCTCTGCTATCACTGCAGAGACACTTCCAACCCTTTGCACCACCTTCATTTGTTCCCAGGCCCACCACAAACCATTCAGGCAGTGACCAGCTCCTGTTTTCTAGGGACAATCACCCCCCAGAGTAAGCACAGAGTTGGAAGGGACCCACAAGGGGCATCAAGTCCAACCCTTGGACAGCCCCAAGAACCACTAAAAGCAATTACACTGAATTTGTAAATCACTTGACAGGAGTTCCAGTCTCCCCCCGGGCTGAGCTTGCCCTACACACTCAGTGAGCCCATGGGGCTGGCTGGGCTCTGGCACCCCTGGCCCAGCCCCTGGGTGAAGGAAACCCCAGCCCTGCACCCCCTGAGCTCAGCCACAGATGGAATAGCAGCACACCATGGATTTCAAGCATTCCTGGAATCACTTTCGCAGCCTTGGCTTCCCAAACATTAAAAAAAAATGACAATGCCTCTCCCCTGAGGGCTGAAGAGCTGAAAATCAGCTCCTACCTGGATCCTGTAGTGTGTTTTAGTGCTGGAGGAGAGCCGTGATACCCTGGAGTGAGAAATCCTGGATTAAATTCTGCTGCCCAGATATATTAGGGTTTTAAAGCTGTAACATCATTCAGCAGAAACCCTGCAGAGCCTCTGGAATCCATCACCTCTCAGCTCTAACAAGGGATGCTCCAAGGGGGCCCAGCCGCCATGCCAGAGGCCCCCAGGGATGTGGAGCTGTGCCTCAGGAACACTCAGCACCCTCAGGCAGGAACCTGCAGCCAAAGCCAGGCCTGAAATGGGGAGAAAACAGGAAAAAGGGGTCCAGGAGGGGCAGGTGGGGGAGAGCTCCAAAGCACCGAGGTGGGAAAGCCCTTGAGGGTGGGATCCATAAAAGCTCATGAGAATAAGTGCCTGTCTGGGATAAAAGGGCTGTCCTGGCACAGCCAGACTGCTCCAGGCTGAGATTCCCATCCCTGGATGTGTTCAGGGCCAGGCTGGAGCAGCCTGGGACAGCGGGAGGTGTCCCTGCCTGTGGCAGGGGTGGCACTGGGTGGGTACTTCCCAGCCAGGCCAGTCTGGGATTTTGGAACAGGCTCACTTTGAATGCAGCCTCAATGGACAGGTCAGAAACACAGAAACCTCCTGCAGATTCCCTGTGGCTGCTGGTCCCAGTGCCCAGTGACCCCTGGGACACTCAAACCACCCTGGAGCATGCTGCACCTCCATCCCCGTGCTGCTGGCCCCATACCCATGGTGGCACCTGGCACCATCAGCAGCAGGGCACTGGCAGCATTTTACCTCTCCAAATATTCCATCTAAGCACTGTGCCCTCTCCTCAGGGTGGCCCTGGGGCTCCTGCCCCTTCTCTAGAGCTGCCCAGCAGCCCCTGAGCAGGGAGCTGGGCTGGGCTTGGCTCTCCAGCACAGACACATTTTCCACCAGGACCTTGTGAACCTAACACACTGTGGGGATTCAGGAGCAGTGCAATCCCCTTGGATAACATCATAAAAATATCACCAAATCATTGACATTGAACCAGAAATCCCTCAAAGAACGCCTCACCAAGTGTGTGGCGATCTCCCCATGGTACCTCAATGTCTCAGGTTGAAAGATTTAGCTGGGGGTGTGTGTTCTGTCACCCTCAGTCAGAGCTGGGGCAGTTCTCTGCTGTTCATGGGGCAGGTTTCTTTATCTCTCCCACAGCCAATCCTCCCTCCAGGAGATCTCTGCTGTCCATGGCCACTGAGTGTCCCTGCAGGGCTGATCAAATTCCACCATCCCATGGGAGATGCTCCACCCAGGGGAGGAGCCAAGCATTCCTACCTGGATCCAATCTGACCTGGAACAGCCCAGCAGCCTTTGGCCACTGCATTCCCAGAGGAGCAGCTTTCTCCTGCCCTGCATTCCCAGAGGGAGAGCAGGCCCATCTCCAGCAGCCCTGGAGCTGCAGAGGAAAACTCCTCCCTTGTGCAGGATCCCTGCTCCAGCAGAACCACAGCTGGCACTGCAGGAGGGCTGAGCCCCCCTGGGATGGGACTGTGCCACCACCCTGAGCCCCCCTGGGATGGGACTGTGCCACCACCCTGAGCCCCCCTGGGATGGGACGGTGCCACCACCCTGAGCCCCCTGGGATGGGACTGTGCCACCACCCTGAGCCCCCCTGGGATGGGACTGTGCCACCACCCTGACACACCCTGGGATGGGACTGTGCCACCACCCTGAGCCCCCTGGGATGGGACTGTGCCACCACCCTGAGCCCCCCTGGGATGGGACTGTGCCACCACCCTGAGCCCCCCTGGGATGGGACTGTGCCACCAGCCTGAGCCCCCCTGGGATGGGACTGTGCCACCACCCTGACACACAGGGGTCAGGGACTGCTCTCACTCTGGCAGTGGGGTTTTTTTGTTGTTTGTACTACTGCATTTGTATTTTTAATTTTCCTAATAAACAACTGTTATTCCTCTTCCCATATCTTTGCCTGAGAGCCCCTTAATTTCAGAATTATAATAATTCAGAGGGAGGGGGTTTATATTTTCCATTTCAAGGGAGGCTCCTGCCTTCCTTAGCAGACACCTGGCTTTTCCAACCCAGAAACTCAAAGAGCCCTCACCAGGTCTGTGCACTGTCCCCAGGGTCCCCCAGCAGCTCCCACCCCCATCGTGCCCTGCCAGCCCCACTCCTGCCTCTCAGCACAGCCATGTTTGTGGAATTTAGAAGATTTTCATAGCAATATTCCATCAGGATAAAAAAAAGCCATCTCCACAGTGCTCACATGTCTGTGGCTCCCATTCCTCACCAGGCCGTGTGCTGCGCTTCCCAAAAAGGCTCAGAGCCCACGAAACCCAACAGGACCATTAACCACGAGGTTCCAGGATCCATCTCTGAGACAGAACTGGGACCAGTTCTGCTGATCCTGGATCTCCTGGCTGGTCACCAGTTCAGAAGAGGTTCCTTGTTCCTCTGTCTCTCAAGTGCAGCCCAAAGGGTGCCTGGGAATCTGTCCTGGGGAGTCCTGCTTTTCCAGCCTCAGGCGTGGAACACACAACCTCCTTGGCACTGCCTTGTGTCCCGCCCATGTCCCACCCAGCCAGAATCCCGTGTTTGCCCTCCCCATGGCGCTGGTATTCCATGGATCCCAGGGGCTGGGAGCACCCTGGCAGGATCCCAAGCTGGATGTTGAGCCCTGTGGTGTCCAACAGACCAGGCAGAAATGAGGAAAAGTGGGATGAGGATAAAATGGAGATTTCTAGCTCTGCCAGAGGCTGGGCTGAGGGAGTCTGAGCTGGAAGAACGGGAAGCACCCCTCCATGGATGGCCAAGGACAGGAGGGGAGCACCAGCACAAGCTTTGCTCTCCTAGCCCTTCCTCAGGGCTGAAAGGAATCCAGGAATATGTTGAAAATCCAGGGAGCAGTCAGGAAACTGGAACAGGAGCTGGGAAGTCCCTGAGGTCACTTTTAAACCCTTTAAAAATTCATCAAATGAAGTGATGTTGTTGAAGATGCTTCTCCCTGGGCACAGCAATGTTTGAACATCTAAAGCAAAGCAGAGAGGGCACTTTGGAGGAAATGATCCCATTTTCCCCAGGCCTGAGGCACTGCCACCATTCTCAGAGGGAGGCTGTGTGACCCAGCTGGATCCAAAGGACAGTAGAGCAAACAGAGCCTGGTGTCACCCTGGGGTATCTGACACTCCATGAGGCACCAGCCAGGGGACACCTCCCAGAGAGGCTCCATTGCTATTTCTGGTCCTTTTCCATGGTGCTGTCCATGCTTCCCTCTCTCTCTAAGGAGGCTGTGACAGCATGGTTAGGCCTGGCTTAACCTCTGCCAGGGGAGAGGCTGAGCTGGACTAAATCCCCATGGTTGCTTTGAAGCCAGCCCAGTTCAGGGAAGAAAAAATCCGTGCGCTGGAAAGAGTCACTTTGTCCCTTGTCACCTGCATTCCCTGTGCTAACAATAGCTTTAAGGATTTTTTTCCCCCCTTTTTAATTTACTTTGTGCACAAACTTGGCACCTGGAGTGCAATCTGAGCCTGAGCTGGCCAGGGCAGAGCCTGCAGGGCTCCAAAGGCTCCTCCTGGCTCCAGAGGAGCTCAGAGGAGCAGAGCTCAGCAAGGTGTGAAGGGTATGAACTGCCCAGGTCTGGTTTAACCAGGCTCAGCTCAGGAGCGTGAAGAGAGTCAGGGCTGAGAGCAGGCTCAGGCTTGGTCTGTACTACAAACCAAGAGAAGTGGCCTTGGAAGGAGCCTTGGGATGGGGAAAAATAAAGTCTGGTTCTTTAAAGAGAAGGTCCCAAAATAGACCAGAGATCCTCCCTGGGAGGACAGTCCTGTAGAAGCCTGTGATTGCTGACTACTGATCCCAATCTGTATTGATCTCAGAGCCCAAAGCCCAGGAAGGCACATTTGGGATATTTATAAACAGGTGAGAGAGGAACAGGCTCCTGCTGAGCCTGCACAGGGCACTGGACCCTCTGGGCAGGGCTGGGAGCAAGATCTGCTCAGGCTGGGCTGAGAGGGCAGTGAGTCCCAAAGCTCCCTCTGAGAGCTCTTCTGGGACACAGGAGGGCTCCCCCTTCACTGGCTGGGTGTCAGAGGTTAGATCTGGCTTTTCCACACATATTTTCAGCAAATGGATCCAGACAAATTTCACCTTTCACAAGGATTTATGGACTGCAAGCACGAGACTTGAACCCACATTCGTGAGATTCACTGAACATCTGCTGCTGGGGATCCAGGTAAAATCCAAACTGACCTCCAGGGACCATTCCCTGTCCTGACCCATCACATCCCCACGTGCCCTTGGCATACCTTCATGGCATTTGGGCTCTATCTGATCATTTCTTGGCATAAGCCTAAGGAAATGTTCCTCTGATTCAGGCAAGAAATGCAGATCTGGCACACCTGGCTTGGGATGCCAACAACAAAGCACCTCATGGTGATCGCTGGGTAAAAAACCTCTTCAAACAGATCATTCTCAGCATTCAAAGAGGTAACTGGGAAGAAAAAAAAATCCTCTGCAAGGCAGAAAACAAGATCTGAGTGACAACCTCATGTAATGTGCAGCACCTCAGGAGCCACAAACTTCCACACTAGAGAGCTACAAAGCCCTTGGAGCTTCAGAAGGTTTTGTGCTGGGGTTTTTTCCCACCTTCTGCAATAAATTCAAAATGAAAAAGCAGAGGGAGGGCACTTGAAAAGACAGCACATCTTGACACAACTGCTGCTGCTTTGAATTCAGGCAGGAAGGGAGAGCTGGGGGTGCCGGGTCGGGAATCACAGCCAGCATTTCTGTCTGGGAGCTGCCTGGGAGAGAGAGCAGGGACAGAGCCATCGGAGCTGCTGTTTGCCATTTCTGAGCCGTGCCTGGGGCTGATCCTGAGCTCGAAGGAGAGGACTGAAAGGACCTGATAGCTCCGTGTCTGTCCCCAGGGCAAGGGCAGCACTGGCAAGGGGACAAAGGCCCTCTCCACGGCAAACAGGTTTAAAGTGCCCCATTAATGAACCAGCAGCGCTGACTCAGCAGTGCTTCCTCTCACCTCAGCTCCCAGACTCATCCTCACCTTCTGCAGGCAGACATCCCCAGATTTTTGCTGCCCTTTTCCACTTTCTGTCACTGCTGCTGCCCCCACTTGTGTTTAACCAAGATTAGTAAAAAAAAATCCATCTTCCAGGTTTGAGAAGCTTCTGAGTTGATGGTATAAAGTAAAAAAAAAAAAAAAAAGAAAGGCAGCAATGCAACCAAAAAAATCTTTAATCTCTTCTCCCCTCTAATAATTCACCTGAAAACATTAAAAAATCAGTTTGGGAATGAAAGTTTTATCCCTGGGGAGGCCCAGCCTCCCATTCCCTCCTGTGGGACAGAACACCAGGGACAGCCATCACACAGGGTCCCCAAAAAAAGCCTTTTTCAGGTGACAAGGATTTAGGAGAGGAAACTGACACAGGCTACCAAAACCTCTCAAATCTCTGGGCAGAAGGGAAACTGAAGGAACCTGCACATTGGGAATTGAGGCAGACTTCTCTCCCTAAGTAAACTAAAGAAAGACTGTTCTAAAAATAGTAAACTAAAATTTTAAGTTTTATTTCTTTACATTATCAATAAAAAAAATTTTGTGAGAAGAAGAAAAGTGTTCTAAACACTTTGTTCTAATTCTTATTACTCTTCCTTTTAGTTACAATGAATACATTTTTCTTTATACCCTTTTAAAGTTTTAAACCTACTTGACCTTTCTCCTAATCCTACCTCACAAGAAAAAGTAAATACACTTGTAATTAACCAACACTAAACCCACCACACTCATTAGTACATTAACCAAAAAATCTAAAAATTAACAAAATCTCAAACAGACAAACTAAAACCACTACATGTGGCAAAGCTGATCAGCCTCTGGAACAAACATCCCAGGGGGGACATGGCCTGTGTCACCAGGAGGGACACACCTGTGTGACCAGGAGGGACACACCTGCCTGGCCAGGAGGGACACATCCAGCCTTGCACCTCACTGGAAGATGCTGGTGGAGTTAAAGGGTGAAAATCTGGGGCTGTTGATGGTTGTTTCCCACAATGGAGGCTCTGAGCTCCTCCTGGGCCCTAAAACCCAGGAGGGGTTGCCCTGGGAGGAGCTGCTGGAGCTGCTGGGTCCCACAGCACTCCAGCCCACCTGCAGCCCCATTTCCCTGCCCAGCCCCTCCTGTTGGTGCTGTAAGAGGAGCCAGGAGCAGCCTGTGCCCACCAGGGATCCCTGCAGCATGGAGAGGGGGCTCCTCCTGGCCCCCTTCCCAGAAATCAGCTTCTCCAGAAGCCAGTGTGGATAAAGCCAGCAGGAGCAGGTTCAGCTGAGCACCCAGGGCAGCTCAGGGGTGCCGGAGAGGCTTTGGGGCATCACCCAGCCCCTCACACTGACCCCACCCCACAGTCCTGGCTGCTCACTCACAAAAAGATCCCAATTCTCTTTCTCTGGAATACTCAGCCCTTTTTTTTTTTTTTTTTTTCCCTGAGTACAACACGAGATCACTCAGAATTAAATAATGGGAACGAGGTCCTTGTTGACAGCAAGAAAAATAAATATCCCAGAGCTTTGGGCTGAGGAGCACATCAAAGCAGGGAGGAAATGTCACCCCCACCATAACTCATCTCTAACACATTTCCCTGCTCTGCTGAACCCTTTTCTCCTCCACTCACAGCTGCTGGGTGTTTGCTCATTGAGCCTGGCCAGAGGGGACTTTTCTGAGCTTCTGTTCATTCCCTCCTGTCCAGTTCCCTCCCTGGCCAGGCATAAATCAGCCCTGGAGACATAAGCAGCAGCGATTCCTGGCACCCCCAGCACCCTGGTTCACAAAACAATACACAATGGATTATTCAGAGCACACCCTGCGTCACACACCAGTAATTATAAACATGAAATCTATCAAATAAAGACAATTAACAGCGGATCTGACAGAGTAACACACTCCAAATAGCCTGGTGGTTGATTACGTCTTATTAATGAAATGCCAAAACATTGAGGGCTCTTAGCAGGACAATTAATTGCTCCCAATAAATCTGACTTCTGCCAGACCTCATCTTTAAAGGAGGCTTTGGGACATCTGGTGAGGGTTATTTTTTAAAGCAATGGCTGATGGTTCCTACAGAAAATTCCCTGGGATCTGGGAGGACTGGAGCCACCAATACACAGAAATGAGCAGAAAGGAATTAGAGACCAGGGCAACCCCAACACTGGAATAATTTTATGTAAACTGGGGGAGATTGTGGTGTAAGATTCCAGCCAAGATCCACTCCCAGCTCTTCCCCTGCAAACATCCAGGGCCAGCAGCTTCCTTGGAAAAGTGTCCTCAGACGCAATGGCCCAGATTCAAGGGGATCCAAGGAGGATTCCAGGCTGCTGGGAGAGGGTGAGCAGACCCAAAGGGAGACCTGTCCCACCCAGAGTGTGCAGAGCCACCAGGCTGGCTGTCACTGCCCCAGGGATGGGCTGTGGTGACAAAGACTGCACGGACTGTTGTGCCAATGGCTCCGCTCCTGCAGACACTGGGAATGACACCTGCCTTGGACACACAGCACTGCTGCCAAAGGTGGTCTGTGTGTGTGTGTGTCCGTCCATCCATCCATCCATCCATCCATCCATCCATCCATCCATCCATCCATCCATCCATCCATCCACCCATCCATCCACCCACCCATCCCCTCCTGTGGCAGTGATCCCAGTGACTGCTGTGTGTGGGGTCACTGGGATCGCTGGGCCCTTTCCAGGGGCCAAACCCCGGAGCTCTGGGCACTCCCTGGCCCCAGCCCATGCTGGAGCCCCTCACCATCCCTGATTCCCCAGCCACCAGCTCCTGTCAGGGAGAACAGGGTCAGGCTGTGCTGCTTTCCCTGCAAGCTCCCGCTCCTTGGAAGATTCAGTAGAGCTGTTCCAGGAACCCCAGGGATCATTTCCTGCTGGAGCTGTGTTGGGTTCTCGGGGTGGCACAAATTACAGCATCCTTATTTTTATTTCAGCCTTTATTTGAAGGGAACGTACAAGAGAAATCTGATGCTGGCTGGGCCTGGAAGCCACAAGCACTCTGTAAACAAGCTCTGCTCTGAGATTTCCATGTTTCTTCCTGAAACACCAGGAGAAACAGAGGCACTGGCTAATTGGAAACAGCTACAGAGACTTCATTTTCTTGTTTTTTCTGGGATTTGCTCTTGGGCTGGCTCTTCCCAACCTTAATACCTGGCAGAGCTGATCAACTCTTTGGAATCTCATTTGCATAAAGGTTGATGTGCTGAGGAGAAATCACTGCCCTGGAGAGGTCAGGGATATCCAGGGGGAAAAGGAGAGGCCATTTCTCCTCAAGTGCTGCTTTTAAAAGGGGTCAGAGCAGAGTCTCTGACCTGAATGAATAAATAGACCCCAAGGAACACTTTACTGTGACATCCTTGGGAGCCTCTGGACACTCCTCAAACCCTTGGGGACATTTGCCAAATTAGCAGCAGAAACACAGGCAGGTATTCCAGCCCTGCCCTCGGGGTCACAGTGTCCCTGGAGGCATCAGCACCTCAGCTCCTGTGCTGGGCCAGGCTGGCAGCACCAGCAGGGCTCACCTGGGCCAGGTTTTCCTCCTCTGTTTGCCCAAGGCTTGGCAGGAGGGGTCTCAAACAGCTGAGCCCTGCACAGCCTGAGGGGCAGAGAGCCTCTTTAGGCTCCTGCAGCTCCTCAGCTCCGGGAGCCTCTGCCCCCTGAGCCCTGCAGAGCCAGGCCCTGGGCAGGAACAGGGCACAGACCCCGGGACTGGGGGCTGGCATGGAGGAAGCCAAGCTGGATTTGTGCAGGACACCAGTAGAGCCCTTCCCATCACTGAATGAATCTCAGCTCCTCAGGCTGCCTCACGTTCTGGTTTAACATTCCAGCATTCAGGAGAAAGAGACCCCAGGGAGAGGAGATGCACACAGATGTCCTCCTCCCTGCTGTGTCCTGTGCCAGCCACCCTGCAGGACACCCAGTGACCACAGGCAAGCCCCACTGCCCAGCCCTGTTCACATTTTAACCTTCCTGCATTCCTGAGCAAGCAAAGCCCTGCTGCAGGGAAGGACTTCAGGCAAAGGCAGGGAATACAGGAGGATGAGGAAATGGGCTCAGAGAGCTCCAAACCAGCTCCTCCACTAGGCATCACTCACTGCTGGGGTTCAGAGATGAACCCACTGGGCCCTGTCACACCACTGAGCAGTGTCCCCACGCCAGGGACAGCCACCAAAACTGCAGAGATGCCAGCTCAACAGGGAATGGCTCCAGGCACAGCACAACACAGACCCAACCCCTCCAGCCAGGTGAAATGCTGGGTAGTGCCTGGGAAAGGGAGGGCCAGGAAAGATCCAGGACCAAAAAGGGGCCTGGAAGGCCCAGCTAGGGCAGGCCTGAGGGCAGGAGAGCAGATGTCTGAGGGACAGACCTGAGGACAGGGTTCAGTGCAGATGTCTGAGGGACAGACCTGAGGACAGGGTTCAGTGCAGATGTCTGAGGGACAGACCTGAGGACAGGGCTCAGTGCAGATGTCTGAGGGACAGACCTGAGGACAGGGTTCAGTGCAGATGTTCCAGGTTTGCTTTTCTCCTGTTGTAAAAATGCAAATGCAAGGATGCCCAGCAAGCCTCCACAAGCTGATGTTAACTTCAAGGAATGAGAGGGCACTTTTAGAACCACCCCCTGAATTTCTTTACATCCTCCAGGTCCTTCCCATGGACTCCAGGTTCAACAGACTAAATTCAGACTGTGGCTTTTATTACCACTGCTTAATGTCTTTATTCTGAGAACCACTTTCACATGTTAGTGCTTTTATCGAAGGAGGCTGCAGTTAATTAAAAGCAGACCTATAAACCAGTTTGTTTCTATTGCCCTTTTTTCATGATAGCCCAAGAACTATTGCATAATACACAGGATTTACTTGAGTTTCTGCCTCAGACTTTTAACACTAACCACATTCTCAGGTTAAAAACACAGTTAAAGCCTCCCCAGCCTGGCAAAGCTCTGCCATATGATCAATTCCCAGTTCCTCATTAGCTGGGGACTGTATGAACTGAATAAAACTGACTTGGTCTTTTTACACAACATTCAAAAACCCTCTCAGTTCACCTCAGGAAGGCACCTGGCTACAATGAATGCTCTCAGACCCTTCAGACATTCCCAGCATTTTCTGAAAAGGCTCTGTCTGTTTGAATTTGCATCTCCTCATAGATTGCCTGCCATATTTCATCCCAAATCAATAAAAGCTCTGAGAGCACAGATGTAAAATGATGGTGGAGGGTATTTCTAGTCCAAGGAGTTTCTCAATGCGCATTTTGCTCAGTTTACAACAACTCTGGAAGACAAAACATGCACGGCACCATCACTGCACGGGTCAAGCCATGATTTTGCTTAGAAATTAGGACATTTCAAAAGAAATACCACGAGAAAGTTGCATTGCTTTGAACTGACAGGGGCAGCGTTCAGGGAGGCAGAGGGAGCGGCACGGGACCGGCCATTGCAATGGGACGGGGCTGGGGCAGGGAAGTCCGGACAAGCAGCCCCCAAAATGCTGTTTCTAAACCCATCTATAGTTACAGAGCTGCCGTGGTATGGAGGGGATCGGCTGCATCAGCAGAACCCTCCAGCACACCCTGATTGGACAGAACCTGCCTGGAAATGGAGCCAGGGAGGGGGAACAAGGCTCAGCCCCGCTCCCACACGGCTGAGGCAGGCAGGAAAGAGATTGGGGTTAAATTACCCTTTGTGCCTTTTGCTCTGTTTCCGTTTGGGGTATTTTCTCCTTGCAAGCCAAGTTCTGCCCTGGTGCTCGATGGCAGAGAGCTGCTCCCGAAGCGCTTTTGTTCCCTGCTGAAATCCCCCGGCCCCACCGAAAACTCAAGGGAAGGCGTTGTGAGAAGCAGGAGAGCTCTGCACATTCCCGAGGGATGGAGGAGCAGCACGCAGCTCCTGCAGGACAGACCCTCCCCAGGGGAGAGCCCTGCAGCTCTGGCACCCCCGGGAGCCTCACCCCGAGCAGGAGCCGGCTGCTCTCCCTCACTTCCCGCTGGGATTGTGCCCCAGCCGTGCAGACCCCTCCGGGCAGAGCCTTTATCCACAGGTGCAGTGCAGAGAGGATTTGGCTACAAGTCCGGAGCATCCTCTGAACAAAGAGCCGAGCACCCACCGAGACTCTCCAGACTGAAAGGATGAAGCACCCCCATCAAACCCTTCCCGGGAACAGAGTCCCACACATGCATTCCGGGGGAAAGGGAGCATGCAGAGACCCACAGGAGGCCAGCTGGAAAATTCCCTGATAAAGACATGGCATCGGGAGCTCTTACCTGCTCGGATTTGTATTCCCAGCTAGCAGCACACCTACAGCCCCAGGCTCTCAGGGGGCATCGCGGAGGTGCAGATTGCTGCAAGTCATGGGTGTGTACAGCCAGAAGCAAAAAAAAAACCGACCCAAAACAACCCCCCCAGAATCCCCCAAAAGCCACAACATGACCCAAATGAGATGCCTGCAACGGCTATCTCGTTACAAGCAAGATGAGATGAAGGAGGGGTTTTTACTTGCTCTGAGGCATCATATGGAGCTTAATCACAGCAGTTACGTATTGGGTTCTTTTGGCCTTCAATCAAGTGTGTCATTTTGGTGGCAGCTGCCTACGTGATGCTAGCAACCTGGGCGCTCCAGTCCTGTGCCGCTGCCGGCCTTGTGCAGCAATTCTACAGCTCAACGGGCAAATTCTATTTCCCAGGCTACGGGAAGCTCCTCCTGTAGTCAAGCGAGCCCTTGGAGCCACCCAGGATCACACACCTCTCCTCCAGTACCCAGAGCCCACCGCAGCACCCGTCCCGCTCTCATCTCCCGGCGCAGCCCATCCGTGTCCCGAGGACTTCCAACATTCCCAAAGCCACCGGGAGGGGACACAGCTCACCAGGCGCCCCGCGCTAAGGGGGAGGCAGCTGCTCCACGGAAAACAACAAAACTTGGTGGGTGGGAAAGGTCTGAGGAGCCGCTGAGTAACCGCGGAACGGCTCGGCCAGGAGCCGGCTCAGCCCCAGCCCGCCCCGCTGCAGCCCCGGGGCTGCTCGAGGGGGGAAGCAGGAGGAGAGCGCTGCAAATCAGGTGTCGAACCTGGTGATTTAGTCAGCTGAAAGCAGCCGGGGCTGGGCTCAGCACGGCTCCGAGCAGGCAGCGAGGGTCGGGCGCGACTCTGCCCGGGAGCATTTTGGTTGCCGACAGCGGCATCAGGAGGTGTTTGGGGCCGAATTCCTCCGTCAAGTACATTTGTTGGGTTTGACAGATTCGTAAGGATCCATCCATTCAAACAGATGGCGGATGGTCCCTCTGCTCCAGGATCTGGGATCTCCACCCGTGTCCGACTCCCCGAGAGCAGGACACCGCATAGACACCGAGCTCTTATTACATCACCCGCTACGGACGAGCAGGGGGCCAGGAAACGAATTAAAAAGGTTTTCTGGGCAGCCAAAGTGCTGTTGTGCCGCTCCATGGCAACTCCACAAACACGCGTGTGAGCGCCCACAGCCGCACACCGCCGGCGAGGGGCACGGCCGCGGATCCGGGCACCGAGGGGAGGGGATGAGCATCCTGAGCATCCCCCCGCGCACCCCACGGCCTTCCGCGGCTCCCCCCGCGGGGATCGCTCGGCTGCCGGCCCGTCTGAGCCGGCTGGCGGCGTTGGCTGAAGCCCCAACAGGTTCCCGGTGGAGCTGCGGTGCCCCCGAGCCGGGGAGGGGAGGGCGCTGCCTTCGCTCAGCCGGCTCCCTCCGAGCCCTCCCTCCGTCCCCGCCCGGCCGGGGGGCAGCCCGAGCTCCCCATCCTCGCCACCTCCTCACTCACCTCTCCACCAGCCGGCTCCTCCGCCACAGGTTTGGTCGGCTCCACTGTCCCCCCCCGCCCCTCCAGATCGCTCCCAGACGAGTTATTCAGAGGAGGATGGAGGGAGGAGGCACACAGAGATCTGGGCGGTGGGGATGGCGGAGACAGAGAAAAAAATAATATATAAAAAAAAAACATCAAGCGAAGGGATGAAATCAAATCAAAGAAGCGAAGAACTGGACTGAAAGGAGGCGATGCTGGAGGAGGAGGAGGAGGAGAGCGGCGCGGCGCGGCAGCCCCGGCTCAGCGCACCATGGCCCCCGCAGCCCCGAGCGCAGCCCGAGCCCCGCCGCGCCGCTCCGCGCTCCCCCGGCCCGGCCAGGGACCACCCTCCGCCGGCAGCCCTGCGGCGCGGCCCCCGCTAACCCCTTCCTCGCCGTGCTCCCCGCCGGCCGCCCCCTCCTCCCCATCTCCAGCCCAGCCGGGGATGCTGCGCGCAGGGATCGGCTCCGGCCCCAGCCCCGGGCAGGGCAGAGCCCCGATGAACGGGAGGGAGCCGCTCCTGGGGGGCCGACACCCTCGGCAAGTCGCGTCTCCAGATCTCCTTTCGGCAGGGATGGGGGTTAAGCCGCCGGTTCCTTTTTTAGAAGCACGGAATCGTTGGTTGGAAAAGACCTCCAGGATCAAGTCAAGCCATTGCCTCGGCACTGCCAAGCCCATCAGTGATCCCTGTCCCGAGGTGCCACGTCCATCCCTCCAGGGACGGGCACTCCACCACCTCCCTGGGCAGCTGTGCCAGTTCCTGACCACCCTTTGCATGGAGGAATTTCCCCAAAATCCCCCCAGAGGCTTCCCTGGCCCAGCCTGAGGCCGTTCCCTCTCCTCCTGTCCCTGTTCCTGGGAGCAGAGCCCGACCCCCCCGGCTGTCCCCTCCTGGCAGGAGTTGTGCAGAGCCACAAGGGCCCCCCCGAGCCTCCTTTTCTCCAGGCTGAGCCCCATTCCAGCTCCCTCAGCTGCTCCTGGGGCTCCAGACTCTTCCCAGCTCTGCTCCCTTCTTTGGACCACTCCACAGCCCCTCAGGGTCTATCTTGTGAAAGGCCCAAAATTGCCCCCAGCACTGGAGATGCCCCAGCAGTGCCAGCACAGGGGACAGTCACTGCCCTCACTGCCCTGGTCCTGTTGGCCACACCATTGCTGATATTGGCCAGAATGGCCTTGGACTTCTTGGTCTTGCCCAGCAGCAGTGGAGGAGAAGAATCCACACCTGCAGGTGTGTCCTGTGCTCTGCGTGCACAAACTGTGCTTCTGCCTGCGCCCAGGGCCCCCAGCCTGCCTGGCCCCACTGGCACAGCCACATCACAATCCAAGGGGCCTGGGTTTCTGTCCTGGGAAGGAGGAGGTGCCTGCAGGAGTGACTTTCTCCCAGCCACATCTCCCCTTTTCCCTGCTGCAGTCACCTTCAGCTGGTACCAGCACTCAGTGGAGCTGGCTTGGCTGCCCAGCTCCTGTTGGAATGCTCCTGAGGCTCATAGTCCTTCGATCCCTGCCTGGCACCAGCACAGCCCCTGATCCCGGGGACAGCTGGGCCAGGATGCTCCCAGCAGGGGCAGTTTGACTGAAACTAATTTGGGCTGAAAAGAAGCAGAGATGCTGTGCTGTGACAGCAGTTGACTGCAGGAGAGGCTCTGATGGGAACCCAGCATGGCTCAAACTGCCTCAATTGGATCTGGAAAGGAGCCTGGAGAGACACCTGGAGAGACATCTCCAGCAACTCCCACAGCCGTGTGTGCATCAAACAAAGCCTGCAGAGTGCCGATTTTAAGGCTCAAAGGTGTTCAATTCACATCTTGTCTCCCTTGTACTTTTCTGATGTAAAATCCTTCCTGTCTCCTTCCCTTCAGCCTCGTGGGTCACCGTGTTCCCCACGCTGGGATTTACTGGGATCAGAAGGAACATGGTCTGCAGCTCAGGACCTGGGGGCAGAGGGATTTTGGCTCTCTCTGCTCCCTGTGCAGATAAACCCCATAGAAACCCCATCTCCACTGATATTCAACTCATTTTCCTCCACCAACTCAGCTGCCCTGCCCCAGGAGGGGATTTCTGCATCCCACTGCCCCTCTCCCACTGCCTGGACATTGCCTGTACAGCGATTCAGGAATTTAGCCATGATCCAAGTCCCTTATAATCCATCAGGGCTCAGCTACATCCCGGAGTTTTACCATTTTTATGAAGTTATTGGCATTCAGTGAGAAGATAATCCCTGCTCCAGGAGCAAAGCCCTCAGCACCAGCAGTGGAAGGTGACTGATGGCACCAAATGTTGTTCCATCAGAATGAGATGCAGATGAATCCCAACCTTTTACTTTTCGTTCCTATTTTTTTCCCTTGATGCATGAGAAAACATCCACCTGCAAGCTCCCTCCTCTCCATCTGGACTGCCTATGTGAATAAATGGGGGCAAACCTCCTCATTTGGGAAAGTTATTCCCTGCCTTTAGCTAATTTCCTTTCCTTCAGCTCTGGAAAACATTAACCAAAAAGGTCCCAACCTTTGTGGCTGAAAACAGTAGCTGGAAAATCCATTAGGCCAATATATTTATTATTAAAAATTCTGAAAGGACCAAGTGCTCATTAATCCCCAAAGAGATCCACGCTATCTCCAGGTCGTGTCCACATCACCAAAGCAGCCCATGGCTCCTTTCCCTTTTTTCTTTGTTACAGTGCAGAGCTGATCACTCCAAACCCTCTGGTTTTCAGCTTCTCCTGGGGCTGAGGGGGGGATGGAGCTCTCCAGGAGTATGGGGCTTCCTTGAGAATCAGCCCCAGGATGTTTGGAATACACTCCTGGAAATGATACAGCAGAGCCAAGAAAATCTTGAAGTGCCACAGTGAGTGATGGCAGCAGGGCAGGCTGCTGTTCTTGCTTGGGGACACTGTGGGGTGTCACTCCCACAGGGTGACCGGCACCTGCTGAATTCCCCAGGAGCTGCTCTCTCCAGGCAGGCTCCTTCCATGGGGCCCATCCAGCTTGTGGGGAGCTGCCCAGCAAAGCCACCTCCAGGGCAGGGCAGGGTCCTGGTTTGGGGTCTGGAGCCCAGCGAGGGGTGAGGGACTGTGGAGCAGCAGCAATAAATTGGGTGTCCAAGGGGAGGCAGGGCAAACGAGGCTATGGCTCCGGGAGAGCTGTGTGGCTTTCAGAGATCCCTCTTAGCCAAACAGGAGGCCTGGAGGGCCAAACTTCAAGGTCCCTCAGAGAAGAAAGTCCTCAATGGGATTAAAGAGCTTTGCTCCATTAGGGATGACCCTCTGGAAAGAAAAGCCCAGAAAATCGGGAAGGCTCTTGGCAGGGGGAGGTCTGCCATCCTTCCTTCCCCACAGTGCTCAGAGGGGGCTCTGCCCACTCCAGTTTGGAATGTCCTGGGCAACACCCACTGTCCTGTCCCCAGGGAGGGCTCAGGAGCCTTTCCCATCCTGAGTGGGAGAGGTTTTCCAACCCCCAGCCCACCTTTTTGGTATTGCTTAATTCCACCCCATTATTTCTGATGAAACACTTGATGGAAGGAGTACAATTGCTCCCTAGCCTGGATTTTCATGTTTTAATGGTGCTTAATTATTCCAGGAGAAACTTTTATTTTTCCTTTTCCTCCACCTCGCTTCTGCACTGGATGCTTTCTGCTGGAGTTTAATTAGCACATTTCAGAATGGAATATTGAGATTAAATCACTGCTGGGTGAGCTCTGCTCCAGGATTGATGATCTTTGGGCACAGCTTTTGTTGGAGCTGCCAGCTCAGGCCATGGATTTATGGATCAAAGGGTTCTTTGGGCCGGGAGTGAGGCAGCGGTGCCGCAGCGGGCCAGGGACATGGGCCAGGCTGCTGGGCTTGGTCCCCCTGCAGCCACAGAAAGGATGAACGAGGGTGCTGGGGGTCATGTCAGCGTGGTGAGGCCCTGACACAGAGCAGCTGTGGCTGTCTCAGCCCTGGCAGTGCCCCAGGCCAGGCTGGAGCACGCTGGGGCAGTGGAAGGTGTCCCCAGGGCAGGGGTGGCTCTGGATCTCTTTGAAGTCCCTTAGAACCCAGAGCACCCTGGGGTTCCTCCTGGGCAGAAGGGCACCCTGCAGCCCTGCAGGCCCCGAGGAGGGCAGCCACAGCCCAGCAGCAGGGCTGGCACAGCAGCACCTCAGCCCCACCGTCCGTGGGATCCAAGGGCTCATTGCAGCCTCTCCCAGAGCCTGGGGCTGGCTGCAAACATCTGATGTAGGCACAGCTTTGGCACCAGGCCAGCCCCTTTCCTGCTGCCTCAAATGCCAGCATTTTGATTCAAGCTCATCTGCAAATGCTAAAAAAGCTGCAGCTTTGCAACAGAGTCCACCCTGGTGGAGCTCATTGAATGGAGACCTTGAGGGAGGGGGAAGATCCCAAACCTTTAATTGTGTTATCTAAAGGCACAAACATGCAGTGACACCCACAGAGATCTTTTCCCAGAGTGACTTCAAACACTTGTGGCTATCTTGGGGCCAGAGAACACTCTGTGGACAGGAATTTTTGCTTACAGCCCTTGCAGGAAGGCTCCTCATCCCGGGAGCTCCTGTGAGGGGGGTTATCCCAAAAAACTCCCAGCAATGCCCACGTGGGAGAGAAAAGCACCTCCAGTTCCTGCAGCTGGGCAGGCTGGCTTTCCTCTGGTCACCCAGAGAAGCTCTGGCACAGAGTGGAGCAGAAGTGGGTGAGGTTTCACCCTTCAGAGCCCACAGACTGAGCCGAGGGCAGAGCCCCAGCCCAGCCCCAAAGCCAGCAGGAATTTCAGCAGCCAGGGCTGGGGGGCTCTCTGGGGTTTGTTTTGCTCTTCGAAAGATAGCCCTGTAATTTAGTGACTCATCCATTCTCCAGCCTTTGTTGCTTTTCATTTTCAACATCTTTAATCTGTTTGTGGAGAATGTGCTTATTTTTAGACTTCCCATCAGGGAGAGGCATCTGAGCTGAGGGAAGGGCTCCATTGAGGCTTTGGTGTCTGGGGTGTTAATGGGCAAATTTCCTGCTGGGGAGAGATCTCCTTCCTTCCTTCCTTCCTTCCTTCCTTCCTTCCTTCCTTCCTTCCTTCCTTCCTTCCTTCCTTCCTTCCTTCCTTCCTTCCTTCCTTCCTTCCTTCCTTCCTTCCTTCCTTCCTTCCTTCCTTCCTTCCTTCCTTCCTTCCTTCCTTCCTTCCTTCCTTCCTCCCTTCCTCCCTTCCTCCCTTCCTCCCTTCCTCCCTTCCTCCCTTCCTCCCTTCCTCCCTTCCTTCCCTTCCTTCCCTTCCTTCCTTCCCTCTCTGCACTGGGAGCAGGCAGGGGTTCACAGGCTGAGGAGGATGGATGCAGGGAAAACCTACAAATGTTGGGGCATCAGGAATAAAGAGGCCTCAGGATCTCAAATCATCCTTATCAAACTTGCAAATCTCTCTCCCCGGCCCAGAAATTCTCAGTCCCATGGTACAGGCTGGCAGCAGGAAGGGCAAAGGGGGAGAGCAGCCCTTAGCCAAGAGCCATCCCCCATTTCTCTCCACTGCAGCAAATCATGAGGAGTATTGAGTATTTCTGCTTAATTCAGGTTTGTTTGTTTTTCCCTTTTAAAAGCAATGTTTTTATTTGAAAAAAATAAGCTAATTTTTTTCCAGAAAATTGACAAAACAGAAAATGCTTTTTGAGTTAATGAATAGGTTTGGGGTTGGGTTGGTTTGTGAAGTCTGACACCTCCTCATTTTGGTTTGCAGCTCCAAATTCTTGTGGGGAGCTTTAAAATGAAAGGAAATTTCAAAATGAAAATTGGCTCTGTAGCACTCCAAGCCAGGCATCTGATCAGAAAAAAAAAAAAAAAAAAAAAAAAAAAAAGGGTAAAAAAAGCCCAATCTTGCCTGCTTCTTTTTTCTTTCTTTCTTTTTTTTTTTTTTAATTTAATTAAGTCAATGGAGAACGGAAAGGCCTCAAATGAAAACCACACTGGCCCCAAACGTCTCCAAGGCTCCAGATGTGAATTCCTGCACCTTCTGCTGGCGAGCACATCCTGGCTGTCCTCCAGCACTCGGGCACAGCCCCTGCTCAGGAAGGAGAGCAGGACCCAGGGATGGCCTGGAAAAGGTCAGGAGGTGGCTCCAGTCCATCTCTGGCATATGGGATCATCCAGACCTGAGCTCAGCCCTCAGGGTAAATCCCATGGACTCTGCTTTGCCCCATGGAGCCATTTGGGACTTGCCATCCTGTGCCACCCCCTGTCCCCAGGTATCTCTCAGTGTCCCCGCCCAGGCTCAGCCTCAGTACGGCCCCAGAGGCAGTGCCAAGGGGCTGCTCCCCCAGCCAGCCTGGGCAGGGCTCCTGGGCAAGCTCCAGGGATCCTTCTTGGCCACCTTTGTAACTGCACTGAGAGCCACAGTGCTGATGGATGGCTGACTGTCCCCTCCCCTGTGCCTGGCTGTCCCCTCCCCGGTGTCACAGCCGGGCAGGGCAGGGCCCTTCTGCTCTGCATTCCCCAGAGCAGCTCTGGAGGCTCCTGGCCGGGTTTTACCTCCTGGCACAGACACAGGAGCCAAAGCTGCTGAGCCATGAGCCAGAGCTCTCTGCTGTGCTGTCCCCACCCCAAGGCCTCCTGGTGGCACAAAGGACTCGCCTGGGAGAGCTGCCCCCACCTCGTGTTGCCAAGGTACTGCACCCTCTCTTTCCATTTCCTTAAATCATGGAATCACAGAATCCCAGAATGGGTTGGGTGGGCTTGGAAGGACCTCAAAGCCCACCCAGCGAGACCCCTGCCATGGCAGGGACATCTTCCACTGTCCCAGGCTGCTCCAAGCCCTGTCCGGCCTGGCCTTGTGCACTTCCAGGGATCCAGGGGCAGCCACAGCTGCTCTGTGCCAGGGCCCTCCCAGGGGAGAATTCCCTTCCAATATCCCACCCATCCCTGCCCTCTGGCTGTTAAAACCACACCCTTTGTCCTGGCACTCCATGCAAAGCTCAAGGATGGTTTTTTTTGTTGCATCTAAAACTTCCCTGAGCCACAGGAAAACCCCCAGGGGGGCTTTGGGGTGAACCCCAGCCCTGGGTGAAGGCCCTGATGGAGCAGGTGGGGAGCACACCTGAAGCACAGAGAGCAGGAGTCCCTGGGGGGCTCAGGAACAGCCCCTCTGAGGAGCTGGCTCAGGGAACAGGAGGCAGGATGTGCCCAGGCTGAGAGGACAGTGACAGTGGGATGGCTTTGTGCCATTATTTACCAAGCCAGCTGCCCTAACTCCACCCAGCACCCTGAGCCATCAGCTGGAAGCACCTGTCCCAGGAGGGCTGGAGAGTTAATCACTGAGTGCTTGGGCCCAGAAATGCAGTGGCTTAAGAGAAAATCTCACTGTATTTTTTTTAAATGAAAGCCTTTCTGCAGTAGATTCAACCCAGAAAAACCCTGCTCACTCTGTGGATTGCAATGCAGGTATAAGCCAAATACATGGTGAAAAGGAGATAAACACTGTGTCATCCTGCATGGCCACAGGAGACAAATTCCCCATTTAGAAAGCCAATAAAAACGTATTTCTTTTAGAACAACTGCATTCATGGCACATTGTTTCTCTGAGAAAATATGTTAGTGACTTTGAACTCCTCCAATGCCATCCAGAACATATTTTTTTTCCCCAAAGTGTCTCGAAAGTAGCAAAAATTACGAAAGAATTAATGACTGTTAACAGCTGAAACAGATGGTCTGCTGTGAGTCCCCACAGCCTCATGCAACTGTGAGTCAAGCCATTTTTCAAAATGGTGAAGAAAGAAAAGTAATTAAAAAAAAAAAATTTCCAAGGCTACCAGGCTTCCAAAATTCCACTCGGACTTCCCAGGCGGAGGCAGCAGGAAAGGAGGGGCCGGCTCAGTCGGGACCCACCTTTGGCTGCAGCCCGGAGTCCCTCTGGCCTCCCGGGAGATGCTCAGGGTTTGTCCGCGCTCAGCAGCGTCTGGGGCGGGTTCTGCTCCGGGGTCAGAGCCAGCATCCCCGCACCCGCGGTGTCCCCACGCCCACCCTGGGGGCAACAGCGTCCCCCCCTCCTCTCCCTCCCCTCCCTCTCTCCCTGCCAGCGCCGGGAAGGGCCCGGAGAGCAGAAAAGCACTTGCCAGGAGGGGAACTCCGGTTGCCGGCTCCGCTGCGGCGGCTCCTCCTTCTC
The DNA here is from genome assembly GCF_027477595.1 of Haemorhous mexicanus. Classification (NCBI taxonomy): domain Eukaryota; kingdom Metazoa; phylum Chordata; class Aves; order Passeriformes; family Fringillidae; genus Haemorhous; species Haemorhous mexicanus. The sequence continues at coordinate 1,075,579 of NC_082362.1, read as the reverse complement.
TCCGGGAGACTCATCCCCGCGGCCACCTTCACGCTTGGGCTGCCCCTCTGCCGGCTCCTGGATCAGCCCCATCGGGCACACGAGTCGGCGGGGCCCGGGCGCGGGGCGAGCTCATCATGGGGCCAGGCGAGCCCGGAGCGCGACTCTGCGGAGGAGCGACACAAACTTCAGCGCAGGCACGGCCAGGCTTTATCATTTATTTAAACCCCCGCTGTCAATAATTCATGCCGGGCAGCGGGACAGCAGCGGCAGGAGCGCGGCAGCGCCGGCACCGAGCGGCCACATCTGGAGCAGATGTTCGGTTCCCAATACAAGCGGGGCTTGCGGGGAATGCGCAGTGCCAGGGAACGGTGCGCTCCGGGACACGGCCCCGCTCCCCCGGGGCACCAGCCACGGGCTCCAGGGCTGGCACAGAGCTGGGCACCAGCCGTGGGCTCCAGGGCTGGCACAGAGCGGGTGGAAGGGGCAGGACTGGCTCCAGCTGCAGTCCGGGGCTGCGGGAGCTCAGACCCGCAGCTTCCACAGGCGCTCCTTGGAAGCGCTGGGCACACGCTGCAAAGGCTCCTGCACACACCCACACGGGCGTCCAGGAGCCTCCCGGCCAGGAGCCCGCTGCCACCGGTGCCAGCCCGGAGCGCTGGTGTCCCTGCAGCGGCCCCAGCGCTGTGCCAGGAGGTGGCACCGGGCAGGGCTGACCCCAGCCCACGCTCCCGGGGTGTGCCGGGACAAGAGGAGCATCTTTCATTGGCAGGGGCCACCCCCAGGGTGTCCCCTCAGCGAGTGTCACACAAACCCTCCAAGCCCGACAGCCCCTCTGTGCCGTGTCACCGAGCCCCTGCCCGTCCTCCAGGGCCCTGTGGTCACTCCCAGCCCAGGCCACAGCTCCCCTCCCCCTACCATGCCCAGCGTGGCCATGCCAGGGCTCCTTGTGGCTCAGACCTGGCTGGCTCTGTCCCCACTCCTTTAGGGACATCTGCCGTGAGCAGGGAGCGATGGAACAACGCTCACAGGCACCTGCTGTGCTTCAGGGACTGCTTTAGGGACTGTCCTGTTCAGGGCCAGGAGCTGGAATTCACGATCCTTGCAGATCCTCCCTACTCAGGACATTCCATGAACCTCTGATCCTTCAGCCAAGCTCTCCCTGTGCTCTGACAGACATTTTATTTATTTATTTATTTATTGCTGCCCCCGGTGCCCCCGGGTGCCCCACACATGCCCCTCATTATCCTTCCTGACACCGGCTCCGGGCCAGCCGCGGTCCTGCCGGGCCCCGGGACACGCCCCGGCTGTCCCCTCCCTGCTGTCCCCTCCCTGCTGTCCCCTGCCCATCTGTCACTCGCCAGCTGGCCTCGCTCTCCCTTTTTGCGGAAGGTGAATTGAAAGCAGTAATTTCTTTGCCTGCAATTGCACAACACCTCAAGCACCTGAGCTCTCACCTAGCCCTCCAAGGTGTATTATTAACTATAATTATTATTACTTATAATTATAATTATTATTATAATTACTACCAGCACTGTTATCCCAGCCCTCTGAGGGCATCTTCCTGACACAGTCCTTATGTTTTGGGCTACCTCTTTTATCTCTGTAATTTGCAACACCTCCTCTGGTATCTGAGCTCCACTCTTTGGGTAATGCAAACTTGGAGATGACTTTCAGTGCAAATTTTCTCCCTGAAAAGAAATTTTCTTTTTGCTCCCCTTCCTAAATGTGAACCTTGTACTTTACCCTGCCAGCCAGCCACTTAATGCCAGTAAGAAATGGACTTTCCTTCTCCCTAGATAATGACTGATCTTGCAGATTGGATAATGAAATAAGTAATGCCATTAGCAGCCCATTAATCAATGGTGAGCAGTGAATAACACCGAGTGTACGGCTGTCGACTGCTCCTGAAGGACAGGGAAAGGGGAACTGGGCAGAAATGGGGAAACCACCCAAAATCCAGTCCCCTGCTCCCGTTTCTTTTTTACTGCTGAGGAGTGGCTAACAATCAATTCCTTGCCTGGGGCATCCAGCCTTGTGCCAGCCTGTCCAGGTGAGGCGTCGGTACTCAGGAGAGTCCCTGCACATCCTAAATCCTGCTGAATTCCACCCTTAGCAGGCAGTCACTTCCTTCATTTCTGTTCCTGCCTGGAGGAGGATGTGAAAAAAGGAGGAATCCAGGAGGGCCCTTCCCTGCAGTGCCATTAACGGTGGTGGTGGCAGAACACGGCCACAGCTGCAGCAGGACCTGTCCCCATCCTCAGGACCCGTCCCCACCCTCAGGACCTGTCACATGCTCAGGGCCTGTCCCCACCCTCAGGACCTGTCCCATCCCTGGCTGTGCCTGAGCTGCTTTCCCGAGCGTTCCCGGTGCTGGAGCAGGGGCTGGCCGCTGTGCTGCCAACGGGTGAGAAACAGGAGATGCTGGAGCAGATCAGAACTGAGATCTGAGCAGAGTCACCCCGGGGCGAGCAGCTCCTTCTGGAGCAGGGCTGTCCCGTGCCTTTGGTTTCTGTCTCGTGTTATCTCCACCCACAGAGAATGTGGCACTCCTGGGCCCCCGTCTCCAGTCCCCATCCAGACACAGCTCTCCCAAGACTCAGCTGCTCTGTGCAGCTGCTGACAGCTCCCCTCCATCTTCCAATCACAGGATTACTGAGCTTGGAAAAGATCTCCAGGATGAAGCCTCAGCTGTGCCCCATCCCCACCTTGTCCCCAGCCCAGAGGTCTGACTGCCACATCCAGGCCTTCCTTGGGCACCTCCAAACCTCCCTGGCAGCCCCTGCCAGTGCCTGAGCCCCCTTTCCATGGGGAAATTCCTCCTGATGTCCCCCCTGCTCCTTCCCAGGTGCAGCCTGAGGCTGTTCCCTCTCCTCCTGTCCCTGTTCCCTGGAGCACAGCCCGACCCCCCCGGCTGTCCCCTCCTGGCAGGAGTTGTGCAGAGCCACAAGGGCCCCCCTGAGCCTCCTTTGCTCCAGGCTGAGCCCCTTCCCAGCTCCCTCAGCAGCTCCTGGGGCTCCAGTCCCTTCCCAGCTCCATTCTCTCCCCTGGACATGCTCCAGTCCCTCAGGGTCTTCCTTGGAGCAACCCAGAACAGGACACAGGGCTAGAGGTGCCTCATCCTCGAGGTGTGGCCCCAATCTTTACGCCAAGTGCCACGGCAGGGATTTTAGGAAGAACTCCATCGTGGGTAAACACCACTCTGAACTGCTGAGAACCTTTCCCCAGGAGTGCTCACTCTGGGAGAGAGGAAGATCAGGAACAATAACCCTAAAAATAAAAATTATCAAAGAGAAGGCTGCATGAGGCCCTTTTTAACCCCCTCCCTAAGACACCTCCTTTGTCCTCACCTCCAGCCTGTCTCACAGCACCCAGTGAGGCTGTGAACACGTCGGTGGCCGCTGTGTCCCTGAAAGGGTTAATTGGGAAGGCATTTTCCGCCCAGCCCCCTCACTGGCCTGCACTGCCAGCTCCTGGCCCTGCGTTCCCTCTCTCCTGGAGCCAGCGCCGACGGTGACTCACGGAGCTCATCCGGCACATCCCGTTTGGTGACACTTGTCACCAAAATGTGCTTCAGGGGAGAGGCAGGAGGAGCACAAACACGGGCACGGAGCGAAGGTGAGGCTCGTCCAAACCGGGGTGACAGCGCTTTCTTTTCTCTGATAATCAGTTCTGCTCAGAAGAGGAGAAACCCATCTCCAAGGGAAAAGAAGGGTCCTCACATCACTCCTTCCATCAGGCTGACACCTCTTCATCTCGGGGAATTTAACATCTGTTACATAATTCAGGGAACATGTGGTTATTTTCCAGGCTTATTAATAGCCCAAACCCCACAGCTTAAATGGCAGTGAGCAGCTGCTCCAGACTTCACCTCTGGAGCAGGGGCTGGGAGCAGGTACCGGGCGGGGCTGGTTGGGGCTCAGGGCTCCCTCTGCCGCAGCTTGGGCTGATGCTCAGACAGCTGCACTCCCACAGTCCCCCACTCCGTGCCTCCTTCCCTTCATATCTCATTTTTCTTTCCAGGAGAGGCAGAGGATGGTGGAGAGGGTCACAGATGTGAGAGAGGGTTGGGGAAGTGCAGAGAGGAGGGGAGGGAGACAGTGGATCATTGTACCCTTCGTCCCAAAATACTTCCATAGCAGGTCACTCAGTCACTTCCAAGATGTCCAACAGGGCTTGCAGGTGCTTCCATGGCAGGATTTAATCCTGAATGCCTGAGCTGCCCTCTCACTTGAGAAGCAGGCTGAGGGAAGGCCCTTGGCACCTGGCCAGCAGGTGGGAAGGTTGTCTGTGGCTCTGTTGCTGTGGGGATGGAACGGCAGCTCCATGAGCACTCCTCTCCACCCTTGAATGGTGCCTTGGATGCTCCCCGGTGTTTCCAGGTGAGATTTGGGCTGGGCAATAGGCAAAGGTGATGCTGTAGCTGGGACACAGGTGTGTACAGGATATTTCTGAGACGCACAAGCACAGCTCACATCAGGCAAAGGAGAAGCAAAGCCCTCAGCCACCTCCAGCCTATCCAGGGATACATTCATGGATCATACAAATCATCTCCTCACTCTCTGATGGTCTTAGCAGAACCCAAAGTTAATCTTGATTCAGTCCCAAATCCCTCTGTGGCTTTAATCCAGCGCAGAAAACCCAAACCTGACAAATGATGGGGGCTGGGGAGAACCTCCTCATTTCCTGGCAGTCCATAAAAGCCAGGAAGGTCTTCCCAGAAGGGGTGAGGCCAGTGGAGCCTGCAGGGAGGAGGAAGAGGAGGCCCTGGGCAGCTCTGGGCACTCTGGGTGGGAGTGGGAGGAGGGCACCCATGCCCGAGGGTCCAGCAGGGACTGGGCACAGCAGGGAGGGCTCCGAGCTCAGGAGCTGCTCCAGCTCCAGGAAATGCCTGAACACCCCTAGGGCAGGGCAGAGCTCACCCAGCTCAGCCCACAGGGACAAACAGGCAGGAAATTGGGGGTTCTCCATGATCAGTGCATGTCAGTGATTCACACAGGGCAAACCCCCCAAAGCCAGGCTGGGAGCTGGGAGGTGACTCCAGGGAAAAGCCTTGGTCGAGGCCTGCCTTCAGAAGGAGCAGGAGCTGCCTCCAGGCACCACATCCCAGCCTCTGCCTCCCTGCTGCACCAAGGCTGAGCCTCGGGACTGCAAACTGCAGTTTCCGTGTGGTCAGGAACCACGGGACACAGACTGTGCCTGGGAGACCTGGAAGGGGAGCATGGACAGAGCCTGGAGCTGGGCTGGGACTGGGGATTATCCAGGAATCTCCAGACCTTGCTGTCTTAGTTGTTCCCAGCCCAGGGATGGGCTCAGCTCCCCCACTGGAGAGCTTCTCATGCAAACTAAAATGATCTGGTAAAAAAAAAAAATTAAGTGAACAATTCCTCTAAATCTGAAATCACCAAATCCAAACTAGTTCTGCTGCTCCCAGACTGCTTCTGCACTCCCAAATGGCTTCCTGGCCCAAACCAGAAGGGACCATTTTGGCAGAGGAAAAGAGCTGTCAACTTCAGCAGAGTTTGACTCAAATTTTCTATTTTTCCCTCCCTGTAGCCACCTTTTTCATCCCCACCCAGCTGAAAGTTCACTCGTTTTTACTTTTACAGGCATATTTTCCCTGTTCACCAAGCCATGCTTATCTGACCTCCTGGATCTGTAACAATAATTTCTTATTCCTTCTCCTGTACCTGCGCTGATCCTCTTAGCTTTGCTGGAAGGATTTGGACAAGAATACTATTTTTGACATCCTGGGATTCTTTGACAGAATCTTCCATTCCAGCTGCTATTTTTTGCCTTCATATCCTGCTCCCAAAATCTGCAGGGTGGCAGTTCTGGGGTCAATATGACTTAAACAATTCAGTTTATTAGCACAAATACACAGCCACAGGATATTAGGGAAGGAGTGTGCTGAGTACCTAAAAGCTCTTGGTAATGTAGAAATCATCCAATTAAGTCTGTTACCCAACAAGGGCTTCACACACTGCTCACAGTCTTTAGAAAAAGCATCTGGCAATGTCAGAAAAATTATAAATTGACAATTCCCAGTGATTGACCTCCTGTTCCTATTGTGCATTTGCCATGGAATGAAAGAAAAACAGGAAAGAGTCTTGCCAAGGTATGGGAAGGAAAAAAACAACAACAAAAATGAATGAGATTTTGTTGGCAGAACTTGCAAATTATTCCAGCTCCCTTTCACCCAACTTCCGTCCCATAATTGCCGTGTGCTGCAGCAAATTCCCTGGAAATGCTTCTGCTGTGAGGATGGAAGCAGCAGTTTGTGCAGGGCAGGAGGCTCCTGTCCTCAAAGCCCCAGCCAGGAATGAGGCATGAGCAGAAGAACCAAAGAGGAACAGGGTTCAGGCCCAACCTGGCAGCTGTGGCTCTAAGCCAGGCCCCAGCAGGCGATGGCCAGGCTGGATAGCAGGGAAATCAGTGTGGAATGGCAGAGAGCTGCTCTGGAATGGCAGAACTGCTCTGTGGAGTGGCAGAGCTGCCCTGAGGAGTGGCAGAGCTGCCCTGACTCAGAGCCACAGCCTTGCGGCCAGGGGAGGTGCAGCCCAGACTTTGGGCTCTCAGAGATGCCCAGAGATGCTGAAACTCAAGCAGGGCTTCAGCAGCAGTGTGAGGGCAAGGATGTGCTCAGCCAGCCAAGGAGGCCTCTTCCAACCCACCTCCACATCCTGCTCCTTGCTGCAGTCCCTGGAAATTCCAGTGGGGCAGCCAAACTCCCCCCAACCCACACTAGTGCTCCTCATGGTGGCACCGACCCAGCAGGAGAGATTCCAGCTTGGAGTATCGTGTCAGGAGGGACAGAGGGCATCTGCTCCATGATGGGAATGACCAAAGCAGTGCCCAAGGGTGGCCACAGAGCAGGGAAAGCTCTCCCCAAAGGTCCTGCAGGCTCTGAGCTCCCTGAGCAGAGCTGAGTGCTGGTGACACTCAGGAAAAGGGAGAAATTCCATCCACTCTACCCAAAAAGCTCAGTCAGGAGGAGATGCAAACAAAGCTGCAGTGGAGGTACAGCCAGGAGACAGGGTGGGAACCAAGGGAATACAGGAGCCTGGGCTGGAATGGGCTCCATGGGCAGGGTGTGGGTAGGACCCAGGTGAGGATGCTCAGGGCATCACAGAATCACAGAATATCCTGAGCTGGAAGGGACCCCCAGGAATCATCAGTCCCACTCCTGGCCCTGCCCAGACACCCCAACAATCCCAGCCTGGGCATCCCTGGAGCTCCTGGAGCTCTGGCAGCCTCGGGGCTGTGCCCATTCCCTGGGCAGCCTGGGCAGTGCCCAGCACCCTCTGGGGGAAGAACCTTTCCTGAAATCCAACCTGAGCCTGCCCTGGCACAGCCCCAGCTGTTCCTGTTCCTGTCCCTGTCCCACAGAGCAGAGATCAGTGTCTGCCTCTCCTCTGCCCCTCATGAGGATGATGGAACTGTGATGAGTCTCCCCTCAGTCTCCTCCAGCTGAACATCCCTCAGCTGCTCCTCTTCCCCCCAAGGCCACTCACTTTCTTCATGGGCTCCTTTGGATGCCTCCTAATGGATTCATGGCTTTCCTACATTGTGGTGCCCCAAACTTCATCCAGTATTCGAGATGAGGCTGGGCCAGCCCAGAGCAGAGCAGGACAATCGCTCCCTGGTGGCCCCAGGAAAGGGTCACTGCCCCCAGGGTTCTGACAGCACTAAGGCTTGATCCCAGCCTTTGGAAACTTGGGAAGCACTGGGAATACCTAAAATTGATGGTGAATACCTAAAACCTTGTCAGCTGTGCTGCCATCTCAGAGTGCTCCTCTGGAAGTGGCCCTGTGCTACAGAACCACATTTATGGAATGTCTGAGGCTGGACAGAGCTCCATGCCCATCAGGTCTGACCTGTGCCCAATGCCCACCCTGCCCCAGCCCAGAGCACGTGTGCCAGGTGATTCCAGTGATCCAGGACTGTTACAGCTCCAAGCTCTTGTGCTCCTGAGGAAATCAGGAACTCCTTTTCCTAGCTCAGGAAAGCAAGTGTGAGGATTTGTAAGAAAAAGGGACACAGTGTCTGCACCTCAGTGTGTGCTCTGTGCCATTGGCTGAAGTCACTGCACTTGAATTTATATGTTTTTCTAAACCAGGACTTGCCTGGCAGCTCTTGAGATTTCTAAAATAACTTTTTCTAAGCTGCTGTTGTTCTTCAGCAGAACTTTGAGCTATTGCTTATCAAAAGGGGCCTCATTTCCCCAAATTAAATAAATACTCCATAAAGCATGGGATGTATAAATTAGTCCAATGTGCTTTCAAATATTCTGGGGTTTTGGTAAACAAAATCTATTCTGTATTTAAACTCTGCAGCTTTACCTCATGCAAAAGTTTTAATTTGATTATACATCTTATTAACTGTGCTCTCGTGTGTCCTCCACTTTTTCTCCTCTTCTACTTAGTTACTTTGAAATAAAAGCCAATCATGGCTCATACAGCATGCAATTTTCAGCAGAATTCTTCTGCAAGCTGCTAGCAAAACATATTTAAGGCTGACCCCAACAACCATTCTCATTTTCCTTCAAACATTTCAATTATTACTTAATTTAGGCCTGCTTGAATAGTCCTGCCACCTCTCATTTGACCACTGTCATAGCAATGCAGGAGTGACTTCAAAATGAAAGGGGTTTGAAATGGATGAGTGGTGATGGTTAATTACGACTTCACTCAATATTGGTGGGGCCAAAACTCAAATCCTGGGCCCCTCACTCCAGGAAAGACCCTGAGGGGCTGGAGAATGTCCAGGGAAGGGGCTGGAGCCCCAGGAGCAGCTGAGGGAGCTGGGAAGGGGCTCAGCCTGGAGCAAAGGAGGCTCAGGGGGGCCCTTGTGGCTCTGCACAGCTCCTGCCAGGAGGGGACAGCCAGGGGGGGTCGGGCTGTGCTCCAGGGAACAGGGACAGGAGGAGAGGGAACGGCCTCAGGCTGGGCCAGGGGAGCCTCAGGGGGGATTTTGGGGAAATTCCTTCCTGGAAAGCTGGGCAAGCCCTGGCACAGCTGTCCAAGGAGGAGGAGGAGGCCCTGGGCAGCTCTGGGCACTCTGGGTGGGAGTGGGAGGAGGGCACCCGTGCCCGAGGGTCCAGCAGGGACTGGGCACAGCAGGGAGGGCTCCGAGCTCAGGAGCTGCTCCAGCTCCAGGAAATGCCTGAACACCCCTAGGGCAGGGCAGAGCTCACCCAGCTCAGCCCACAGGGACAAACAGGCAGGAAATTGGGGGTTCTCCATGATCAGTGCATGTCAGTGATTCACACAGGGCAAACCCCCCAAAGCCAGGCTGGGAGCTGGGAGGTGACTCCAGGGAAAAGCCTTGGTCGAGGCCTGCCTTCAGAAGGAGCAGGAGCTGCCTCCAGGCACCACATCCCAGCCTCTGCCTCCCTGCTGCATCCCCTGCCCTGGAGGCTTAGCCCACATGTGTATGTGGCACTTGGGGACACGGGGCAGTGCTGGCCTTGGCCGAGCTGGGGAACAATAAAGAACTGTTAGATGGAAAAACATCAACTCTGGAAGCAGAAAACAAACTCTGTTCGGCTCTGAGATGGCCAGAAGCAATCCAGGGTGTTAGAAATGCTCCTATGACTGGAAATATAAATATACTGTATTTACACCTGACATATATATATATATATATATATATATATATATATATATATGTATGTATTGTGGTAAATACATACATTTTATATTAATTATAAAAAGGCATAAATGAAGAAACACAGAATATACTGATTGTTATATAATTAAAAATTATATAACACATTAAAAATTGAGAATCTGCTTGAATAGAAATAAAAAATGAGAAGTTAAAGATTAAAATAACTGTTTTAAACTCTCTATTTCAAACCTGGAATAATCACAGACTGCCAGACCAACCAGAGGTAAAAGGAAAAAAGGTTGTGCAGCAACCCAGCAGAGCAGGAGAGTTAAAAGGCTCAAAGTGTATCCAGGGAGGAAAGAGACGCCTGGGTGTGACAGACTGCTCAGATAGGAGCAGGGGGGACAGCCAAAAAGGGTCTGAACAACAATTCTCTGAAGAGGGGACACCACAGCCTGGTCAGAAGCAGGAGACGAAGGAATTCTGGCAGGAGGGTGTGGAGGATTCAGGAGAACCCAGCACAGCTCAGGAGAGGCTGAAAGGGCCAGGGAATTGTTTGCATTCCTTTTCATTCCCAAGGAGATGGGAAAAGGAGGCAGAAACAAAGATGAACAGCCAGTTTTCATAATGGAAACATCTTCCCACTGCAGCCCCAGAGAGCCCTGAAAAATAGACCCACTCAGTGACTGGGAAATTGCCTGGGGACTGGAGGTGTGTGAGTGCAGTGACAGCTTTCCTTAATGGCACAGAGTCGAGCAGGAGGAAACCCTGAACTGGTGCAACAGCTGCACAAAAATCTTACAAAATCCAACATCTGAGGTCTAAAGAGCTGAACTGCAGTGCCCAATCCTGCTCAGGAGAAAAGACCCCATGGCCTCCCCACCAAATGCTGAGCTCTCAGTCACTGGGGGCATGTGGATGCTGCTTTGGAAAGAGCCACAGGAAAATGCAATGTGAGCGATTTCTGTCAGAGAAACAGAGCAAACTGAGCTGTGCTGGTGCCTGGCTCTGCTGGGCACCTGCAGGATGAGCAAATCCCTGCTCAGAGCACTCGGGAAGGGAGATAACACAACGAGGAAGGGTGAGAGGGGGAAAGGAGCTTGGACAGAGGCAGAGAGAGAATTCTGCACAGAAAAAAATTGACAAGTCAGGGCCCTTCAGTCTGGTAAAGAGATGCTTGAAAGGGATGTAGGAAACACTTATTAAACCAGAGTTTTATCACATCCTCAACATCATGGAGCAAAGGCAATAGAGAACAAACACTTGCTGTTTCTAACAGCACCAGACCCAAGAGATACACAAGGAAATTACCAAGAAATGGTTTCAAAAAAAGAAAAAGGCAAAGGAAGTGTTTTTGCAAATAGTGCCCAATTATGTTGTTGAATTTTTCCTGGAAGACATTAAGTGCTCAAAAGAGGAATAAAATAATGCATTGAGAGTGACAGACAGCCTTCAGCTCAGGAAGTTTTCAACAGGGGTTGAGAGGAGCTGGGAAGCTGGAGGAGGAATGGGCTGCACTTGCCCTTCTTCAGGAGATGAGGTGAGAGAGGAATTTGTCCTCACTAGAGAGAGGGTCCCCAGGGTGGAGCTCCAATACCAATGCCCTGAGCCTCTGGGGTTTTTTCCTACTGCCAGAAAAGCAAATATTTCCTCCTGGAGCTGCTGGACACTGAGAGCTGCAAGACATGTTCCAGCAATTTTATGTGGATCACAGTTTGGTTATAAAGTGTTTAACTAATGGTCAGGAAGAAGCCCAGTGAATCATCACTGGTCACAATGTGCTTTGCACAGAGCAGGTTCTCTTCATAACTCACACTCTTAAACTCAGCTCATCTGTTCTTTCAAATCCTTTAGGGTGGATCTCAGGCATGGCACCACCAAAACCAAATAGCTTTAAGGGACTTTGATGAGCTTGCCTTGGGTAGTGGCCTGAGGGGTTGCAGGGAGGCAGGAGGGAAGGCACCTGGCAGACTCTGGTTTCTCTAGGTCCCACAGGGAGTTCTGGGCTCTGCTGTTGGACCAGAGCCTGCTGTGCTGTCCAAACCCCCGCGCAAAGGATGCTCTCCATCCCACACTGCTCTGCAGCCCTGCCTGGGCTGGAGCTCAGCACCAGGGGGTGCCAGGGCTCCCCTCACACCTCCCCCTCTCACCCTGTCATTAATTTTATAAACAAACCTTATTTTGGTGTTTTCTCTCCAGAGGCACATGAGAACACATAAAGGGGGCACCCACAGGGGACAGTCCTCAGGACAAGGACAGGGCCATGGGGAGCCTTGTGTTTCCTTACAACCCCACTGCAAATCTTCTCTGGAATCTCTGGGAAAGCCCAGGGAACCTCCCGAGCCTCCCCCTCTCCTTCCCTTCCTGCCCCTTGTGCCTGCAGCTCCCATGGTCACCCTTCCCTGCCCTTAAAAGCCAGACTGCCAGTCCAGGCACTCAATCCCCTCTGCCTTTGGGCTCCAGGCTCCCAGAGCTGCTGAGCCACAGCAGCAGCACAAGGATGTCCCAGTGCTGTGGGTGGGACCAGGATCCTCCCTGTGCCCTCGAGGCCTCAGGCACTCCTGTCCCCCTGTCCATGGATGTTCACAGACACAGCAGCTCCTCTCACCCAGCCTGCACCCCCAGACAAGCACCAAGGGGCTGCCAGGGCTTCTCATGGATCCCAGACTGCTTTGGGTTGGAGAAGCCCATCCCACCCCCCTCTGCCTGGGCAGGGCCACCTTCACTGCCCCCAGCAGTGGCTTTGACACTTGGCACTTGAGCCTGGAGCGGCCTGGCTCAGGTGCCAAGCTCCAGATCCAGAGCCAGCTCTGCTGGGGTTTTGAGCTGGCACAGGCTGAAATAGGGTCAGTGCTCCCAAAGGGACCAGCAGGGCTGTCCAGGGTCTCCTGGTGCCTCTGGCTGCTCCCATCTCTCTGGAGATGAAATGGTTTTCTCAGACCCCAAGTGGAGCCTCCTTGCCTTTAGTGCCAGAACAGGAATAATAAGCCCTTATCATCTCATCATCCACCCTTCCACATGGTTCAGCTGGGCTGCAAAGAACAGGAACAGCATTTTCCACAGATCCATCTCCTTCCTGTACCTCAGAGCAAGCCCCTTTTACAGCTTCCATCCCAGGAGGGAACAGGATATTTACCAAACACCCAAAGAGAGCACTCTTGGCTTCAATCAGGTCACAGGACAAAACTGCACCTTCAGTTCCTGGTCCAACCTCCTGGAGAAAAGAATCCATCCACTCTTCCAGCTTGTTTTTATGGACTATCCAAACTGCCTGGATCTCCTTTCCAGTGAGCATTCATCAGGACCTTGGAACAGCTGTGGACTCCGTGGGGTGGGAGCAGTGGGACTCCTGCTGTGCCAGGGTGCAGCTGAATGGGGTCCTGCCCCTCAGGCTTTTCTCTGGTTTTTTGTTTGGTTTTTTTTTTTGATTAATCCCACTGGTGTTATTTGCATTACAACAGCTCTGGGATCTGCACCTTTTGTTCCAGAAAATGGGATTTTGCATGTGAACTCATTGAGAGGAACTTACCAAACCAACCCAGCTCTGCATGGACTGAGGTGCCTAGGGACAGTGCCACCCCACAAAAGCTTCTGGGCACTGTCACAGCTCCACTGTGACAGCAGTTAACACGTGTGACAGCACATCTCATAACAGCCTCCTGTCCATCACCAGGACAGAGGAACTTCGCCCTTCCCAGGAGCCACCATTGACAGTCGATCCCTGCCCGGGCTGACACTTTGCCAGAGGGTCAGGGAGGGATCCTGCCCCCCTGCCCAGCCCTGGGGGCACCTCTGGGGTGCTGTGTCCAGCTCTGGATCCTCAGCACAGAAGAGACAGGAGCTCCTGGAGCGGGGCCAGCTCAGGCTGGGAGGATGAGGAGGGCCTGGAGCATCTCTGTGCCCAGGAAAGGCTGAGGGAGCTGGGGCTGCTCAGCCTGGAGAGGAGCCCCAGCTGAGAGGGGCCCTCAGCCCTGGGTGTCCCTGAGTGTCCCTGTCTGTCCCTGGGTGTCCCTGTGTGCAGGGAGGGGCAGAGCAGGGCCCGGGCTCTGTCCCTGGGCAGGGACTGAGCCCAGAGCTGCCCCTGCCCAGGAGGCACAACTCCTGCCCTGGGCAGTGCCCAGCCCTGAACAGGCTGCCCAGGGAGGGGCTGGAGTCTCCCTCAGCGGGGATACTGCAAAGCCCTGTGCACACAATGCTGTGCCCTGGGCTCTGGGATGGCCCTGCCTGAGCAGGGAGGTGGCACCAGGGACCCTCGGGGCCCCCTTCCAGCCCGGCCCAGCCTGGGGTTCCAGAATTGTGACACTCTCCTGCTGTCTCCTGCACAGCCCCAGGCCTGGAGCCAGCTGAGGAGTCAGCGGGTTGCAGATCATTACAAGGCACAAACATCCCTGGGGCAGCCAGCACGGGTGACTCCTCCACTACAGCAGCAGCTCCACAGCAGCTCCTTGCTCTTAAGAACCAGCAGCTTTCTTGTGCTTAACCCCTGGGAGACCTTCCGTCTTCCTAAGTTAATCCCTTCTGACTCTGTAGGCTGCTTTGCCACAGTGGATTTATGAGGCAGCAAAATCAAAGCACTCTGCATAGGTTCCTGTTTCATTTGCAGCTCTGGGGGTGCCAGCCCCTTCTTGCCTTTGCTCCTGCAGTGGAGCCTCCAGGAGAAACCTTTCCAAAATCAGCAGGGGCCTCCCTCTAGCTCCCAGTGAACCATCAGCAGCTCCTGAGGGTTTATTAATCCCCTTTGAAACAGTGCCTGAGGCTCCCAGAGCGCTTGGGCAGGTCTGGACTGGAGTACAGGCTTTGGCTGGAGCCAGAAGCAACCCAGAGTCAGTCAGGTCTGAGCACCAGAGGATTTAAAGGGTGAAACCTGCATCACACTGGGCAACATCTGTGAATGACTTTCCTGAAACTCTGCTCTCAGGGGTCCCCAGGGCTCCCGACATGATTTAACTCTATTTAAAGACCAGCCTCCAGCAGACATGGACTTCTGGCAGTCTCTGGGTGACCATGGAACACAAGGTTTGCATTGTCTGGACAGCCTCTCACCTCCTTCTATTCAAGTGAGGGCTTAAAATAATGCACTGGGAGTGGCTTCTGCTCAAGAGGCTAAAACATGTCCTGAAGAAGGGACAAAAAAGGGTAAAAACACCGAAGAAGACAAGAGCAGAGCGCGAGGTGGATGAACCTGTTCTGAAAGGCCACCCGAGATGAGCACAGCAGATGACCATGATCAGGATGATCCATCCCTGCAGGTCCATGTCTGGATCCTGCCATCCCCTGGCAGTGGCTCTGCCACCCCCAGCCTGACACAGTGTGCTGGTGTCTGTCCCTCAAACATTTCCCTCAATAACTGTGCAATTTCACTCATATGCTGCGTTTTTACCACTTCAGACTTCTCTAGACTGCTTTTAATTTATCAGACTAATTCCAACTGCAATACCCTACCAGTGATAGAGAATGGGCTTGACAAACATCCCTTGCTCTAAATAGAAGAATCTATTAGATTCTAGCAGCTCCAAGTAGTAAATTTAGGTTTTATCTCTGCCAGATCCATATTGGTCCCTTCCTGCTCCAGACACCCTGCTGGGTTCCTTTTGTTTAAAGGTGACTGGCAAAGGGAAAGCAGAAATAAGAGCTCTGCCTTCTGTGCCTGGGCTCTTTCCACTCTACAGTCAAGGAGGTAGGAAAGGTTATTGCCAGCAATAAAAATAGAATTATTTTTCTGCCTCTTTCTCAGAAATTCAGCTCTAGTTTGGAGCAGGAAAATCTCAGCTGGTTGGAGATGGACAGGCAGGGCAAGATGGAACAAAAGGCCTGGTGGGACCTTTAAACTCAGCCCCTTGTGCCCACCTGGGGATGGTCCCAGGTGGTGCTATCAAGGAGCCTGGGGAAGGAAAGGGCTCTGGGGCTGCTTAGAACCTGTCCCACGGAGTCCAGCCTGTCACTGGGGAATGCTGGGGACTCTGCCACGCTTGCATAGAGCCTGCTTCTCAATCAGGGTTCAAATTCACCCTTCCCACCTGCATCAGCCTCAGTGGCCACCTCCAACATCAGCCCGGAAGGGGAGGGACAAGCTTGGCACTCCTCACCATCCCTGGGTGAAGAAAAGGGGGGAAAATGCCAATGAGGCCTTTTCATCTCCACAAAGAGGAGTTCAAACTCAATTATCTCCCTTTAGAAAAGAAACCCTGGTGCAGATCACCTTTAACATGAGCAATAAATTCCAGTGAGCAACTCTCTGTCCGTGCCTGCCAACCCTCCCAGCTCCTGGGTTCAGGAGTGACTGAAACCCTGCACTCAGAGTTCAGTTACAGAGTACAAACCAGCGGATCACACTAATTGCTGACCTCAAAACCATCCCCTCACCTCCCTCCTTAACCTCAGTGTTCCCAGAAGGAAATGGAAAAGCCAAACCTGGGCACCCAGCCCTTCCCCTGGCAGCGCGCTGCTCCTCCCGTGCTCAGGCATCCAGCGGGACATGGATCTGGGCTCAGGCAGCACAGGAGGCTTGGCAGGGAGCTGGGAGCTGCCACAGAAGCTCCATCCTCCCACTGGGAGCAGCTCCCAGCCACTCTCCCTGGATCCCAGGCTCTGCTGTGTCTCCAGGCTGCTCTTGGGAGCGCTGGAGATACGAAGGGCTGGGCCCAGGAATGATCCATCCGTGCCAGGACGCATTCCCTGAGAGTCAGCAAAACTTTTCAGCCCTTCAATTCATTCTATTATTTCTGCTGATGGCACTATAAATAATTACTCCCCACCCTCCATGTGCTTGAGCTGCTTTGCTGAAAAAAGATGCACATTTTGTTCATCTTTCAACACGCTGCCTGTATTTTTTGGTGGTTTGCAAACCCTGCTCAGTGTTCTCCAGCTCTTCAGGATGGAGGGAACAGGTTCCAGGGGCCTCACCCAAGAGGAGCTCGCCTGCAGCCCCGCTCAGACCACGGGAACAGGGTTTTCTAACTTTCAGGCACTTTCAGGTTTCCTTGCCAGGTCATTTTCTTCCCCTGGAGCAGGAAACAATGGAGCCATTATCCCACCTTTCCTCACGGGGGACAAACTCCTTCCTAATGTCGCCAAAGTCACAGATGGCTAAAGCACTACCAAGGGGGGGAACTATTGAGGAAAGCAGGAAAAAGCAATGATCCCAAAGCCCTGGGGTGCCCAGCATCCCTCTGCCTGCGCTGCCCTGCACTCCATGAGTTCAGCACGGAGCTGTGCCATGGATTTCCCTCTGTCCTGGCACCTCTGCTTTTCCTTGCAGGCTCTGTGCCTCCTCCTCTCCAAGTTTCACTCCTTCACTGCTCAAGGCAAAGTGTTTTGCTGCCCACAAACCAGCTGATCCCTGCAGGTGCTGCTGCTCAGATGCTCATTCTCCGACCCACGGCTCTGCTCTCCCTGCTCACTTCCAAGTTCCCTGTCCCATCTCTCCCTCCTTGATGGCAAACACAGTGTCTGAGGACAAAAACCCCATTTTCCTGACCCAGCCATGCAGCTCCACGGTCCTGTGGGCTTTGGGCGGTGCTGAGGTCACAGGATTCCCTTCCCAAGCCCTCCACCCTGGGAGATGAAGGCGAGGCAGAGTTTTTCCCGGTGGATTAAGAAAAGCGGGCTTTTTTTGCCTCGACATGCAGAACATAAACAGCTCCTCTCCTGATTTCCTGAGAGGTGGCCACCATAGAGCACTTCTCAAGGAGATTAGTGGCTGCTTTTCCAATCCTATTTCAAGCCTCGAGGAGGCTGCTATTTGTCAAAAGTGTTATTAATCTCCAATAGGCACCAGGATAAATGTTTGCTGGTACAGCCTTTCTCCTGCATGGATCCCGGAGGGACAGAAGCTCCCAGGGACCCAGGCTCACCTGGGACCCGGCTGCAAGGACTCAAACAGGCTCTCATTACGGTCAGGGCACCTTAAGGATGCACCCACCTGAAACAGGGATGAAGGAACGACAATCCATAATTTAAGGAAAAAGCCACATTGCATGGAAAAATAAACAGAGAGCCACTCGGTTAAGGAGGAGAGGGGGAGAGGAAAATCACTGGCTGAGTGGGGCAGTTCACAGTTAAATATCCTCTGGGCACAGGGCTCCTGCTGAAAGGCGATTTATCAGCCCAGCGAAGGCTGGGATGGGTGACAGTGCTGGGGAGAGGAGACTCCGGCGTGCAAACAACGCTGTCGTTCCCAATAACCCGGGATTCGCTCCGCGAGGCTCTCCAGAACTGCTCTGCATTGCGAGTGCAATGCGCATGGAAGGATGTGGCAAAACTCCCCTAACCTGGGAGAGAGGGGGGACGGAGAGGAGCCGAGCGGCGGCAGCGCGGCGGGGACCAACTTCTGCCGTGATTTATGGGCCAGGCATCCCAACTTAGCTTCTGCTGAGCGGCAGCTCTGGGATTTAAGCAGCGAGGGAAAAAAAGCCACAACTCTGGGTCATGCACTCAATTATTTAAAAGGGAAGGAGGGGAGAGGGAAGGGAGCGGAGGTGGCAGGACAGGCAGGCGGCCCCGGGCCCCAGGTGCGCGGTGGGAGGGCTCCTGCTGCCACCGGCCCCGCGTGTGCCACAGCCACGCGTTACACTTTCTCCCCGGCACAGGAAAACACATGGGAAAAGCAGGGGGATGCTCCCAGCTGCCAGCCGGGAGCGGGGAGAAGCCGTGCCCGCAGCCCCGTCCCTCCGCGTACCTCCAGCCGCCGGTGCCCGGTGAGGCGCGGTGCCCGTCCATGCCGTGCCGGAGAGAGAGCCCGAAGTGTCCTGGGGAAGCGCGGGCGGCTGCCGTGACTTGGGAATACAGAATATGGTACAAGCTTTAATTAAAAGAGTCTGAAGGCTCTCTCCTGCTCGCTCGTCCTTTTTTTGCAGTACCGGATCGGATTTAAAGGGCTAGAACCCCAATTTGGCACTGCTTCTGCCCCCGGAGCGCCACGCTGCCGCCCGGGCCTGCCAGCGCCAGCATCCTCCTGCCGCCCGTCGGGGGCATCCTGGCAGCCCGCGGGGCCGGATCCGGCAGCACCGGGAGCTGCGCTGGCAGCAGCAGCAGTAAGCTGGAAATCAAGGCTCGCTCCAGCAGGCACGGTGCGCGGCGAGAGAGGATCCCACAGGCAGCGGGGTGGGCGAGGGCAGCCCGAGCGCTCCCCAGGGTGCACGGAGCAACGTTTGTGCTCTACCAGTGCTCCAGAGAAGTGGGAGGAGGAGGATCGTGTCCCTCTGTCCTGGTTATGCCACCACCCTGTGGCAGTGCCCAAAGGTGTTGCCCTCCCAGCGCCAGCCCTGGGTGGAGCGGGGCTGTTGGGAAGGGCTGCGTCACCCAGGGTGGTGGGGAAGAGGAAGGGGAAGGGCTGCGTCACCCCAGCCCATCTCTGCAAGACGGGGTCCTCAGCTCCTGCCCACATCCCGTGAGCAGGGAAGCAATTCCATTTGGATTTGGAGGCCACTTGCTGATGCCAAGGCAGTGGGGACACAGCCTGGCACGGGCGGCGTACGAGTGACACTGGTCCCTCCTTCAGCTCCAGGTCCCTCTCCAGATCCAGGCGCTCTCCAGACCTCCATGAAAACACTCGTCTGCAACAGGCTGGGCTTTCAGTGCTTCTTGGGCTGCTCAGCACGGCAGGGATGGCCAAGACACAGAGCCAGCCTTCCATCCAGCTTTCCCAAAAAAAGGAAAGAGGGGATGAAGAGCAGGGTTTCCATGGAGCCCTCCTTGGTCCAGATTTTGAGCTCAAATGGGGAAAACCAAAGGAAACAAGGAGTACATCTTTCTTCTTCTTCTTCTTCTTCTTCTTCTTCTTTTTCTTCTTCTTCTTCTTCATCTCCTTTTGTCTGGTTTGACCGCCAAATGCCGCCCTCCCTCCCCAAGGCCAGCTGGAAACATCCCGCTCTGGGTGTCTGACCAGTGCGTGCCGCAAGGCTCTCCAGAACTGCTCTCGGGCTGACCCGCGTGTTCTGGCTTCCTCTCGCCTCATTAATTACACCCAGGGGTGGGTGCCAAAAGGAAAAGCTGGTTCTAATTCCATGCTGCAACCCAGCTCCAAGCTGCTGGGATAATTAGCAGGTTATTAATGAACGAGAAGATTCCCACCATGGAGGGAGGAAGGATGAGGAGGGAGGGGAAGCACTATTTGGTCCTGGTGGGGAAAAAGGCATTGGAGTGGGAGACTGTCCCTCAATCCAAGGCTTTGAGCCACCTTCAGTGCCCGGGAAGTTGCTCTCAGCCCTGGGGCTGCTGGATGGATCCACAGAGCAAAATCCAAGGGTTCTGCTTGGCCGGGGGCCACGCTGGGAGCAGAACAGCTCCATCTCCCAGCCCCAGCCTGCGGGCTCCCATCTGCCTCTGGGCACGCAAAGGAGGCGGCTTTGGTGCCTCCTTCTCCATCGCTCCTGGGCGACGTTGACTCAGGGCTGTGGGGTTTTGGATCATCACCATCTGCCAGGTTCCTACTGGGGGCTGGAGGCTGTCACCCCGAACACTTCTCTTTGAACCCCTCATAAACTGTGGGAACAGCACAGTCTTCCTTCAAAATCAATCTGATACCAAGCCTTATGGTACCAATTCCCTGGGTTTACGCACCAGCTGAAAATTCCTGGGAAAGGCATTGCCTGGCAGAGTCTGCCGGGAAAGTGCTTCTCTAAACACTGAGGGGCAGCAGGCAGGGGTGAGATTCCAATGAAACCGGGGTGTCCTCAGAGGCTCCAGCTTGAGCTGCTCGTGTGTCTCTCCGAGGCATGTGGTTGTTGTTCCTTTAATTATTAATCCTTGCATTGACGTAATCAAATGTGCCCGAGCCTTTAACAAATGCCTCAATGTAAAAAATGAAGAATAAATTTCTTTCCCTCCCTGAAAACTTGTTTCAATCCCATGACCAATTTTATTGCCGTTCTGCTCTAATTTTAAATATAACGAGAAACATTAAGGTTTTCAATTAAAAGATCCCTTCCTTCAGATATTGGAACATAGCCTGAAGTGCAGACCACGTGTGATATTTTTCATTGGAATGGTGTGGACTAAATCTGATTCCCAGATCAAACACAGTCAGGCTCTGGCGTGCAGTTGGCCAGGCTGGAGAGGCTGAGCTGTTCCACTTTGGGAAGAGCCTCAGCCTTGTTTATGTTTTTAGCTGACTCCTCCTGTTTCTGAACTGAACCTTGCATTTATTCCTTCTCTTTTGTCAGCCTTGGAGTCTGTGGTGAGGGACAAATGATCTTCATGCCACCCTGGACTCGTGGAATTTTTGGCTTTTGACTGATATGTTTAGTTTTTCCCTTTTCTTTAGAATGAGCAGATCCATGGCCACAACAGAGATGTTTGTTGTGCAGTGAGCTCAAACCTCAGCTTGATGCCATCCTGGAATCATGGAATTTTTGGCTTTTGACTGCAATTATGCACTTTTCCCTCTTCTTTAGAATGAGCGCATCCATGGCCACAACAGAGGAGATGTTCCTTGTGCAGTGAGTTCAAACCCCTCATTTGCCACAGTTTCAGTGTTTTCTTTGTTGGACACCATTAATGTGAATTTTGGGTCACAGAAGGTTTTTTCGTGTGTTCTTTTCCACAGACCCTAAATCTTGCACTTGTCCTCTACCTTAAATCTTGCAGGTGGCCCCATCTGGTCCTGTCTCCTCCTCTCTGGGAGGGTTTCCAGCTGGGCAGATGTTCAGCCCCAGCAGCAGTTGGTATTTGCAGGAGTGAGGTGCCAGCTGGGCTTGCTGGGGTCAGCATTGCTCCTCAGCCCTGCAGGAGCTCATTTCACTCCTGCTGGGTTTTGGTTTCCTAATGGAAGTGGCACCACTGATTTATTTCACTGTCCCTGAGCCTGCTCAAGGACTCTTCCTCATGGAAACATCAGGTTTGTGCAGATGAGACGGAAAGACAGAGACTTCCAAAAAGCACCAAGGGAAAAGCACTTCAGGTGAGAGGAGCTGGAGCAGAGTCTGGATCAGCCCCTCCAAGGCTCCATGTGCCTTGCCCAGAGACCCCAGACTCTGCTGGTCTTGCAGGAGGCACCTCTTGTTCACAGCAGCTCAGCCACCCTTTCCCAGGCCTGGACTCTGGTGCCCTCAGAGGGGTGGGAAGGACCCCGGGACAGGGACATCACCCAGAGCCAGGCAGTGGGGTGGCACAAACCCATCCCTCAGGGGCAGAGCTGGGCAGGATCTTGTCCAAACACCATATCATGTTCCTGCTCCATTCCTTTTCCAGCTCAGTGAGGCTGCTTGGAAAGCCAGGAGTGGCTGAGCTCATGGGAGAGCTGAATTTTCCACTCTTGAGCCAAAGAGTGTTTGCTTTATCTTTCCTGAACCCAAGAATGTTAACTTTGCCATTCCTGAGCCCAGGAGTGTTAACTTCTGCCGTTCCTGCAGGTTTTGATGTGTCAGGATGCATCTTGTCTCACTCCATCAGGTTTTTTGGAGGCCACACC
Organism: Haemorhous mexicanus; assembly: GCF_027477595.1. Lineage (NCBI taxonomy): Eukaryota > Metazoa > Chordata > Aves > Passeriformes > Fringillidae > Haemorhous > Haemorhous mexicanus. The sequence goes on along the minus strand of NC_082362.1, from coordinate 1,053,579 downwards.
ACCTCACTTGCTTTGGTTTCAGGTTAGGAGAGCCCCTTGCTGCCTCCCTTGTTCTGAGTTGCCACAGCACAGAGCAGGGGTTCACTGCTCAGCCCTGCTGGCTCAGCCCTCCCTGGGACTGAATGAAGGAATTCCTGATTCCCAGAGGGATTTCTCTGAGATCCCTGCTGTGCTGCATGGAGCAGGACCCCGGGGTCTGCTCTGGGCAATGGCCTCTCCAAGTGCAAAACACTTGTCAGGCCAAGGAGATTGCCAGTGAATTCACAATGAATCACCCAAGTTACAGCCCTTTAATAAAGATAAAAAGCAGAGAGAATAGAACACGCTGCAAACCTATAGGCAGGGGGTTGGTCTCCTGAATCCAAAGGCAAAGCTTTGAAACCCATGTTGGCTTGCACAGGGGGCTTGTCTTGGAGAACTTCAAAAGGAATTTAGAAACAAACAAAACCTGGTTAAACATGGGGGAGCTAATAATCACAAATTATTCCTTTTCCCCCCAGATTTGTGAATTAAACTGCATTACTGCCACATGGATGTGGCTTTTCCCCATCAAATGCTTCTGCCTTCCTTAATCCTGCCCAGCCCAGGACAGGCTTCAGCCTGATCTTGACCCTGCTCAATGCCAGGTTGTCCTCTAAGGAGAGCCCCCTTCAAAAGCTGAAAATCTGGCAAAAAGACCCAGCTTCACCTATGTTTGAAAGGCAGAAATCTGCATCAAATTAATCTTTACCAGGTCTGCTGTAATGGGATATGATAATGACAAATAAAAAGTAGTATCTGAGTTCTAGATATTGAAAAAGGGGTTTTTTTGTTTCTACAGTTGGTGGGTGATATTTTGTGCAAGACATGCTGAGAGCCAGGGCTGAGCAGGACCTTGGGGGACTGTCCATGGACAGATGATGGGAATCCCCACTTCCACTGGCAAGCAGCTTGGAAGGAAAATATGAAGGAGACCTAAATCATCCTGTTTCAGGACATAAATCAGCCTCTAACTGACAGTGGGAACAGAAGAGCCCTTATTGATGGGCTGGATTAGGTTCTCCAAATGTAAAAAGAAGAATTAAAGAGCTGTGAGCTGACAGCTTTAACAAGTGCTGCTCCTCCCTGGCTGGTCCCAGCTGCAGCCTCAGGAAAAGCCAAGGTCACGGAGCCAGAGCCCCAATCCCTGAACTGTCCATCCTGCTCCCTCCTGCACACACTGCCCAGCTCAGACTCCATTTCATCCCAAGATCATGAATCCCAAGATGAAGCAGAGATGCCAAGGGTCTGCTCTTCCAACAGGTTTCAGGACAAATGGTTGAATAGGCCCAAAATAAAGTCTGTGAGAGGAAGAGACAAATTCAGCTCTGCCATGTGCAGAGACAACATCACTGCCCAGCCCAAATATGGGGCTTCAATCCCTAAAATCACAGATCCACTGAGGCTGGGAGAAGCCACAACCAGGTGGATTTCAAACCCTTCTGGGCATGGGGACTCACCCCTGCCCTGGGCAGCTGTGCCAGGGCTAGACATTCCTTTCCCCAAGGAAAGGAATGGTGGGGGCTGAGGGAAGGAGCTGAGAGTGCTGGCTGAAGATTTGAAGGCCATAACTCCACAGAAAGCAGGTCCTCTTGGCTCTGCTGCCCACAGAGTTGTTTGACTGGTTTTTCTTGCCTTCAACTGAGTCAGACACAGCTGGAAAATTCCAAATTGCCTCAAATCAGGAAAACCTTCAACTAAAACCCCTCAAGGTTTTGTCCCTGAAGTCTGCTCTGCTCCTGATGTGCCCTCCCTGCCCCACACCTGCAGGCCTGGCTGCACTGGCAGGGCTCCTCCAGCCCAGCAATTCCCACCTGCCAGCCCAGCCGTGTCCCTCCATCCATCCAGGCAGGAGGCAAAGCCAAGGAGAGTCTCAGCAAAGAGCCCACCCTGCCCATTCCCTATGCCTAATGCACCCCCTCCATCTGAGATCAGTCACATGCCAAAGGGACTTGGCATTTCTTGGCATCTCCGTGCTTCCCAGCCCACCAAGAGCCAGGGAAAGGGGCTGGTACCAGGCTTGGGTGCTCGCACAGCGCAGCAGCCCCTGCCCAGGAATGGGATCCTGGCCCAGCACAGGGACCCAGTCCCAGTGCCCAGCCCTGGCCGGGGGATGTCCCCAGAGGGGAGGAGAGAGTTTGGCTCCCAGTTCACAAGAGAAGGAAAACAGCCATCCATGTGCACTGGGAACAGCCCAGAAACCCCAAATCCTGGGCTGATCCCAGCAAGGCAGCAGGACAGGGATTGGGATTCTGCCCCTGTGCCCAGGTGAGAGCGCACCTGCAGAGCTGCCCCAGCCCTGGGCCCAGCACAGGCAGGAGCTGGAGCTGCTGGAGGAGCCCAGAGGAGGCTCCAGGATGAGCAGAGGGATGGAGCAGCTCTACTGGGAGGAAAGGCTGGCACAGCTGGGAATGCTCACCTGGAGAGGAGAAGCTTTGGGGTCACCTCATTGTGACCTTCCAGGACCTGAAGGGAGCCTGCAGGAAACATGGAGAGAGACTTTGGACAGGGGCATGGAGGGACAGGATACAGGGAATGGCTCCCACTGCCAGAGGGCAGGGCTGGATGGGATATTGGGAGTTAGGAATTGTTCCCTGGGAGGGTGGGCAGGCCCTGGCACAGGGTGCCCAGAGCAGCTGGGGCTGCCCCTGGATCCCTGGCAGTGCCCAAGGCCAGGCTGGACTTTGGGGCTTGGAGAAGCCTGGGACAGTGGAAGGTGTCCCTGCCATGGCAGGGGTGGCACTGGGTGGACTTTAAGCCCAAACCATTCCATGATTCTGTAATTCCATAACAGCCCCTCCGTGCTTCCCTCTGCTGTGATTTGGGGTGCATTTTGGATCGCTGGGGCTGTGGCAGAGGCTGCCGTGCCCTGTGGCTCCTTTCTGCCCCTCGATCCCTCCCTGGCAGCGCTTGCAGAGCCGCGGTCCCAGAGCAGCTCCTGCTCCGCTCCGTGCCAGCGGCCCGGGGCTCGGCGCAGTCATTAAAGCGCTCCTTGAAATGCAGCTTTTCTTCCCCGAAATGCACGGCACGATTTAGCGCTGCCCCGCTGCGTCACTGCCCCGGGGGGGGACACACGATCCCCGCCCGCCCCTCCTGTGCTCTGGGCGAGCACACGGGGAGCTGGAGAAGGGAAGGGTTCAGCCTGGAATGCAATATTTACGTCCCACACGGAGCCGAGGCAACACTTAAAACCACCTCGTTTCGCCCTGCCGGTGATGCCAGCGCGTGTTTGCAGCCGGGAATGTCTGTCCCCTGCCCCGCTGCCCCAGCAGATGCTGCGGGATCGGGTCCGTGCTGCCGGGATGTGCCAGGAGCAGCTCTGGCTCCTTACCTTGGCTTCCCGTCTCCATGGCGATGCTGTGCGTCATCCTCCGAGCGCTGCGGGGCCAGAGCCGGGGATGGGCTGGGGGTGGGATAATGGGATAATGGGATGGGATGGGATGGGATGGGATGGGATGGGATGGGATGGGATGGGATGGGATGGGATGGGATGGGATGGGATGGGATGGGATGGGATGGGATGGGATGGGATGGGATGGGATGGGATGGGATGGGATGGGATGGGATGGGATGGGATGGCTGGGAATGCTGTTGAGCTGTCTGGTCATGCCCAACCCTCCCCCAGGGGAAGGCTGGGAGGATGGACAGACCCCACTGCTCCAGGTGCCCTGCAGAGCCCGGTGGAAGGGCTGTAAAGCCACCTCCAGCGTCACCTCCCTGCTCCCCACCCCTGGCATGACACAGAGGGATTTTGTCACCCTGCCACCCTGTCCCCTGCACGGGCAGTGCCATGTCCTCCTTGGGGACAGCTCGTCACAAAGACCCGCTGCATCTGGGGTTTGCTCTTGTGCATGCAAAGAAACCCTCAAATCAAAGGCAAAGCCTTGTGCCCAGAACCTCGGGGTGTCTGTGCTGCCCCTTCCTTCCCATGGCTCTGCCCAGGGCAGGGCTGGGGCCCCCCTACTCCAGCAGCTCCCAGCAGGAGCAGAGGAGCTTGGGATGGGATGGGATGGGATGGGATGGGATGGGATGGGATGGGATGGGATGGGATGGGATGGGATGGGATGGGATGGGATGGGGATGGGATGGGATGGGATGGGATGGGATGGGATGGGATGGGATGGGATGGGATGGGATGGGATGGGATGGGATGGGATGGGATGGGATGGGATGGGATGGGATGGGATGGGATGGGATGGGATGGGATGGGATGGGATGATGGCTCTTCACCTTGCACCTGGCCTGAAGGCAGATGTGGTGTCCACATTCACCAGCCCTAATGCAGCCCAGGGGAGAGATGTGCTGAGGCAAAACCAAAGATAAAAACATCTGCTAAACCCCCAAATTTGTGATGAAGAGCTTATTAAGGGGTCTTGAAAGGGAGAGGAGAAATAAGAAAGATGTGCTGGGTTTATTTGAAGCAGACATTGGGAACCACTGTGGTTGTCCCAGGCCCCATCCACCCCCAGGCTGCCCCGTGCCTTTATCCTCCCTTAAATCACCTCCCCTCAATCAGCAGAAGGAATTTTTGGAACTAATTTTAGATTAAAATTAAAGAGTGAGAGCTTCTCCCTCCTAAAACTTCATTTTGGGTTAATCCTGTATTTATCCTAAATGTGAATGAATCAAATAACTGAAGGACAAGGACGTGAGAACAAAAAGTATCATCATGGAGAGGTTCCCATTGGCTTGTGTGGGATTACATCCATTCCCTTCCTGCTGGAGAACCTGGATTAACCCTTCCTGTGGCCCCATCACACCCTGGGAATCCTCTCTGCTGCTGTCCCTTGCCATGCCCTGTGCTGGGGGAGCAGCAGGGGAGAGCAGCCCATGGAGCACCCCTTTGGGATGGAGAGGGAATAAATAACACAGTCCTGGCAGGTCCTGAGGGGGAGCAGGGCAGGTGGCAGGATGGGGGAAACTGGAGAGAGAGATGGGAATAAAATGGAGAGGACAGGCAGGTGACAGTGTGCCAGTGGCACCCTTGGCTCGGCTGGCTGGTCACCCTGTGGCCAGGCAGGAGCTCCTCAGGGATGGAGGTGGCAAGAGGGGCCAGCCTGCAGGAGAAATGCCTTTGGACACACCTGGAATTTTGGTAAATCCTGTTGGACACATGTGGAGTCATGGTTTGGGGAGCTGCTGGTCAGAGGGGATCCTCCACACAGGGTCCACCTGTGGAGCTCCCTGGAAACTCCTGCTCAAGCTGCTGGAGGAGCCCAGAGGAGGCTCCAGGGGGATCAGAGGGATGGAGCAGCTCTGCTGGGAGGAAAGGCTGGGAGAGCTGGGAAAGTTCACCTGGAGAGGAGAAGCTTTGGGGTGACTGAATTGTGACCTTACAGGACCTGGAGGGAGCTGACAGGACACAGAGACTCCCTGAGAGCCAGGAGGGGCAGCTGGGCAGAGGAGCTCAGAGAAGGGACCTTCCCCATGAAGTTCCTCCAGCTTGGTCCTGGACTTCCAGAGGGATCATCCTTGGCTGGGAGTGTGACCCTGAAGAAAGACCTAGAGGGACTCCCAGGGCAAAAGGAGTTTTGGAGGTGGGTGGGTAGAGAGGCTCAGGATCAGCAGTGTCACTCTGATTTTCTAAGATTTTCTAAGCCTTCTGATGTTTACATTCTTGTAACAAACTTTCTCACACACCTTCTGTAAATAACTCGTTGTGTTACATTCTCTTATAGAAGAAGAGAAATTTAATAAACTGTTAGTTTGTCCAGTGTCACTGGAGAGGTGGCATTGTCACCCTCCAATCCACTGTCACTTTTAAAAATTTGTAAATGTTGGAGTCAGAAAATAAATGTTCCCTTTTTTTTCACCTTGAGAGCAGCAGTGTGCACCTGTGTTCTTTTGTGTCCTATAGTGACACAGCAGGAAGTGGGAAATGAGGGAAGCCCTGGCATGGGCTGATTCCCATGGTCACCCCTGCAGCTCCTTCCCAGCCCTTTCCCAAAGCTCAGCCTGAGCCCACACCCCACCTGGGCTCTCCTGAGCCACAGCCCAGGGCCCTCATGCAGAAGCTTGGGAGCTTTTCCCAGAGGGGTTCAGAGGCCCAGGCCGGAGCAGCCCCAGGGATGAGCACAAGTTTTCATGCAGGAAATGCCCCAGCCAGGACAGTGCTCAGGAATCATCCCCTGGCCTGCTCCAGGAGCAGAGAGGGGAACTCCCCTCTGCTCCCCTCTCCAAAGGATTGCCCAAGGAGACATCAGCGGGACAGCCCTTACCAACACCTCCTCCCCAGGAGTGTTTTTCCTCCTGTGCTTGTTCAGTGAGTGACAAAAGGTCTCAGGGTTTTGCCACAAATAATGAAAAACAGGTGCAGGAGCAGGTTCCAGCTCCAGGACTCCTTTGTGATTCCTGGCAGCTCCTGAGGCAGCCTGGCTTTGCACAGAGCAGGACTGAGGCTGCTAAGAACACAAACCTGCTCCTGAAGGGTTTATTTGGATTGCAGGAATCCTCAAGTTCAAGGGAAAAGAGGCAGCACCTGCAACCTGCACTGGGCCATCTGAGCTACACAATCCTGTCTGGCACCAGCCTGCCAGAACCGCTTCATCCATGGAAAACACATTGCCCAGGTGGAACTGACAGTGGAAATCCCTGGGCAGCTGTCCTGTGCCAGCTTCCACTCCTGTCACTCCCAGCTGGGATCACCCCTCTGCTCTGCCCCCGCCTCCCCTGCCAGTCACACCAGGAAAGGTGGAGGGCAGCAGTTTCAGCAGTTTAGGGGAGAAAAATGAAGTGGTGGCAGCATCACTCATGAGTTCAGATGTTAAAGAAAATAAATAAATAAAAGAAGAAAACTTTGGAAGAAATTAAAGGGAAACAAATCCCAAAGCTTGGGCTGTTCCTGTGAGGGGCACCCTGAGGAATGAGCAGCACTGAATGAAAGTGCATTGAGGGAATGAGAGCAGAGAACAAGCCCAGTCATGGAATCACAGAACAGCCTGGGCTGGAAGGGACCACAGGAATCATCCAGTCCAGCCCTGTCCCTGCACAGTCACCCCAACAATCCCAGCCTGGGCATCCCTGGAGCTCCTGGAGCTCTGGCAGCCTCGGGGCTGTGCCCATTCCCTGGGGAGCCTGGGCAGTGCCCAGCACCCTCTGGGGGAAGAACCTTTCCTGATCTCCAGCCTGAGCTGCCCTGGCACAGCCCCAGCCGTTCCTGCTCCTGGGACAGGAGCAGAGATCAGCACTGAGCAGGAGGAGCTCAGAGCCCTCAGCAGCCCCTGCCCAGCCCCAGCAGCTCTCCCGAGGGTGAGTGCCTGGATTTGGAGCAGGAACCCTTCTCCCAAGAAGCTTTTGCAGGAGGCAGCTGCTACAGCGGGCAAGAGATGGGCCCGGAGGGCACCGGGTGGGGAGGGACCTCAGGAGCCCGAGGGGTTTGGCTGCCCCAGCCCGGGATGGCACAGCTGGGGTAGAGTCAGGGTGGGCGATGCCAGCGAGGAGCTGCTGGCACCGTGTGCCGCCTCCTCGGTGGGCTGGGACTGGCAGCAGCCGGGGCTGCAGGGATGCCGGGCTGCCGGCTGAGGCCGGCGGTCACAGCTGGCCGGGGCCAGCCCGGGCCGTGCCGTGCCGTGCCGTGCCGTGCCGTGCCGTGCCGTGCCGTGCCGTGCCGTGCCGTGCCCTCTGCTGCGCGCTCCGGCCAGGGCGGGGCTCTTCCCTCCCCATCTCCTGCTTCAAACATCATTCCCGAGCCAATTCAACCCTCACTTCAGTTCAATTGAAAAAAAACCCCAAACTAATCCCAAGGAATCTTTTTGCACGACCTCAATCCATTTAAGGCGGGATCTTTTCCAGAGTGATAGAAGCCATTTATCATTAAAAAATATCTGTGTCATATTATTGCCTCTGTGACTGATGGCATTACAGACGCTGATGGAGCATTAGATGTGACATCACAGATTTCTGTTATTTAAAGGGACAAAGTCAAGTTAAATTTACCAGTCAGGGGGATGAGACAGAGAACAAATCCGCTTCATTAAAACTCCTGACTCCTGTCAGAGTGCTGTAATTTTTTCAAATACACATAATTTCCTTTCCCATTCTGTTAGTACTGGAGAGAGAGACATGGTGTCATAATCCAGATCAAAATGATGGAGCCAGAGACAGCCAGAGACAGCCAGAGACAGCCAGGGTTTGTCAGCCGGGGCTGCCAATCCCTCCAGGAGCTGAGGAATTGTGTCCTGCTGCTCCCCAGGCTCCCCCAAACCTCCCCAACACCTACCCGGCTGCAAAGCCTCTCCTGGAAAAGCCTCAGGGGAGCAGGGAAAAACCCCCAGCGTTTTTTGCCTCAGGTGCAGAAACATTCCCTGATTTCTGGAGCCCCAGCACGGAGCTCCTGGGCCTGGCACAGGCTGCACCCGGAGTCAGGATATAAAGTGCAGGGAGCCAAAGGGAGCAGGAATACCTGATGGGATGGAGGTGGGAAGGAGAGTGAGGAACCAGGCTGCTCAGAGGCTGCAGCACTTCATACTATGAGGAAAATAATGAACACCTCAAATGAGAGGGGACCAAAGCCTGGAGATGCCAGAACAGGCAGAAAGGGAAATGTGCCTTGGAGGGTCCAGCGAAACAGCAATAAAGGTGCAAGGAGAGATTTTCAAGAGTGGTTTAGGAAGCTTAAATTCCCTTTTATGCAGGACTTTAATTTGCATGGGCTGCCAGTGAGATCTGAGCTACAGAGAACCTGGCCTCAGGATATTTAAATACTGCAAACACAGTTTGGGCTCTGAGGATGGAAGGTTTTCACTCTGAAGAAGTCCTTCAGCATGACCAGCATCTTCCAAAGCCTCTGGCCAGGCCCCTGCAGATCCATCCCAGGAGCCTGAGCCACTGCAGGAATGGGATTGGAGGCAGTCTGCAAGCTTTGCCCAGAATCCCATTTCTGCCAGTGAACACGGCTGAGTTTGGCCAAGGAGCCGTCTGGAGCAGGAGCCAGGCCCTGAGCAAGGCCCAGCACGGGCTGGAGAGCAGGGCAGGAGCAGCCAGCTTGGACCCAAGGGGAACCACAGGCTATGGGAGAGGCTCAGAAAACACGGAAAACATGGAAAACATGGACAAGGAGAAGAAGGCAGCAGCAGGGAGCCCCCAGGCCCGTCCCAGCCCAGCCCTGCCCGGTGCCAGGGGCAGCAGCACAAGGGGATGGTGCAGAGTCAGTCAGGGCTGCCCAGCACAGAGGGGTTTGGGGAGCACTGGAGGGGCAGGACTGGGAAGGGCACTCCGGTGCTCAGGATGGGTGAGCTGGGCACAGCACTCTGCCCCGGGGCCCAGCTGGTTCTACCCCTGGTGAAGCAGCTCCCAGGAGAGGCTCCCTGTAATGCTGCAAGGAGGAGCAGCTAACCCCCCCCAGGGAAAGGGCTTTCTGTTCCATTCCATGCCTGCAGCCAGGAAAGCTTTTCCAGATCCACGTGATCTCCCTTTGTCACCCAGCCCAGGAGGGACAGTGCAGTCTCCACATTCCACTCCAGCTCCCATGTCCATTCATCCAGGAGTTTTCTCCTCCCAGGAGCTCTCTGGCCCATCCCTGGCCATGGCCCAGGGTCCCCAGGGATGCTGTCCAGTGCAGGGACAGTCCCCCTCCACTCTCCCACAGCCAGCTCAGCCCAGTGCCAGCACCCCGGGAGGGAGCTCCACACCAGATTCCTCATGGGAAGCTCCTGGCTCCTTCAGTAGTGGTTTCAGGCATCCCCTCACCAATGGACACCCTGGTGGGTTGTTAAAGCCCTCCAAAAGTCCCCCGAAGACCCTCCCGGGGTGGGGGGGGGGGGGTGGCTGGTAGTGCCCCTGGGCACACAGCCTTGGGCACCAGGACATGGAGCCCATCCTTGCTCCTGGATTTCCTCAGGACTGGGGGCAGCAGCTGTGCAGCACCAGGAGGGGCACAGAGGGCAAAAAAAAGCAGAGAAGAATCAAATGTGACTCACTTCAGGGTCTCCAGGATTTTGGCTGGCTCTGGCTTGGAGTTGGCTCAGTGCAGTTCTCCCCCTTGTCCAGGTTCCTGCCAGGGCTTTATTTCCTCATCCCAAAAATACAAAATTAACAGAGAAGCTCTGGAGGATTCAGGCACTTGAACACATCACAAATGTGCTGCTTCATAAATCCTGGTGTGGCTGAGGGCTTGGAAGCTGCAGGAAGGGATTGATGGATGGGTTTTTCCATTCCTATTAAGCCTAGAAAACACTTTCCCAGGAGCCCTAAGGCTTTGAAACCTCCTTCCTCCTGTGTTTGGGACACCAAAGGGAAAGGAAAAAATAAGAATATTCCTTCTCCTGCCATTTCCTCAAATGGACAGAGCAAATCCCCTCAGCTCTGGAAGGTTTTGTCTTCCCACTTGTGCAGGTGGGGCTTGGTCAGGGAATTCCTGCCGCATCTGGGGCTCTGAGGGAGGGCTGGCTGTGTCAGGCTCTCCATGGACACAGGACTCACCTTCCTCTGCCCCTTGGTGACAGAGCCCGGAGTCCCAGGGCTGTGATGGATAAAGCTCCATCCTGAGCTCATCAGCCTCCCAAAACTTCATATTTTTGTGCCTCCAGGTGAGGATAGAATGTCTCCAATCCATCATTTCCAGCAGAGCAGGGAGAATGTGGCTGCAGTCCCAAACTGTTGCTCTGGGAATGGTGTTCATGACTCAGCTTCTGCTCCTGGTGTGGAACTGGACAAGAATTAACTCCTCCCTTGTCCCTCTGCCACCTGCAAGGGCAGCTCTGAAGGGTCCATTTTGCTCCCAAATTTTTGCTGCTCTTCTGTTCTAAAACTGGAAACTGCCATGGCCAGAGATGGTTGAAAAAGTCACACAGTCACAGTCACAAAGGCTTTTCTTGCACAAGTCACAGAATCACAGAGTCACTGCAGCTAAAAAACTCCTCTGAGATTGAGTCCAACCACCCCCAGCACTGCCAGGGGCACCCCTGCCCCATGTCCCCAAATGCCACATGCACAGGGCTGTTAAACCCCTCCAGGGATAGGGACTCCACCACTGCCCTGGGCAGCTGTGCCCGGGTTGAATGACCCTTTCCATGAAGGAATTGTCTCAATATCCACCCTGAGCCTTCCCTGAGGTTCCCTCTCCTCCTGTCCCTGTTCCCTGGGAGCAGAGTCCGACCCCCCTGGCTGTCCCCTCCTGGCAGGAGTTGTGCAGAGCCACAAGGGCCCCCCTGAGCCTCCTTTTCTCCAGGATGAGCCCCTTTCCAGCTCCCTCAGGAGTTTTCCAGCCCCTTCCCAGCTCCTGTGTGTTTCCACCCTGAGAATCCAAAGCTCATTTGTGCTGACTCAGCACCTTCACTCAGTGGCTGTCACAGCCTGGGGTCTCTGAACAGCCAACCCTTAATCCCTTGGGATTTCACCCATAAAAAAAGCCTCAGTGAGGACCCTCAGCCACTCATGACAGGCTGATGGCAACTGGTGGCCACGAGGCCATGCTGAGTTGTTTGGGCTGTGACGGGTTTGGGATTGACAGACACAGAGTGCTCAAAGGAAAATGTCCAAACTCCCAAGTGATCCAGTCCAGCTCTTATTTGAAATGCAAGGAAAGTAACCAGGCATATGCAGGTAGCAGCACGATGATTTATTTTACTACCCCTACAATTATTATTAGAACTCAGAAGCTCCTGAGGCGCAGCAGGACCATTGGAATAAAGCATGGAAGCAAAGTGCAGAGAAGGAATAGAATAGAAGTGATGTATGCAAACACCCCATGCACCAGGAAATCCTGTGATCCAGGATTAACAGTGCTCTGGAAATGGGAGCCTTCCTTGGGAAAGCCAAGGAGCAGCTGTTGGAATGGGAGAATTTAAAGCAGGCAGCACAGAACAGTTCTGGATTTTGGAGGGAATGCCAAGACTGGGAGATCACAGGGAGGAGAGATCACCTCTGGTCACCCTGGGGCTCTGCTGGAGATGGAGCCTGGATGGAGGGAGGCACCTGTGGGCTCAGCCCCAGGGCACACAGCAGTGACCCCAAGCTGTCCCCGCAGCCCCCTCCCAGTCCAGGGCTCTATAGGGGTCCCCAGAAGGGAACAGGCCGGGGGGTCTTGGGTCAGGAGCAGAGGTGGGAACACCTCCCTGCCTTACTGCATCCCCTGCACTCAGTGCTCCCCAGCCTTGCTGGGCTCCTGCTCGCTCCAGGGGCCATGGGGATCCTCCCACACTCCCAGATTTGCCTGGGTATCCATCTGGGATCCTCTCCCATTGAGTCCCCTGGAGCAGCGGCTCAGCCCAGCTCAGTAAACTCATCCAACCCACCCAACCCACCCAACCCATCAAACCCATCAAACTCATCCAACCCACCCAACCCACCCAACCCATCAAACCCATCAAACCCACCCAACCCACCCAACCCATCAAACCCATCAAACCCATCAAACCCACCCAACCCACCCAACCCATCAAACCCACCAAACTCATCCAACCCACCCAACCCACCCAACCCATCAAACCCATCAAACCCATCAAACTCATCAAACTCATGCATCAAACACATCCCTGTGGCCTGAGCAGCTGCAGGGCTGGCAGTGCTGATGCCTCAAGGAGCTGGAGCAGAGGCTAGGTGGAGTTCAGAGCAATAAAGTGGATGCTTCTTGAAGTGCCTTCCAAGGCCACACCCTGGCAGTGCCAGAGCCACAGTCATGGCTCTGCCTGGATGGCTCCAAGATGGAAGCAAAAGAGAGCTTGGTCACGAGATCTTACATTTTTATTAGTTTTAGCCATTTGCATATAGGAGTTAACTGTCCAATTAATAGCTTCAAATGATGAAGTTTCATCCTCCTTGCTTCCTTGCCCACCCTCCTCTTTTCACATTGTTTATGCTTTGGGCCTGAAGTTTGAAAAAATTGCCCTTGAGTCTCCAGCTAGAATGGGATTGTTTTGTCTTCACCACCCTGTGAGAAGATCCCAGTGACACTTGATGTAAAGCTAAAAGCTGCACACCAAAACAGAACAGAAAAACTTCAATCCCAAGGTATCAGTGCCAGCCCAGGCAGGGGTGACACCCACACAGAGCAAAGGCCACCATGGGTCACCTTGTGTAGCTTTTTACCCCTCCTGGAGCCCAGGGCCTCAGCAGGGCCCTGACTGCTCAATGCCAGGGATCAGGAAAGGAGAAGAGATGGAAAACCAAAGGGCTGGGACATTGTTCCTGCAGAAGCAGCCTGGGGTAATTCCAGACCTGAGCCTGTAGAGCAAGGGACTGGAAAAGGACAGGAAAGGAAGGACTGGCCAAGCAGGACTCTCTTGGTTATCCTGAGCAGCCCCAAGCCCCTCTTGGCTCCTTGGTTATCCTCTCCTGGTTATCCTACTTGCTCTCCCTGGGTTTCCAGTGCAGGCCTGAACCTGCTGAGCTCACAGCAAAGCCTCTCCTCCTCCCAGCTGAGCTCAGGCAGACATGAAGCACCTCTTTCAAAGCAGGGAAGACATTTGGTTTTGCACAAATGTTCCCTGTGCTCTGCACAGGAGGATGTGGTTGGGAGGGCACAAAGCTGACATCAAGAATCCCTAAATCCAAGTTCTGAAATGCATCTGCCACAGAGCCCCAGCTGCCCAGGATGAGGTGTTCACAGCAGCTCCTTCACTGGCTGGGGGTTCCTCCCTTCTCTGCATGTGCCAGCAAGACTATCTCTATTTTTCAATCAAGTCTCCATCAGTGTTTTTGGTTTTTTCCTGAGTTTTGTTGGATTTGTCAGTGCAAGGTCACCATTACAGCTTTCCTCAGCTCGTTGATGTGGTGCTGAGGGCCATGTCAGGGTGGGGTTATCATTGCAGCCCTTTCCTGCTGGCTGATCCAACAGGAGGCAGAGAACCCCATGGAGTGGGTTCCTGGCCCAGGGACCTTGGGCAGGGCTTTGCTTTCAGCTCAGTCGCTGCTGCTGCTGCTGTGAGCACAACAAAGCCAGGCTGGGCTGGATTAAGGGCTCAGCTCCATTTGTTTCCTAGGGAATCAGGTCACCTCTGGAATAGCTGGATTTCCCAGGAAAAGAGGAGGCTGTCCTGGGAAGGGCTGGGGGCGTTTGCCCCTCAGTTCAGAGAGGATGAGAGCAGGCACAGCTGGGCCAGGGAGGTCTCGTCCCTTGGCCAGGCACCAAAAGCAGCCTCAGCATCTGAGCCCACAGGCAGCAGCCTCTGGAAGGAACACCAGACAGGTGTCCATGTGCAGAACGTGCACCAGGAGCCTGGGACACCTGACCTTCCTGGCATTAACGGGGCTCTCAGAACTGAGGCAGAGGACAAAGTCAGGAAACAGTTCAGGCAAAGACCCAGGAGAAGGAGAAATTCCCAGAGGTGCTGGCATTTCCAAACTGCAGGGGGAAGGGTGAAGGGCAGGAAGTGAGCCCAGAAATCACTGCTGCAGCTGTGGTTGCCCTGTGCCTTTAACTGGAGTTTGGTCCCGCAGTTACCACAAGCCCCTGTCAGGGTGATGAGTGTGAGCACTAAAGGCTTTGCATTTTTAATCGAGGAGCAGGGCCCTCACTGAAGGGAAGCTCTGGCCGAGCAGCCCTCCTGTCCCTGGAGCCGGCTTTGGAGGGGAGCTCAGTTTTGCCTCGTTTATTCGTGCACAATGTGCTGTACCCGCTGCTCTGCCTGGGGGGCTGCGGCTCCAGCCCCACCCAGCAGAGCACCCAACTCCGAGTTCCGAGCAAACCCTGCCCAGCCGAGCCCCTGGGCTGCCCCAACACCCCCCAGACAAAAGTAAAGCCGTGCTGTGCCACTGCCCTCCCTTCCTGAGGAACTGGATGAATAATTAACACAGCCACTTAACTCCACTTGACCCCTAGCGTTAATATTTACAGCCCAGGAAAGGCAGGGCAGGGCTGGGGCCATGGAGAAACCAGACAGGGCTGGGGGTCCTGCTCGGGTGCCACCAACCTGGAAACAAAACTGGAATAGAGATGGTAAACAGCCCCCCAGGCAGCCCCAGGGTGATGGTCCTGCAGGTTCCATGGGTCCAAGGGGCTGTGCCCATACAGGGGCTGCTCTGCACCATCCCTGGGAGAGATGGCTCCAGGAGGGCTTTGGAAAAGCCCAGCAGGGTGGTCAGGAGAGGGGAGACGCAGACCCAGCTCTTGCAGCTGCTTTCTCATTCACACCATGGCATCCCAGGACTTCCTCCCAAAGCCTGGCTTTGGCATTCAGGGTTTAACAGCAGCAGAACAAATCCATGGCCTGCAGAATTCCAGGAGCACTAGGGGCACAGGAGTGAATCCAGGCCAAGGGGTTAGGTCTCACAGCATTGCTTTGTTTGGGTCCATTCCTTGGCTGAAGCACACTGGTGGACAGGACCAGGGCAAACAAAATCCAGCAGGCAGATCTGGGGTTCAGGGAGCTGGGACCATCCTCCAGAAGCACCTGGAACCCTCTGAAGCAGAGCTGTATCCACGTGGGAAGTGTGTGAGACCCAGATAACCTGGAGCAACAGCAACACCAGGGTTTCTGGGGATGTTTCTGGGCTCCTGTCTGCGGAAAAGGAGCTGAAGAACATCCTGGAATTGCCTCTCCCTGCTCTGCACAGCAGATTTACAGCACAGCCCTGCAAGGACAGCTCCCTGTCCTCAGGAAGGACAGGCACTGCCTCTCCTCCTCCTCTTGGCCCAACTGCTCCTTCCCTGCCTCTGAGATGCTGTTACAAAGCCCCAGCCCTGGCTTCTCCCTCACCTTCCCCAGGCTCGGATTTGTCACCTCCCTGCAGAGCCAGCCCAGCTCCAGAGCCACCCCAGCAGCACAGGGGGCTCTGCAGCGACCTGCCCAGGGTCATCCCAGCCTCTGGTCCCCTTCTCTCCCTTATTCCCAGCCCTGAGGCACCAAATCCCTGCTCTGCCTCCCAAACCCCTCTGCTCTGGCCATCCCCATCCGCCTGGGCTCCGCTCCCTGAGCAGAGGGGGCTCTGGGAGCCCTTCCCTGGCCCCTGCTCCTGCACACAAATGCCTTCCCATGCTCCCAGACATTCCCATCATTAACTGTGATGAGATTAAACATTTTCCATTTAACAATTTCCAAGTGCCCGAGGGCTCTCGGCTCCCTTTGTTCTCCCTGTCCCTTCCCACTCCTACAGCCCAGAGGAGCCCACTTAGGGGAGATCCACCCCTGCAGGGCTCCTGGAGCTGTTTTCCCTCTGGAACACGGAAAACAGCTCCAAGTGACACCAGTGTTCATGTCACCAGTCCCTCCCACCCTCCACGATGCTCCTCAAGGCTCACTGGAATTTTTGCCACAAGGTTTTTGGTTTGGTTTCATGGGTTTATTTCCCCCCCGCCCCCTGGCTCCTGCTACATGCTGTCCCTGCTCTTGTGGCTCTTCCACTCATCTCTCTCATCCCTTTCCCCATTTCCACCACCCTTCCTTTCCCCTCCCTGCTGTGCCCAGGCTTTTATTTCATGCATCATTCATCCCAGCTTCTGCCTTCTTTTAGGGCAGCCTTCTGGGAACTGCAGATCTCCTTGAGTTCCTCCTCTCCTCCTGCCTTGCCCTGGTTTGCACTCACACACACTTTCCCCAGAGTTTTCCTGGGAATGTTGCATCCAAGGCAGAGCAGGAAGGAGGAGAGCAGCCCCCACACATCTTGCAGCAAACCTTGGGAGACTTCCATGAGATTTAGATATGCAGAGCCTGGCCTTGGGCTGGGCTGGCAGCTCTGGCACTGACACATGGTCAGAGGGAGGGGCCATGGTGACACTGTGGTGTGGAATTGTCCAGGAGCTTCCAGGAATGTCCCCCAGGCTTAGGGAGTGCTCAGGGATGCTGTGCTGGCTTCCCGGTGCTCATCCTGCTCCCAGCAGCACCTCCGGGCACAGATCCCATCCTTGCACCTGCCAGCTGGAATTTTAACTGGGATCAAACACCCTCAGGCCACTGAGGTGTCCCTGCAACTGCCACCACAGCGGTGTCCAGCACTGAAAGGGACAATATTTCCAGCCTGGATATTTCCATTGCAATTCTCTGTTGTTTGTGGCTGCCCCTGGATCCCTGGGAACCCAGGCCAGGCTGGGTGGAGCTCTGAGCAAGCTGGGATGATGGAAAGGGTCCCTGCCCATGGCAGGGGCTGGAAGAGAGGAGTGTTAAGGTCCCTGCCAACCCCAGATGCTCTGTGACAGCTCAACAGAGCAGAAAACTCCCCCAAGTCCCCCAGAATTGCATTTTCTGTGATACAAATGGCAGTCCTGGGGAGCACAAAAGACAAACACAAACAGGAGGAAAAGCTTGGGAAGGGCTTTCCAGCCCATTTGTGGAGTCTCCCAAATTTCCGTTGGTGACAGAGGCCTGTAAATGTCCCAGCTCTGTCCCTGACCCTCTGTATGGGTCTAAAAGCTGCTGAGGAATTCCCAGCTGTGCCCAGGGCTGCCAGGACAGCTCCAGCTGGGATTTGGGCTCTGGCTGGGAGGAAGGAGGAGGCAGAGCCATCCCCCCCTCCTTCCATCAGGAGATGCTCTGGGTGTAATTCCCTGGAGTGTGGGACGAGCACACAGCCAGAGCTTTTCCACTGGGCCAGAAATGCACACAAGTTTCAGAGGCAGAGCATGGCAAATTACTGCTGAGGAGACAGAATGGATTCATCCCAGCAGCAGCTCCTTTTCTGGCTGGGGACTCAGAGAGCTTTTCCAAGCACCTCTGTAGCTCTCGTGCCTTGGGAGAGTGGATAAATAAAAATAACTCTATGTCATGGTTTGACTCTGGCACAATGCCAGTGCCCCCCATGAAAATACATCTTCCCTGGTGTCTGTTGTGAGATGGGATTAGAAATAGAGCAAAGCAGGCTCCAGCTTAGGAATAGAAAGGAAAAAACTTTATTAACCTACAACTATAAAAGAAACACACAGAATTCAGGATGAAAAGTGTTATGAACAAAAAAAGGGTTACCCATTTTTTTCCCAAAGGTTTTAGAATTACAAATTTAACCAGTTCTGGCAGAGGGGAGTGCTTTGTATGCTGTAATGACCTGTTAAGTATCAGTCGTTAGCCATCTATTGTTAAGAATTCACTCTATTGTATCAGCATCACCCTGCTCGCGGCCAGGTGGGAGGATGGCATCCTCCCACCCCAGACGGTGGACGGGAGGGGACCAGGAGTTGATATGCAAATAAGTTTAGAGCCAAGATGCAATGGGGCAAACTCCCCACCGAATGCAGCTAATAAACCCCTAAACCAGCGAGCCAATATGGAATTTAGAGATCAAAGTAGTGTCTGGACATCAGGGCTGAGGTCCGAAGCCAGCAGAGATGCTGAAAAACCTTAGTTGTCCCTCGCCCTAACTACGAAGACCTCAGCTGGGGTCAGTACCCTAGATGGAAAACTCTGTACTGGGACCCAAGCGTTTATACCCCCTCCTGCTCTCATGAGGAGAGGATCTTCGGCTCTACATTGGATAAAGCTGCATTTTCCTTGACCTATTCCAAATTCCTCCTGAGGATAATAATGGTGGGAGCACATACCCATCAGGATCCCAACCTCCAGCTGATCACTTCTACTAAAGGCATTAAAAGGAGAAAGATCTCCTGCTCTTTTATTTAAAAAACTTTCTAAAAACATTCCTCTTCTCCCCACTAAATTTTCAATACATCCACCCCTCAGATCACCTACTCTCAGTCTAGCATAACTCTTCAGAATATCAATTCTCAGGTTAGCAAGGAGAGAGGGGTCCCTCTTGCACTATGGGCTTCCCCTGGAATCACAGTTGGAACCTCTTGCATTTCCATGTCACACGTGGCACTGCCCGGAGATCCTTTTGCCATTGTGACATCTTCTTTCTATGCCCAGTGCTCTCACCACTGCTCATGGACCAGAGCTGCTTCTAGGGTTTTCTTTTTTAAAGGGTGTTTTGCCCAGTTCTAAAAAGAGCACAGTCTTTCACTTTTGGGACACCTGTCTCTCCTAAATTTCACCCCCCGGGGCTGAGGGGTCTCGAGAACAGAGATCATCTTCTTCTTCTTCCCTGAAGACGAAGGGCACCACCACCACCCTCCTCACCCGCCATCTCTGTTCACACACTCCTTCACATCACATCACTGCACTCTCTTGGCTCTAAGCCATTGCCTCCCTCTAAATGCAGTCTCTGTGTCACAGGAAAAAAATGGTTCTGTCCATGGCTATAGAAGAAAAGTCCAGCCAAAGGCCACTCCATCACTTCCTTTCACCTAAGATTCTTTTCAACTTCTCTCATGGCCCATTTCCTCTTATCTCATCTCCATCTCTCTTCTCGTTCAACTCCAGAAGGAATCAGCATTTGTAAGGTTTCTAGTATCTAAGAAAAGGGTTAAAAATCTCAGGCTCTGCCTGTCCAGAACTCCCACGGCTGCCCAGCCAGACACCTTCTCACAGCACTCCCCTTCTCCTTCATGCTGGCCGTGCTATCAAATTTCAAGGTGGCACAGGCACTGACACCAGCGCTCTCTCTCTCTCTCTCTCTCTCTCCTGGGGGAGGCTGCCCTATGCCTCTCAGTGCTCCTCCACCCTTCGATCTTGCAGGGGCCTTCACCTCCCTTCTCTGTCCCAGGCCTGGCCTACCTCACTCAGGCCTCGTGGCTTCCCCTCCCCTGCCCAGCTCGGAGTCGGGCAGGGCAGGTGTGTTCTCTTTCACGGACAGAACCCAAGAGAGCTTCCCCCTGCGCGTTCTCTGCTTTTAACCCTCCTGTGTTCTCAGAGGCGTATCCATGTCCTCACTGGCCACACCAGGTGCCAATATTCAAATGTGAGCACCTATTGGTTTGACCACAGCATCCCAAAAAAACTGGCTTCCTCTCAAACCACGACACTATAACAAATATAAATTAAAATAAAAATAAATATAAATAATATAGAAATATAAATAAATTATATATATATATAAAAATATAGCAGGTATGCACAGTTCCACCTTCCTCTTGGGTTGTTGGATGTTTGGCTGCTGTCCCCCAGGGGCTGTGGAAGGGCAGGAGCAGGGAAAGCTGTCGGTGGGGTGGGATCTGGCCTTGGGCAGCTCCATCCAAAGCACTCCTGGAGAGCTCCTGGGACTGCTGGAACTTCTCCAGGTGGGGTGAGGCACAGGGGAGGTGCCTTCCAGGCAGCTCAGCCACATCCAATGGCAAATCCCAGGGATCAGGGATGTTTGGGCTCGTCCCAGGGCAGGGCTGTGACTTCCACCCAAGGCTGGGATCTGGGAGGAGGGGCCCATCCAGCTGTGCCCAAAGCACATCCAAGGAGAAAAGGAGGACACCAGGAGTGCTCCAGAGTGGGCTGATCTCACCTGAAGCTCCAGGCCTGGAGGGCAGGGATCAGCTCCAATCCCTTACTCAGCATTTGCAAAGCTCCACTCACTGTGGAGGGGATTTCAGATTAAGCTCTTTAAGCAACAAAGCAAGATCTCTCTTTTAATGCTCTGCTTAATCCCATAATCCTGAGGGAAGGCCTCTCCTCCCTCCAGGAAAAAGGAGAAGCAGGTTTTTGCTGAGGGAGACATAATGACTTCATCCCCACAAAATCAGGTGATATTTGCTGATTGGGCACAGAGGACCTTGGGGGAAGCTGGAGTTTGGATAAAACCTTAAAGACCTTGAAGGAAAAAAACAGATATCCCCAAAACCACCCTAAAACCACAGGAAGGGGGAAAAGGGTCCTGCTGTGGTGGCCTTGGGGTGCACAGAGCAGAGCAGGTCTGCCTTGGCTTCAGGAGGGACTCGGGGCTCCCTTATGGGACAGGGAGCAAAATCCCCCAGTGCATGGCTGGGAACCATTTGGGATGGCCCAGGGCAAAGCTCAGCTCTTACATGGAACAACCCCTGGATATCATAGGATGGAAGGCACCTCTGGAGGCCTCCAGCCCAAGCTCCTCACTCAGTGGGGTCACTCCAGGGCTTGTCCAGGTCACAAAACCCTGCAGGGCCCAAGGCAGCCCTGGAGCCAGACCTTCCCCTGCACCCTCCCACCTTCCCAGGGAGGGAAGAGCTGCCACTGCCCCGTGCAGGAGGTTTGGGATTTCCAGGCTCAGGGAAGACAGAACACAAGGAGCACAAAGCCAGCACAGCCCAGGGCCTCGCTGCCTGCACTTTGAAGGCTTTAGATGGGAGATAAGAAACATCAAAACCTCACACTGTGTTATCAAAGGAGGAGTGAAATCTGCAAACAGCCAAGAAAATTCTGAATCCTATTGATAAGAAATAATATTGAATCTCTAAACAATGTGAACACTCATTTTCTGTCTCGCACTGATTCTGCTACAAACACTTCTCAGTTCATTCAGCACTACTCATAGTTAAAGTGATTTCAGCACTAATACTCAAAGAAAGCAGCCAGCGTGAGCTGGAAACCTGTTAGAGATGTGGAGTAGGTGACTCCTGCCAACATTCCTCCTGAACTGCTCCTCCCTGGGTTCAAGTTTGGGATCTCAGTCTGCAAAAGAGAGAAAAACGCTGCTGGGAGCTGCTTATGGAGATGGAACAGCCCCGATTGCAGGAGCTCTGGGGTGTTTGATGAGTGCCTTGGGCCATCCCACACCTGAGAAAGGAGCTGCAGGTGTTTCCTTGGAGGAATCAGAGCCACAGAATCTCTGGGGGAGGAAGGACCCACCGGGATCCAGCCCCTGGCCCTGCACAGACCCCAGACCCCCACCCTGGCACCCTTGGCCAAAGGCTCCTGGCAGCAGCCTCGGGGCTGGGACCTTGCTGTGGGAATCAATCACACAGACTCCATTTTCTTCATGGTGGAAAAAGCCCCTTCTTTATTTTCATAACTCCTTTTTATGCAGTTGTACAGACCTTGTGGGTGACTCCAATTGGTCAGGAGCTTTCTTGTTAATTACTTTATTGGTCAGTACCAAATTGTTACCCTGTATTGATTGGTCACTCCAACCCCCGGGGTGTATGTGCAGGAAAAGTTGTGGCAGATAGTTTTCATTTTTCTATCTAACGGTGTAAAAACAGTTTATACAGGTGCAAGTTGTCTTTCACCCAGGAATAGATTGTTATGTTAGTGAACTGCTCACACCAGGATTGCTTTCATGTGGGAACTTGCAAAGGACTGGTCTGACAAGGCCAGCCACTGATTTTAGGAGAGCAGGCCTGATTTTATGAGGCCTTTCTTTGTAATATTTCTACCTTACTGCAACACCTTTCCCTGGGGAAGACAAGTCTGTCCAAAGTTCTGAGAGGAACTGAGGTGGATTTGTTTTTCCAAACAAGCTGTGGGGCTGCTGGGAGATAAAACCAGCACTGGGAGATAAAAGAAACAATGGGAAGGATTCCACTGATTGACGGATGGAAAAAGATCTTTGCTTTTACAAATAAACTTTAGGTTTGCTGATAAACGAAATTAGACATTGAAAGATGAAAGAAACAATGGGGAAGAAAAACCCCTAAATTCCATAAGAATTAAAAATTAAAAGAGAGGGTTGTACATTAGACAGGAATCTTTGGTATCAGGTGTTCTGGGAAGTCTGAACCTCTCAAGTACCTCAGAAATGGGGAAAGGGAGAAGGGAAATGTGGCTGGGAAATTGGAATAAAAAGGAGGCTGTGTCCTCCAAAAATTGGAGAGATCCCAGGGGAATGCCCCATGGCCTCTCCCTTTTTTGGAATAAAGTAAAAGGACTCTGTCTCCTTTTAGGACATAAACCTCTGGTGTTTGTGGATTAATTTTCCTGACAGTTCCATCACCCAATGCTGCCAGCAGCCCATGCTGCTGGCTGAGCAGGGGAGAAGCAGCCCTTGCTGCCTCACAGGAGGGTGTGGGGGTCAGTCAGAAAGACCAAAGGGGGATTGGGGTTTTACCTGCCCAGCCTGAGCCTGGGAAAGAAGCAAATAAAACAAAAGTGCAGGTGAAACCTCCAGGCTCAAACAAACACATCTCTGCTGCTCTGGCTCTCAGCCAGGGGATGGTTGGAGCTGGGATGGAGGTGTGTGAGGAGCTGCCCCCAGTCCAGAGGGGCTGAGGAGGGTGGGAGCCCCCAAATCCCTGAATCCCACCTGGCTGTGCCATGCAGGGGAAGGCGATCTGAAGCTGTTTGAGCCCGACCCCCCCCGGCTGTCCCTCCTGTCAGGAGTTGTGCAGAGCCACAAGGGCCCCCCTGAGCCTCCTTTTCTCCAGGCTGAGCCCCTTCCCAGCTCCCTCAGCTGCTCCTGGGGCTCCAGACCCTCCCCAGCTCTGTTCCCTTCCCTGGACACCTCCAGCCCCCCAGGGACATTCCAGAGTTGAGGATCCCCATGGCCAGGATGCACCAACAGCAAGGGCTGCACTGAACCTGTTCCAGGGCAGAACTCTCCAGCCAGGCCCGGTTTGCACAACCTGGGGGGAGCAGCCCTCCAGAGGGGATCAGTGCCAACCCGGGCAGGCGTGGCCAGGTGCCCATGAGGATGATCTGACCGGAGGCTCCAGCTTTCCCGGGAAAGGCACCCCGGGCTGCTCCTTTAGCAGCTGATTATTGCTGCCTTTGATGCTCTCCCTGCTTCCCAACCAACGCGTGTTCAGCACTGAGATGATTTAGCAGCTGAGCCGAGCCCAGCCCCTGGCACAGAGAGGGAGTTTAGCAGTGCTTGATCTCCCAGATGGAGGTGCCCCAGAGGTGAGGATTATGTTGTTATCAGCATCCCTAAAAATCCTGGTGATGGGAACAGCAGAGACACGGAAAGGATAGAGCATTTCTCCTGTCAGGATTTCACCACCTTTTTGTAAGTAATTCCTGGTTTCTGAATTTTTTCAAGAGTTTCTTTGGTTTGTTTTATTGTTTGCTTTTTTGTTTTGGTTTGGTTTGGTTTTTTTCTGGAGTAATTCCATGCAAGCCTTCTCATTGACTTCAGCCTGTCCTGAAGCGATGGGGATTTTTTGGTTTAAAAATTTGTATTTGGAAGATGCCCCAGTCACTGCTCCCTGGGGGTCTGAGTCCCCTTGCCCAGGTGAGGCATCCACTCATCCCAGCAGCTCCAGAGGGCCTTGAGCCTCTCCTGAAGAGGGATGGGGAGAAGGTGGAAATGCATCCTTGAGGCAGAACCCAGCTCCAAGGAATCCCAGAATGGCTTGGGTGGGAAGGGACCTCAAAGCCCATCCAGTGCCACCCCTGCCATGGGCAGGGACACCTCCCACTGTCCCAGGCTGCTCCCAGCCCAATGTCCAGCCAGGCCTTGGGCACTGCCAGGGATCTAGGGGCAGCCCCAGCTGCTCTGGGCACCCTGTGCCAGGGCCTGCCCACTCTCCCAGGGAACAATTCCTAATTCCCAATATCCCATCCAGCTCTGCCTTCTGTCCATTTGAAGCCATTCCCTGTGTCCTGCCCCTCCATTCCTTGTTCCCAGTCCCTCTCCAGCTCTCCTGGAGCCCCTTTATTTCCTGGAAGGGGCTCTGAGCTCTCCCTGGAGCCTTCTCCTCTCCAGGTGAGCACCTCCAGCTCTGCAGCCTGGCTCCAGCCCTGGGAGCAGCTCCAGGGCCCCTCTGGACTTGGGCACCAGGGATGGGGCACTGGGTGGTGACAGCCATAAATCCCCTGCACTCCGCAGGCTAGAATCACCCCCACCCTCCTTGGCCTTCATGCTGCTGCTGCTCCTGGGTTTCAGGGGGGCAGGTTTGGCCTGGCAGGAGCTGGGCTGGTGCCTAGCTAGGTCCCCTCCTCCCAAATGTCCCTGCTGGACCCAGGGCCAGCAGCTCTGGCCACCTCCAGTCCCTGCTCCGACTGCTGGGCTGGGCCAGGGAGGAGGCCCAGGGCAGGGGGACCTGCTGAGCTCCCACCCCTGGGACAGCTCAGCTCCAGCAGGGCCAGGGCTTCCTTAGGAAGATTTCCCTGGGATTTATTGCCTCCCCTTCCCCCTAGTGAAGGAGTAGAAATGTCCTGGCTGGGTTGGGTCCCTCCCTCTGGCAGCTCCTCAGTTTGCAGGTGACAAAATGAGGACGATGCCCTTCCTTCAATGAATTCCCATCTCTTCTTCCTTCCCCCTCAGGGCACAGCAGCAGCTCCAACATCATAAATGATTTAGGAGCAGAGCCAGATGAAGGCAAAGCTGATGGATGACGATGCTCTGCTTGGGGGAATGTTTTCCTGCTGGAGGTTTTTTGGAAACAAATATATTTATCCTCATGCAAAATTGAAACACAGCCCCCATGGCAGGTGACTCAGCCCTGAGTCAGGATTCAGCAGGAGCACAGCTGGAAGAGCCCATGGAGCAGCCAGGAGGGCTCCAGGCTGTGCCAGGGAAGGGGGAACTGGACCAGCCCAGCACAGGACTGCTCAGGGCTCCTTCAATTCTCCCTGGCTTTAAGAGGTTAAAATTATTTTTGTCCATTTTGCCCCTCAGGATGGAACTTCCTGAGGCTCCAGGTTGGGTTTGGAAGCACCAGGTGCCCCTTTGCAGGAGGTGGCAGCCAGGACATGCTCTGTGCCTTGGCTTTGGGTAAAACCCCCCAAGCCGGGGGGGGGGGGGGGGGGGGGGCAGCTCTTTGGGGGTCCTGGGCAGTGCTGGAAGCAGGAGGGAGGATGGGGAACCCCAGCAGCACCATGATCCAGATCAAAGCCTATGGAAAAGAGGATGGAATTACAGGTATTGAGCCAAATACACTTAGGGCAGCACGAGAGCATGGGCTGGTCCTGAGCTGACACCAGAGAGCTTCTCCCAGCTGGGACCTTTCACTGAACTGAAACCCTCCCTGAACTCAGGTCACTTTTCCTGGGGTGCATCCCATTCCCTGCAAGCCTCCCTGAGCAATCCCAGCTCTGCAGCCCATTTTAGCTCCACCAGGAGCAGTTCCAGGTGAGGCAGGAGGTGCTGCTGTCAGAGGGCAGCAGATCCCTGCTCCCAGCAGGGCAGAGCCTCCCTGGCACAGCCCGAGCAGAGTCCCAGAGCAGGTCCCACAGCTCCAGCTGTGCCAGCCAGGTCCCCAGTTCTGGGTGTCCCCAAGCAGCCAGAGGGTTCTGTTCTGGGGACTTGTGTTCTCTTGTGCCCCTGGAAGTGCTGGGTGTGAGCACCCAGCTCATGGGTGGATTTGGGCACTGGAAGATCCACCCTGAGCACGAGGCAACTCCAGTGGAACTGCAGGAGATCCTGGCCTGGCTGCTATGGAAGCAGCTCCAGATGTGGCCCAGGTGGGTGTCCTGGTTCCACCCCACAGGGCTGTGCTGTCCCACAGGGAGGGGAAAGCCCCATTTTAGGACATGGCAGGCGCCAATTCCCATGGAAATGCTGAGGCGCTGACCCTGTGTCACCCACACTGTCCCCTGCAGTGCCCTCCCTGCCCAGCAGCAGCGGGAGGAGCAGGGAGAGGATGGAGGGAATGCAGGGACAAAGGGAGGGTGTGGGGGACATGGAGAGGATGGAGGGAATGGGGGGACACACAGAGGATAAGGAAGGATGGAGGGAGTGTGAGGACACAGGGGAGATCAGAAGGATGGAGGGAGCACAGGGAAGATCAAGAAGGATGGAGAGAACAGGGAGCACCAGGGAGAGGAATGGAAGGAGCACAGGGAGGATCAGGAGAGGCCTCTCAGCTCCAGCGAGTCCTCCAGCCTCGAGGGGGTGGGACCCTGTGTGACAGGGACAGCAGGGACTGGGTGCCCTGGGGGGCTGCAGAAGAATGGCACCAATGCCAAGGACAGGGCAAACACAATTTTCTTTGGAGCCCCCTGGATTGCCAAGGGAAGGCACTGTCAGGGAGCTGTGGAGCACCTCACAGGACGAGCTGGTTCCTGTGGCAGCGCCAGGATCCTCCAGCTCTGGGGCTCCTCTCCCAGAGCAGCTCCTGCAGCTGCCAGTGCTGCCAGGGGTCAGCAGGGAACTGGGATGGACTAGGGGGTTCTGCCAGGGAGGTGGGTGTGGGATGGAGGGAATTTAGAAAAGAGGAAAAGGTGCTGAAGGCCAGGATCCATTGAGGGGACCTGGATACTGAATACTTCAGGCCCCAGAATTTCAGCTGATGGTCCAAGGTTAACTGGAGTCATGTGTCCAGGGAAAGGAACAGAGCTGGGAAGGGTCTGGAGCCCCAGGAGCAGCTGAGGGAGCTGGGAAGGGGCTCAGCCTGGAGAAAAGGAGGCTCAGGGGGGCTCTTGTGGCTCTGCACAACTCCTGCCAGGAGGGGACAGCCAGGGGGGTCGGGCTCTGCTCCAGGGAACAGGGACAGGAGGAGAGGGAACGGCCTCAGGCTGGGCCAGGGGAGGCTCATGGGGACATCAGGAGGAATTTCCCCATGGAAAGGAGGCTCAGCACTGGCACAGCTGCCCAGGGCCCTCCCTCAACCTCCCTTGGGTGGAGTTCCTATCCCTGGCAGTGCCCAAGGCCAGGCTGGACAGGGCTTGGAGCAGCCTGGGACAGTGGGAGGTGTCCCTGCCATGGCAGGGGTGGCACTGGATGGGCTTTAAGGTTCCTCCAACCCTCCTAGGTTTCTGTGATTTTTTTTTAAAACATACTCAGGAAAGGCACCCACCATCCATCACCCACAAACCCACCCAATGTTCCCCCTTCCACCCCACATGTGTTAGGAAAGAGCTCTTACACAACATTTGTGCTTCTCATCTCCTTCCAATCCACCTCCCACCCTCCCTGACAGACCCTGCTCAGCAGCCACACCATAGACACTCTTGGAAAAACTCCTTTATTTTCCTTCTGCTTTAGAAAGTCTTTGTACAGCTTAAGAAAAGAGGCTGCTTCTAAAAAGCAATGGAATCCCCATCCCAGGGATGCTCCATCTGCAGAACCAGGCACACCCAGCTGGAGCCCACAGGGAAGGACTGGACCTGGTGTTGAGGGCTGCTGGGAGTGGGATAACACTGCTCTATTCCCAAAGCCATGAGCTTTGAAGACACTTGGAGAGGTATCAGAAGCTGCAGCTGGTATCCATAGGGGTGTATCGATAGGGGTGCTGTTACAGCATTCCCAAGGTTTGGCTTCTTGGGAATGGGGTTTTTGCAGGAAATGACACCACTGTGTAAAATACCTGAACCTGAACAAAGTCCCTAAAATTATGCTCCCAGCAGGGATCAGCTTTTGGATCCAGGTCTGGCTGTGGCCCTGATCCAACCTTGTGGGGCTGAAAACCCCTGGCAATTTTCCTTGGGGATGTGGAATATTTTACTGCCAGGTTCTCCTTACAGAGGAGTCCAAGGAAGCCTCTGGCCCCACATCCCACTCCAAACACTCCCCACTGAGGAGATCCCAGCAATGACCCCACCCCCACTGCTGCTGAACCAGTTCTGATTTATCTCAAGAGAACATTATCAGTATTTCCATCCAGGAAGCCCTAAAAACAGGAGGGAAGGGTTAAATCCAGGCTGGACCCACTTCCCAAACATCAGGATAATCCAGGAGGGTGGACCCAAAATGGGTGTCAGCCCAAAATGGAGTCCTGGGAAGGCCAGGGTGAGAGAGCCCAGCCCTCAGGACCCTGAGGTGTCTCGTGCCTTGTTCTTCCTCTGGAATCTCACATCCAGGGGGTCAAATCCCCGTTCCTTGGCCCCAAAGAGGGCCCAGGGAGGAGTCCTGGCCATGTAGTCAGCTGCTGTGAAGGTCCTGGAGCCACCGCTGCGCTCACGCTCCCTGACCAGCTCCTGGAAGCGGCTGTAGTCAATCCAGGTCCTCCACTCGCCATCCACCTGGAACTGCAGCACAGGAACAGTGAGGGAGCCAGGAGCACCAACCCCAGGCTGTGCCAGGAGCAGCTGCCTGGGGATGAACTGGAATCCCCAGCTGGTGCTTTTCTAATTCTGCATCACAGGGAGGTGCAGTAAAGCCATCCAGAGGCTCCTGTAGGATACAACTTTAGTAGGAAAACAGGGGGAACTCAGGTGCATAAACACTCAGAGCCAGCAGGGAACTGATTCTCCACCTCTGCTCTGCCCTGGTGAGACCTCCCTGCAGAGCTGCTTCCAGCTCTGGAATTCTCAGCACTGAACAACCTCATCCTCCAGGAGCAGGCCCAGGAGCTGCTCCCAGCAGAGCCCTCTGGAGCCAGGCTGGGAGAGCTGGAGGTGCTCACCTGGAGAGGAGAAGGCTCCAGGGTGAGCTCCGAGCCCCTTGCAGAGCCTGAAGG
The DNA here is from genome assembly GCF_027477595.1 of Haemorhous mexicanus. Classification (NCBI taxonomy): domain Eukaryota; kingdom Metazoa; phylum Chordata; class Aves; order Passeriformes; family Fringillidae; genus Haemorhous; species Haemorhous mexicanus. Next base: position 1,024,616 of record NC_082362.1, on the reverse strand, counting down.
GGCTCCAGGAGAGCTGGAGAGGGACTGGGGACAAGGAATGGAGGGGCAGGACACAGGGAATGGCTTCAAATGGACAGAGGGCAAGGATGGATGGGATACTGGGAATTAGGAATTGTTCCCTGGGAGAGTGGGCAGGCCCTGGCACAGGGTGCCCAGAGCAGCTGGGGCTGCCCCTGGATCCCTGGCAGTGCCCAAGGCCAGGCTGGAGCAGCCTGGGACAGTGGGAGGTGTCCCTGCCATGGCAGGGGAGGCACTGGATGGGCTTTGAGGTCCCTCCAACCCATCCCAGGATCCTGTGATAACTCCATGAGGGCTGCACTGCTGGATGCTTTGCTGGAGCCTTCAGAGCACCAGATCCTCCCCCACTTTGCAGGAGGGAGACTCCTAAAATGCCTCCCAAAGCCTTCCCAGACCTTCTGCCCTTGCCCTTGACACTTCTATGGGAAAGCCCTTGGTGTGGGGAGCTGGAGAGCTCTGCAGGACAGGGTGGATCTGGGGCCACACCTAGGTATCCCTCATGGAGAGACACTGCCACGGTCACCCCAACCCCAGCGTGGGACTGTGGCTCCAGGGCAGCCCAGCCTGGGACAATGGCCCAGGAGCAGCACCAGAGGTATGTACCAAGGGATTGGGACAGATTTTGGATGGATTTGGGTGACTCTGGACAGGGCAGGAGGGCTGTGGTTGGGAACGGGGGAGATGAAGAGGTTCAATGACACAAATCTTCTTTGCATGTGAAGAATGGCTCACTTTGACAAGCTGGAGCTGCATTTGTCTCCCAGACCTGCTCTGCCCATTTAGCCCTAGCCATGGCTGAAGCCTCAATTAGGATTTATCTCAGCTAAGAGCTTATTATGCATTTCATCCAAAAAAAGATGGAAAACAGACCGGCTCCTTGGTTATTGAGGATTTTTTTCCCCCCAAACTTGATGGCTGTGCATTTCAAATGGCACTTGACTTTGTGCCCAAGAGCTAAAAGCTTTTTTGGTTGGAAAAACTGCTGACACCTCTGAAATTCTGCACTCAGCCATGGCTGATGCTCCTCCATCCCTGCCCATGGAATTACAGCGTGTCTCTGCCGGGGCTGGAGCCAGGAGGGGACACTGCAGAATCACAGAGCACTGGGAACCAGTCCTGGCATCAATCAAGGGGCCTAAGGCTCATTTCTCTTGTGCCAAGGTGGGGACGTGTGTGAGGCCACCAGGAGAGCAATGGCAGAGAAGAAATCGTGTCACCTGTAAAGGAAAAATCCTGATTCCAACAAGGATCAGGGCTCTGCAGAGCTGAGCTCCCCCCGGGGCTGGGGAGGTGACAGTGTCACACCTAACACCAGACTCTGCTCCCTCCAGGTTTGATCCATGAACACTCAGCAAATTAAAGGGCAAACCCCAAACCAGAGGATCCAGCAAAGGCTTTAAGGCCCAAGGGGAATTGGCCTCCCACTGCCAGAGGGTTGGATGGGACATTGGGAGGCAATTCTCCCTAGTGAGGGTGAGGAAGGGCTGGGATGAAATTCCCAGAACAGCTGTAGCTGTCCCTGGATCCCTGGCAGTGTCTGAGGCCAGGCTGGATGGAGTTTGGAGCAGGCTGGGACAGTGGAAGGTATCCCTGCCATGGCAGGGGGTAAGACTGGATGGGTTTGAGGTCTTGTCCCACCCAATCCCCTCCAGGATTCTGTGACCCCATTCCCACCACAAAAACCAAGCTGGGATCCATTCCAAAGCAGATCAATCAATAACCACCATTTTTAGTGCGGTGACAGCACAGCCATGAACCACAACACCAGAGGGGCAGGTGTGTCATGGGGAGAAATAAATCCCAAACCCAGAGTGGGGAAGAACAGCCCCAGCTGCCCAACTGAGATTTACAGCTCAGATTTAACAATGTTATGGCTGTTCCACAGTAATGAAAGATTTAGGGCTCAAAGCATCCATTTAACAGGTGAGCCAACCCTAAACATCTCTGGGATCCCAGCCTAACATGGGCAGGTGTTTCAGGGAACTGTTCACTGCCTGTCGGGCCCTTCAGGGTGATAAATATATGGACACAAGACAAATGGCTAAGAGCCCTCCCCTGGTTCTTCCCTAGGCTGGAGTCACAGAGTGCCACAGCTCCTTCAGCTGGCCCTGGGCTGGGCTGGAAAGGGAAACTCTTCCCTCCCTGAGGGCTCTGCCCAGCACTGAGGTGACTCAGGAGCTCCTGAGCTCCAGTCCCCAGGGTTCCAACACCCTCTGCTCCCTACAGACGTGCCACGGATGCACAGCCAGGAAAGTCCTGATGGAATCCTGCAGATCCTCCAGGGCAAGGAGCACTGCTCCAGGCAGGCATTAATGATGGGATCAAGAGGCACAGGAATGAGGGGAAACCTGGAACCCCAGGCTGGGCCAGGCTGGAAGGGAGCCCCGAGGGTCCCTGGTGCCACCTCCCTGCTCAGGCAGGGCCATCCCAGAGCCCAGGGCACAGCATTGTGTGCACAGGGCTCTGCAGTATCCCCGCTGAGGGAGACTCCAGCCCCTCCCTGGGCAGCCTGTTCAGGGCTGGGCACTGCCCAGGGCAGGAGTTGTGCCTCCTGGGCAGGGGCAGCTCTGGGCTCAGTCCCTGCCCAGGGACAGAGCCTGGGCCCTGCTCTGCCCCTCCCTGCACACAGGGACACCCAGGGACAGACAGGGACACTCAGGGACACCCAGGGCTGAGGGCCCCTCTCAGCTGGGGCTCCTCTCCAGGCTGAGCAGCCCCAGCTCCCTCAGCCTTTCCTGGGCACAGAGATGCTCCAGGCCCTCCTCATCCTCCCAGCCTGAGCTGGCCCTGCTCCAGGAGCTCCTGTCCCTGCTGTGCTGAGGATCCAGAGCTGGACACAGCACCCCAGAGGTGCCCCCAGGGCTGGGATCCCTCCCTGACCAGCTGGGTCAGGACAATGATTAAATTAATTACCAGTTCATTAACCCCAGGACACCACTGGCCTCCAGGGCTCTCTGCTGACCCAGGGACAGCTCAGGGTCCCCCAGGCCCCTTCCTGGCAGGGCTGATGTAGCAGACGCAGGGCCGGCTACGGCTCTGTGGAGGGATGTTTAGAGACAGGTATTTGCTGAGTCATAGGAATTGAACCAGGAGTCCTCACTCTGGTCCTCCAGGCCTGCTTATCTCTCTGTGACCCCATAGGCTAGTGTCCCTAACCCTTACAACTGGTCAGTTTTCAATCCTCCCTAACCCTATAAAAGAGGCTGTCTTGGCCCATTTCTTTGGAAGAGCAGCTTCAAGACCCTTTGTGAGACCCTCAGAATAAACCATCGTGGGACCCTTGGCCGCCTTCTCCTCTCTCTTTTCTCTGCCTTCCAGAAGCCACGGCCAGCCACAGCCCCTATGAGCAAGCTAAGAGCTGAAACCATAAAAGAGCTGATTTTCACTGAGAGCTGACAATCACTAAGCTTGCTAGGGGTCACGGCTGTGCCACAGTCTGGCCTAGGGCACCCCAGCCTCCAGAGGGCTGAGGTGTCCGGCCTTGAGACTGCCTGGGGCGCTTACCCTACGAGGGACCAGCTGTCCAGCTAAGGAGCTAGCCCCGGTGGCATCATTTTTATTTTACAGGCTGGAACAGAACAGCCCCAGGACAGGGCTGGGCTGGGCTGGGACAGAGCTCATCCCTCACAGAGCCCTGGGCCAAACTGGGAGAGATCCATGGATCCAGACTGGGAGAGATCCATAGATCCATATATCCTAACTGGGAGACATCCAAAGTGGGACAGATCCATAAATCCAGACTGGGAAACAGCCACATATCCAAAGTGGGACAGATCCATATAGCCCTCCATGCAAACAGGGATAGCTCCATAAATCCAGACTGGGATATATCCATATATCCAATCAGAAACTGGGATTAAATGGAGAGCCAGGTTCCCTGGAAGCATCTGCAGAGCCTGGCTGAGCCCTCCCTTTGCTCCTGAACTGCCAGGAGTGGCCCTGACCAGGACAATTCCATCACTTCTCTTTGGCAGTGGATTCACAGCTGCTCTCACTGCAGCAGGAGCAGCTCCTGAAATCCATCAACATTCCTGAAGGAGAAGAGCCACGCTCCAGGTTGCTTTTCTTATCAACATATTTGCAGAGGTAGTTTGGGGGGTGGAACATGTGCACAGATTAAGGATAATCCAGGAGCACCATGCACTACATTCCCCAGACATGAGCAGTGCTGAGAAATAATCCCAGGTGTATCTGACAGGATAAAATATGGGAGAGAGGCTGGGATGTGACACAGGGAATGCTGAGGAATGGAAGGCAGCTAAAACCAATTAGTTTGTCCTACCAATGGTAATGTTGGATTTCCCTCAGAGCCAGCCATGCTGGCATGGGGAGGCTCCTCCTGAGCCACTCACTCCAGTCCTGCACCACAAACATCCAGAGGATTTTCAGGGAAGGACTGAACAGCACATGAGAGAGTGGAGCAGAGCAGGAGGAAAAGAAAGAAGATGCTGTGGTGGCTCCTGCAGACCCCATCCCTGCAGGGCTAGAAGCACAGGATCCATCCTGCATGGAGAACTCCCCTCCTCAGAGCTGGGCTGCCCTCCAGGATCCCTGGGGAGTACAGTGGGAGTGGGAGAGACCCCAGAGCTTTGGGGCTGCCTCAGCTCCTCTGTGGTGAGAATCCTACAAACAGTGGGGCTGGAAAACTCCTCCAGGATGACCGAGTCCAACCATCCCCAAAGCACTGCCAAGGCCACCACTGCCCCATGTCCCCAAGTGCCACATCCACTGGGCTGTTAAACCCCTCCAGGCACAGAGACACTGACACTGCCCTGGACAGCTGTGCCAGGGCTGGACAACCCTTTCAGAGAGAAATTTTCCCAATATCCAACCTGCCCCTCCCCTGGCCCAGCCTGAGGCCGTTCCCTCTTGCTTCCTCCCTGCTGTTGAAGATTCAATGATACAAAGTCCTCAGATCCAACAAATGGATTTTCCCTGGGGGATGCACAGGATTTAATGGTTAAATCCAGCAATTTTCACAGAGTTTTAAAGACCATACACCAAAAATAACAATCAGCAGCCAGCAGGGGAAGCAGCCCCACAAAAAAACCACAAACAAACAAAAACTCTAACCCAGAACAAACAAAACCTGCCCCTTCCAAACCAAATAAAAATAACTATAGAAAAAAAAATCTCACAAAGCTCCCCCCAAAGACAAACTCTCAAATCACAATAAACAAAAATAAAAGAAAGCAAAACAATTCCCCCAAAAATCCAAACACCCTAAAGCAGGGAAAAAAAAAACAAACCCAAATTCAATACAAGAAAAAAACTCCAAATCCCTCCCCCAAAAAATAAACCCGAAAAAATCAAAACCAAGCAAAAAACCCCAAATCAAACAAAAAAACTCAAAGCCAACCAAACCCCAAACCAACCCAAGTTCACCAAAACCAACCAAGAAAAACCCCAAAGCTGACTAAGACTCCTCCTAAAGTAAACCAACCCCCAAAACAAAACAAACAAATGCAGAAGAACTCCCACAAGAAATTGCAAACCAAACCCAAACACCACACAAAAACAACCAACCAAAACCCAACCAACCAAAACCCCAAAGCCACCAATGAAACACTTGGTCCACAGAGACTGTGACCCACACCGCCCTCTGGGGGACTGTCAGAGGGACAGACAGACACTGAGCTGTGCTCAGGGCTCTCCCAGCTGCTGGAACTGCCATCCCACAGCAGCACTGGGAGGGGCAGATCCATCCTGCTCTGTGCCTGCCTCACCTGAACTCACCTTCCCAACCCCAGGACAGCAACATCCCTCCTTCCCAGCCAGAACAGCAACTTCCCTCCTTCTTGAGGCTCTCCAGCCTGGCACCACGGAGCACCTGGGGCTGGAGGAGCTGGGGGGGGGCTTGTCACCATCATATTTTCTGAAAAATCCTCTTTCCCAGGATTCTTCTCCTGGGAAGCTGAGAAGCCTCAGAGAAAAAGGAAAAGAACATTATCTCATTTGCTTCTCCTGTGTTTTGATGCTTTGGAATGCGGTTGGAGATCGTTTATCCAACATGTGGATTGTTTTTACTTAATGCCCAATCACCATCTCTGACGAGAGTCAGGGGTTTTTCATTAGTATCTTGTTATGCCTTCTGTCTGTATCCTTTCTCTAGTCTTTAGTACAGTTTAGTGTAGTATTCTTTAATATAATATAATATCATAAAATAATAAATTAGCCTTCTAAGAACATGGAGTCAGATTCATCATTTCCTCCCTCCTCTGGGGACCCTGAAAATACCACAGGGGCTGGAAGCAGCTGTTGGGCTGGAGCAGGAGCTGTCAGAGCAGAAGTGACCCCATGCCCAGGTGGGACCCAGGACTGAGATCCCCCTCCAGGTGTGGCTGCCAGCCCTGAGCCCTGTGCCCATCAGTGGCCACTTCCCTGGGCACGGCATCAAAAAGGGAAAATTATCTGGGTGGCTCCATCCTGAGCTCTTCCATTTCCCTCTGGGGACAGCCCATCCCTGGGATAAAGCAGCAGCTTTGCACCTTTCCACGGGCTGCCTTCAAACAGCACACTTCACCACCTGCCAGGACCAGCTCTCCAAGAAAAACAAACAATTCCCAGAATTGTGACCCCTTTCTCACTTCATTAAGGCTCACAATTATTTAAGGGTCCCTTTGTTTGACAGGGGAAGTGACTGAACTGGAGTCACTCAGCAAAACAAGGAGAAATATTATGTGAAATTACACTGAACAGGGTCACAGTGCTTGGCAAAAACCTGCAAACTCCTCCTCTTGAATTGTAATCCCAACCTCAGGCTTTAGGAAGGAATTGACCTGGTTTTTAAGTTGCAGGTGAGGTAAGAGATGATAATAATGGCCTTAAGGGGAAGGAGGGCAGGGATGAATGGGATATTGGGATGGAATTGTTCCCTGGGAGGGTGGGCAGGCCCTGGCACAGAGTGCCCAGAGCAGCTGTGGCTGCCCCTGGATCCCTGGCAGTGCCCAAGGCCAGGCTGGACAGGGCTTGGAGCAGCCTGGGATCATGGAAGGTATCCCTGCCATGGCAGGGGGTGGCACTGGATGGGCTTTAGGTCCCTTCCCACCCAAAGCACTCCCTGACTGACCCCACAAGCAGTGGGATGGCAGGCACACAGAGCTGAGCCTCTCCACTTCCCAGTCCATGGGGCTGAAGGAAAACCAGCACAGGAACACAGCCCTGGGAACAAGCAAGCCTTAAATCCCCCAGCAGCTCTGCAGACAGGATCTGGGAGCAGCCACCAGCACCACAATTCCCATCAGTTTTAGCTGGGAACAACGAGTTCCACCCTCAGTGACTTCAGCCTGTGCTCAGGAGCCAGCAGAGGTGTCAGGACACCGGGAACTCCCCCAGAGGCAGCACATGGAATGCCTGGAGATGGAATTCACTGTTCTGGATCCCCAAAGAGTGGGACAACCTGAACTACCCTGAGCTGAGCCCAGCAGAGCCACAGCCCATGGAATCCTGTGCTGATCCCCCTGACCCCGGGGTGCTGTTCCAAGGGAAGGTTCCTTATGGCAGATTTGGGGTTTTTAATCCCTGCCCAGCTGCCAAGGGAGCCACGGCTCCACCTGGCTGTTCCCACTCCCAGGGATGGAAGCCGGGTAACTTCAGCACAATGGAGAGCTACTTATCATCACTGACACAGGCAGGCCAGCAGAGCCACCTTCCTGCTGCCAGGAGCCAAGGGAAAAGGGAGAGAACCTTCGGGAATTCCACCATTCCCTGCTCACAGCTGCTCTAGGGAGGCTGCTTGGCTGCTGAGACACCTTGTCCTCACCTAGGGTCACCTTGTCCTCACCTGGGCTCCACGCCATACCCTGCTCCAGGGATGTTCCATGTCTCTGTGACCCTCTCCTCCAGGTTTGGTTTTCCCCTGATGCTGTCCCTGGATCACAAGGACAGCTCCCACTCTCTGAAGGACAGAGGCAGGAAGGAACTGAACGTGATGGACTCTGTCCCTGATGCACCCCTTGTCAGGGGATGTGCAGCTGGGAGTGAAGTGCTTCCTCTTCCTCCCTAAATATAGCAGGGATGCTCAGTGTGGGATGCTCAGCATGGAACACTCCAGTGCCTGTCCCCGAGCTGTGCCTGCACAAGGAGGAAAAGGCCAAGTCCCTCCTGGCTGGGATGATTTTGTGGCTGAAGGACAGGGATGGGCACCTCTGGTCAGGCTGCTGCCCATCCCCAACACCTGCCCTGGAGGTGCTGTGACACCCCAGCACTACAGCCACACAATCCTGGGCTGCTTTGGGTGGGAAGGAACCTTAAAGCCCATCCAGTGCCACCCCTGCCATGGCAGGGACACCTCCCACTGTCCCAGGCTGCTCCAAGCCCTGTCCAGCCTGGCCTTGAGCACTGCCAGGGATCCAGGGGCAGCCCAGCTGCTCTGGGCACCCTGTGCCAGGGCCTGCCCACCCTCACAAGGGTGTTTGGGTATGGGAAATGAACTCACTGAAGGGATGTCCCCAGCAGCCTGTCCCTTTGTGGATGCCAAGGTGCCCCTGCCGTGCTGGAGAACACAAGGCTATCCCAGACCACATCCACAGGGAGGCAAAGGGAGGGCAGGAGCCCACAGCTGCAGCACCAGGGAGTGTCTGCATCCAGGGAGGAACACTCTGCTTGTGCAGTCTTGGCTGTGGGCTGGAGGGAGGTGGGTGTTGGTCCCTACTCTCAGGAACAAGCAACACAACAAGAGGAAACAGTCACAAATTGTGCCAGGGGAAGTTTAGGTTGGATATCAGGGAAATTTTCCTCACTGAAAGGGTGGTCAGGGCCTGGCACAGCTGCCCGGGGCAGGGGTGGAGTCCCCATACCTGGAAGTGTCCCAAAGGTGTGTGGATGTGGCACATGGGGACCCGGTGGTTCTGCTGGGTGCCAGTTGGACTTAATGATCTTGGAGAGCTTTTCCAACCAATCCCAGGCCTATCATATTAATTAAAGCATAAAGGGCTGATGGCAGCAGGGTGCTGAGCCCACCCTGCGAGCTGGGAGCTCCAGACAGAGCAGGCACTGGAACTGCAGGAGCATTCCCTGAGTTGTGCATCCCCCAGTGAGCTGGAAATGAGCCCAGGGGTCCCAGGGATGCTCAGACATAGAACCCTCCTGTCTTGCCCCAGAGCTCTGGGATCCCTGAGGAATCTGCTTGAGGACAGCAGCACACACAGCACTGACTGAACTGGCCAGAAACTGCTGTTGTAAAGCCCCAGGGAGCTAGAAAACAACAAGGGGGGAAAGGGTTAATGAACAAAATGGGCTGGAAGTGCTTTGGGACAAGGACAGGGTGGAACACACATAGAAAGCAAATCCAGCACCATAGGGCACAGGGATTTAGTCCAGAAATGACCAAGATATTGAATTTCCATCAGAGAATTCTTCCCTGCGAGGCAGCTGCAGCACCTTCCCCCTTCTCAGCTTTTCTGGTCCTCCTGAGGGGGCACTGACTGTCCCAACCAGGAACAGCAGCAGCCTCAGGCCTCTCTCTGGAAAAGGTCCCTGGAATTAACTGTTCTATTAGAAAGTTGCTGCTGTGTTGATAGTTCAGCCCATTAGTTCAAAGTGATGCCATAAATCCCATTTTTGTGACTATGGTTTATGGGATTTACTGGAAAGCAAAGAGAATTATGCAAGATTTCAGCACTGCTGTCAGAGAATCAAAGAGGATGGAGCCCAAATATCAGGCAGCTCCCAAAGAGGGATGGGAACCAGGGGAAGGCTGGGAGGAGGATGCAGGAAGGGCAGGGAAGAGGAGCTCCCAGGCAAGGGAAGGCTGCACCCAGCTCTGACTGTCCCCACTCATCCCTCAGGCTCCAGCAGGACTCACCCATCCCTGGCAGGGCCTGGAGCAGCCTGGGACAGTAGGAGGTGCCCCTGCCATGGCAGGGGTGGCACTGGATGGGCTTTAGGGTCCGTCCCCACCACAACCAGTCTGGGATCTGAGGAGCTGACACCCAGTGCCCCAAAGCCATGGAAATCCCAGGAACAGGTGGGTCCTCAGGCCATGGGGAGCAGGGCACAGGGGCTGCTCTCTGGGGTGACCTTTGGGGCTGTGGGAAGGGTAAGTGAAATACAACAGCTTGCTGTGAGGATTCAATTTTTAGGACTTTTTGAGCTCCCGTGGGATCCAAAGCTCTCTGAGATTCAAGTGGGACCCATCCTCACCTGAGGGCTCCCAGGAGCACCTCCCAGAGAGCAGAATCCACTGCTGGCCAGCAGGGAAAAGGGATGTGTGTGGGAAGGGACCTGGAGGCTGAACAGGAGAGTTTTAGGACCCTGAAGGCCCCCAGGAGCCCCAGTTCCCCTCTGGGGGCCACCCCGTGACCTCCAGAGAGAGAAAATAACACCAGACACAAACCCTGCAGTTTGCTTTCCTTAAAATCCCTTTTCTCCCTAAATCCCTGCCCTTAAGAGACTTCAGAGCTCAAGTCCTGAACTGTCACTCATCACAAGCAGGTGCCAATTAACAAGTCCCATCCATCCCAGGCAGCAGCTGCAGGATGGATTATTCCTGACATTCCCAGACTCCTTCCTACAGGCTGGCATTCAATGGCAGCACTAAACTCATCAGGAGCATTGTTTGAACACCTTCAAACTCAGACCTAGGAAAACACCGTGAAATAAATCACATTTCTTAATGATTTTTATCACACTCTTCCTGCAACTCCTTAATTTTTTAAAGCCCCCTTTGATTTTGCAATTACTCACTCCAGTTTGATCAATCCTAGAGCACAGGTTTTCCTGCAAATAATAGGCACTGACAGATTATATTCTCCACTATAGCTTGAAACTCAAAAATTAAACCCTAATGGAAATAAATTTATTTTTTATTAGCTATTTTAGCACCGAGGACAGATTGTTTCCCACAGATACCCTCTGCTAATGGCTGTGGAAGTAGAAGCAGCTGTTGAATTCCTCCTGGACAGGTACCAATTTATTCTCTTTGCTAATGGTGTTACTTAAATTCTGCCTCAAGAAGGTTTCTGCAATCTGTTTGTATGCTTTCCTGGACCTTACAATGCAAAAGGAGATTTTGCTTTCCCAGGAACAGTTGCCAGTGGCAACAGGCAGGAGTGAGACTGTAAATAAAGCCAATTTAAGGTGAGATCAAACACAACCAGTGCCAGCTATCCTGGTTTTCTCTGCTCCTTCCCAGCTGCTCCCTTTGCAGATTCCAAAGTAGGTTTAGATTGGATATTCAGGAGAAATTCCTTCCTGGAAGGGTGGGCAGGCCCTGGCACAGGGTGCCCTGAGCAGCTGTGGCTGCCCCTGGATCCCTGGCAGTGCCCAAAGCCAGGCTGGACAGGGCTTGGAGTACCCTGGGATCGTGGAAGGTGTCCCTAAAATGGAATGGGCTTTAAGGCCCTTCCAACCCAAAGCAATCCAAGAATCTGCAATTTCATCAGGTGCCCAGCTGGCACATTATTATCTTTTTCTGCTGTTCTTCTATTAATCTTTTCTGAAGCTCAGAAAGTAAATATGTACTCATTATTTTTCATTTCCTGCATCCTTTAAATTTTTTTTTTTTTTGGCATTTCATTTGTATTTCATTTCATTTCTTTTCCAGTACTTGAAGAGGAGATGGTGACAAACCTTTCCAGCAGGACCTGTTGCAAGGGCTGATGGATTTAAACAGCAGCAGGGCTGATTTCCATTGGATATAAGAGAATATTGTTTACCACGAGGGTGGTGAGGCCCTGGCAGAGGTTGCCCAGAGAAGCTGTCATGGCAATGCAGATCCTGAGGGGCTGGAATGTGTCCAGGGAATGGAATGAACCTGCGGAAGGGCCTGGAGCCCCAGGAGCAGCTGGGGGAGCTGGGAAGGGGCTCAGCCTGGAGCAAAGGAGGCTCAGGGGGGCCCTTGTGGCTCTGCACAACTCCTGCCAGGAGGGGACAGCCGGGGGGGTCGGGCTCTGCTCCAGGGAACAGGGACAGGAGGAGAGGGAACGGCCTCAGGCTGCACCTGGGAGCCTCAGGGGAGATTCTGGGGAAATTCCTTCCTGGAATTTGTTGTCCAGCCCTGGCACAGCTAGCTGCCAGGGAGGTGGTGGAGTCCCCACCCCTGGAGGGGTTTAACAGCCCTCTGGAGGTGGCACTTGGGGACATGTGCCAGTGGTGGCCTTGGCAGTGCTGGGGGAGTGGTTGGGCTTTTCCAACTCAAATGATTCTGTGCTTTTCTGATCCAAATGTGGTGATTCTGCCTCTGGAGAGGTGGCTCAGAGCAACACGAAAATAACAGAGCATCCCGAGTCTGAGTGGCAGAGGGGTGTGAAGGGCTGGAATCCTGGGGCACACCATGGATTCTCCTGGCCAGTGACTGGAGGGGCTTGGGAAGCTTTGGAAAGGGCTGTGGCAGCAGCTCTCTGGCCACAGAGAGAAACTGACAACTTTCCCAGGCATTGTGCTAGGAAAGGTTGTGAAAAGATCAGAGAAAATAATGAGAAACAATTCTTATCTTTACTTGCTGCCCCTGTTGTTGTGAACATGTGGAATGTGTTATGGAGATTTGTTTACCAAAGGGTGGCTTCTTGGTTGGCCAGTAGTGATGGGTTTGGATTGAAGGACCAATCAAGTCCAGCTGTATTGTAACTGTCTATAAAGGAATGGGTTTCTTAATAATAATATAGTAAATAGATTGATCAGCCTTCTGTGAATCATGGAGTCAATGCTAATTATTACCTAGCTGAGGGCCCACTGCAGTGACAATGGGCTGCCCAGGGCAGGGGTGGAGTCCCCACTCCTGGAGGGGTTTAACACAGGTGTGCACGTGGCACCTGGGGACATGGGTCAGCCTTGGCACCGCTGGGCTGGACACAAAGACCCCAGAGGGCTTTTCCAGCCTAAACAATTGGGGATAACTCTGGAGAAGAAGGCTGTTAGAAGCAGAGAAGCAGCTGTGCCCCCCAGGCAGGCTCACCTTGCTGTGGGCCAGCAGCAGGCAGTTGGAGTGCTCGTGCTCGCAGGCAATGCTGTAGTCCGGGAGCAGCCGCGCCAGCTCCTGCACGAAGCTCAGCACCTCCCCGTGCCACGGCACATTGGCCATGGTCAGGTTGCTGGCAGAGCTCTCCCCACAGTAGGTCACACCCTGGGGACACAGGGAAACAGGACAGTCAGCTCAGCCATCCCCAGCCCTGGCAGTGCCAGCCACAGCAAACCCTGCAGCTGCCGGCTCTGCCCCCTCGCACCCCATCCCATGGCAAGGTCACAGATCCAGAGATGGCATCAAAATGGGTCCCCCCAGCAGTGACACACCCCCAAAGCACTGTGCCAGGTGTCCCCAGCAGTGACACACCCCCAAAGCACTGTGCCAGGTGTCCCCAGCAGTGACACACCCCCAAAGCACTGTGCCAGGTGTCCCCAGCAGTGACACACCCCCAAAGCACCGTGCCAGGTGTCCCCAGCAGTGACACATCCCCAAAGCACTGTGCCAGGTGTCCCCAGCAGTGACACACAGGCTGGGCTTGATCCTGGAGTGCTGCTTTAAAAGGAGTCAAAGGCAGGATGCTCCCGTGTGACCAAGGGACCTTGGAGAAGGTCACTGGGGCTGGAAACATGACAAGTCTGGAAGAGTCTCATGGGCAACCAATGCCATCTCAGTGGGACACTCCCAGAGATACTGTCCATGTGCCACAGAGCTCTGGGCCTCTTCCTTCCCAGCCAAGGCTGTGAATTCTGCCCTGCCCCACCTGTACCCAAACCCAGCAGGTCCCTGGGTGGGCTGTACCCATCCCGTGCACACGGAGCTGATGGGCACTGGCAGCATCCTTGGCACAGCAGACACTGACACAAAGCTCAGGCCCTCCACTGGAGCTTTGGGAAGCAGCTTCTGGGTCATGTTCTGGAGGCACCCCCAAAACTGCCCCTGAGAGGTGATACCTCCCCTGCAGATCCCAGGGTGTCAGAGAAAAGGGGCTCCTGCTCCAGCTCCCTCCCCAACCCCCCCCAGCCAAGCATGGACAGAGAGCCCAGAGCAGGACTCGTGTCCCTCTGTCCCCACACAGAGCCAGGACACAAGCATTGCTGCTCTGGAGGACTGCCCAGGGACACCTCCAGCTCCCCCCCACCCCATCCACCACCTTCAGCCTCTGAATCCAGAATTCCTGAGGCTGGAAAAGCCCTCCAGGATCACTGAGTCCAGCCTGTGACCAGTCCCCACTGTGTCACCCAGCTCAGAGCACTGAGTGCCACATCCAGGCCTTCTTTATCCAGCCTCACCATTCAAGGACCAGCTACTCCTAACTCACCTGAACCTCCTAAATTACTGGTTTAATCTCAGCCATTACCTCAAATTTGCTTTTCCTTTTTTCTCTGTCTTTTCATTTTAATTCCCTTCTTTCTCTTTTTTCTCGGGGTTTTTTTTCACCCTTCCCTTCCCTTCCCTTCCCTTCCCTTCCCTTCCCTTCCCTTCCCTTCCCTTCCCTTCCCTTCCCTTCCCTTCCCTTCCCTTCCCTTCCCTTCCCTTCCCTTCCCTTCCCTTCCCTTCCCTTCCCTTCCCTTCCCTTCCCTTCCCTTCCCTTCCCTTCCCTTCCCTTCCCTTCCCTTCCCTTCCCTTCCCTTCCCTTCCCTTCCCTTCCCTTCCCTTCCCTTCCCTTCCCTCCCCTCCCCTCCCCTCCCCTCCCCTCCCCTCCCCTCCCCTCCCCTCCCCTCCCCTCCCCTCCCCTCCCCTCCCCTTCAGTGCATGACATAAAACCCTTGGACAGCACAGAACACCAAATGTTCCTTGCCCTATAATTTGCCCCACAGCACAAGCAGCTCAGTGGGTGGTAAGCACTCACTGTCACCCACTTGAGGTGCAGACCATGCTCACTTTAGGGTGTCCTTTAATGTCCACTTGAAAATATTTCACAGCCAGGATCATGATCCCCATCAGTTCTCCCAGTCAAATAGTTCGCTGCCAATTTCCCAGCAATTCCTCTGCCATTGCTGAGAGGAGATCACACACCAGATCCCAGGGCTGGTCACAACCCTGGTGCCCAAAGGGCAAAGAAAAACTTTTCCTCCAGACACCACCCAGCCCCCCTGCCCCCCTCTCTGGGTGGTTCCAACCCCTCTGCCCCTCTCTCTGTCTGGTTCCAGCCCTCTTGGGCTGAGCTCTATTATTCCAGGCACAAAATCCCATCAAGCACCAGCCTTTACAACACAGTTTTATGGATGTTGTGTCTGGCTTGCTGTGGTTTTCCCCTTGGGAAGAACACTTTGACCTCTTGAAATGGAATTTGCATCCAGGTTCATGTGTGGCATGGCCACAGCACCTGCTCCAGCTGCCACCACACTCCCAATTCCTGATTCACCTGCATTTCCCTGCACATGGAATGTGCAGACATATCTTTGCCAACACTTTCAACCAGAGCACAGTGCACAGAGAGGGCTACAGGAGCAAGAGCCCAGTGCTAATTGGGAACTGTACAAGTTTTGGAAGCAATTACTTTCTCAGCCATAAATTTATGAGGGACTCCCCCCAATAATCTGCCCAGGCACCATAACTCAGAGCCAGCCTGCAGGAAGATTGACAGGCCACAAGCCAAGGAGTGCTCACCAGGGATGTACATTCAGGCTTTTTTAGCCCAGCTCTGTAAGTCTGAAGCCAGAGTTTAAACATGTTTGCTCTCTATTAGTCAGTGTTGTATCAGAGCAGCCAGCCACGCAAATCAGGGGTTTGGATCCCCAAAGTTCAGCTGGAGACACACAGCAATATTCTCCCCACACTCATTATCCAGACTATGATTTGAGCAACATGAAAAATGTATGAGTATAGAGGGGGAAAACTCTTCAGAAGCTCCACCGTGATTCATGCTCTCAGTAAACTACAAAGTTATCGTTTACAAGCTAAGAAAGCACAGAGGCAAATGGAATAAGTCAGTGCTTGGCTGGCTGATTAATTCCCAGCACAAATCAATGGGAACCAGCTTCCAGCACACCGAAGGAAAGCAGCTTTCAACTTCCCCAACTTCTTCAAACTGGAGTTAATTAACAGCTGATAGCACTTAAAACCCATGTGGAGCTGATGAGGGCGGTCACGTTCTGCTCTGCAGTAATACATGAAGACAGTTATTAAGACATCAAGAATTAAAAAGGAAAGGATCCCATTGTTCACCCAGAGCTCCCTCCCCAACCTCCCCGCGGCAGGAACAGCAACGATTCTGCCTCTTAATTACCTGCTTAATAAGGGTGCTTTGAGCAGCCTAATCCACAGAGCTCTGGCCAAGTACCTTGAAATGCAGGAGCCTTTGAAAAGCATCCCAGCTCCTCCTGGTTCTGTCAGGATGAAACCAGAGCAACTGTGCTGGGCATGCTATGGAGTTCACAGAATCCTGGAATGGCTTGGGTTGGAAAGGACCTTAATGACCATCCAGTGCCACCCCTGCCATGAGCAGGGGCACCTCCCACTGTCCCAGGCTATTACAAGCCCTGTCCAGCCTGGCCTTGGGCACTGCCAGGGATCCAGGGGCAGCCACAGCTGCTCTGGGCACCCTGTGCTAGGGCCTGCCCACCCTCCCAGGGAACAATTCCTAATTCCCAATATCCCATCCATCCCTGCCCTCTGGCAGTGGGAAGCCATTCCCTGTGTTCTGTCCCTCCATCCCTTGTCAGCAGTCTCTCTCCATCTTTCCTGTCAGCTCCTTCAGGCCCTTCAAGGCCACAGTTAGGTGACCCCAAAGCTTCTCCTCTCCAGGTGAGCATTCCCAGCTGTGCCAGCCTTTCCTCCCAGCAGAGCTGCTCCATCCCTCTGCTCATCCTGGAGCCTCCTCTGGGCTCCTCCAGCAGCTCCAGCTCCTGCCTGTGCTGGGCCCAGGGCTGATTTTCAGCTGTAAAGGAGCTGAGTGAGCACAAGTGGATTGCCCAGAGCCTGTGCCAGGGCGGCTGCTGGAGCTGTGGGAAGCAAGGGAAGCACATTCCTGCCCCGAGGACCTGGCTGCTGCCCTGAGATGCAGCCAGCCAGCAACCCCTTCAATCCCCAGGAATTGCTCTGAAGGAAACAACTACAGCTAACAGTGCTTTGTTTCTCAACTCACACTCCAGACTTCCCAATTTAATTACTGAACAAAACAATTCTCTTCACTCTGGGCCCACAAATTATAAATTTAATTGACGCTTGTGCAAATGAACAGAGAACAAAATGTAGGCCAAGCTGCTGAGTGACAGAGACACTGTTTAAAATCTGGGCCAGCCGTGACCCCAGACAAATATAAAAAGCCTCAAGGCCTTGATGATTGCCATCTCTGCAATGAAAACGCTCCTGCAGCACTCCCCAAATTACAGCCACAAGGCCTCACACACATCTGCTCCTGCTGCAGTGGGTTCAGCCAGGATTCAACTCCTTGGCTGCTTTTAATCATCACTTTCAAGCTGATTTAACCAAGGCCATCAGTCCTCTGTGTCACCTCAGTCTGCAGGGAGGACTGGAGATTCTTGGTTGTGCAGCACAGCCCCAGAATCTCCCAGCAGCTCTCCAGACCCCCCACACCCATGGCAGAGGGTGCTGCACTGCCTGGAAATAGGCAAGGATTCCCTGGAAGTGGAAGCAACTCCTCCTGGGAAAGCTGAACTCAAACACAGGCCCCAGCCTTTCATCCCAGCTCTCCACACAGGCCCTGTGAGGACCAAGAGAGGAATGGCCACAGCTGAGTCACCCCCTCTGCCCCAGGGTCACAACCATGGAATGATCCTGGGTGGAAAAGTCCTCCAGGACCACCAGGTCCAACCTGGAAGAAAAGGAGGCTCAGGGGGGCCCTGCACAACTCCTGCCAGGAGGGGACAGCCAGGGGGGTCGGGCTCTGCTCCAGGGAACAGGGACAGGAGGAGAGGGAACGGCCTCAGGCTGGGCCAGGGGAGCCTCTGGGGGGACATCAGGAGGAATTTCCCCATGGAAAGGGGGCTCAGGCTTTGGAAGGGGCTGCCAGGGAGGTGGTATAGTCCCCATCCCTGGAGGGATTTAACACCTGGGGACATTGGCAGTGCTGGGAGTGGTGGGATTCAGTTCTGCAGGTCCATCCCGACCCAAATGATTCTGTGATTCTCTAACAGCAAGTGGCCAATGCTGGTCTTTTTCAGGTGTGGAAATCATACATTGTTTGGGTTTATTCACAGCAGGCACCAGAAGGGGAGATTCAGCTTCACCTCTTCATCTAAATTCCAGCTGGGATGGCAGCAAGACCCTGAATGAGTGTTGGATAGGTGAGGGCAATTGCCTCTTGCTGCATGCATTTAAAAACTCATTAAGGCACAGCTCATTTTCCTCATTATTTTAAGCAATTAAGTAATCTTTAATATTTAAATTGACAAGAGTGAGTAGATTGGGACAGACACCTCCCCCTGGCCCTTCCTTGCACACATTTACTTGGTCACCTCAATTCTGCAGCCAAGCCTCAGGCAGCAGAGCAGGAGCTGCTGTCCCAGACCAGCAGACTGAGCTGGGCAGGACAGTGAGATTATCCAACTATATGAACAAAATCAGCAGGAAAATCAGCAGGGAAAGAGCTTCCTAGTGGCTGAAAACCTTCACAAAGGCTTGGGAAGATTCTGTGCCATGTCTTGGATCCCTGCTGTGCTCCAGTCCTGCCCTCAGACACCGTGCCACGGACAGCCCTGGGACAAAGGGCCAGCCTGGCAGTTTTGGGTTTCTTCCTTAAATTCTGAGGGACAGGGGAAGCAGGAAGGCTCTGCTCAGGCTGGAGCTCACACCACTGCTGTGAGCTGAGTGCCAAAGCTTCACTCTGCCCAGAGCAGCCTGGGACAGTGGAAGGTGTCCCTGACATGGCAGGGGTGGCACTGGATGGGCTTTAATGTCTCTTTCAACCCAAACCCTTCCATGATTCTAGAATTCAGCAAAGACAGACCCCTCAGATCAAGTCCAGTCACTGACACATCCCTGCTGAGCTCACCCTAACCCATGTTCCCGTTCCCCAAGTGCCATGTCCAGTCATATTTCACATCCCTCCACGGATTGGCACTCCACCCCTACCCTGGGCAGCTGTGCCAGGGCCTGGCCTCCCTTTTCAGTGAAGGAATTTCCCCAAAATCCCCCCTGAGGCTCCCCTGGCCCAGCCTGAGGCCGTTCCCTCTGCTCCTGTCCCTGTTCCCTGGAGCACAGCCCGACCCCTCTGGCTGTCCCCTCCTGGCAGGAGTTGTGCAGAGCCACAAGGGCCCCCCTGAGCCTCCTTTGCTCCAGGCTGAGCCCCCTCCCAGCTCCCTCAGCTGCTCCTGGGGCTCCAGACCCTTCCCAGCTCCGTTCCCTTCCCTGGACACAAAAATGCTGCACATCAAACAAACCTCTGGCTTTCAGAACCCAAAGAGGGCACCATGGGAAGAAAAGAAGTTCTGGCACGTTCTAGACCTTAAATACAACCATCAGCTCTGTACAAGTGTGACAGTGACACACTGGCATTAGAACAGATTAAGGCAATAAATCAATTTGATGCATTTTTAATGACAGAGTCTCCCTTTACTATTGGCTTAAGTGGGAGAATGGGGTCCCCCAGAGTTACAGCACTGTGAGGCACTCATGGAAATGAGAACAAGGATTAAGCCCTGCAAGAATCTAAATCTCTCTCCATCCACCCCATGAGGCTCTCTGGAGCAACACTGGATTAGCTGCCTTCATCTGGAATGGACGTCATTTATTCCAAATCTTCAGCCAGAAAATCCCCAGGCTCAGCCCCATTGGGAGGCAGAGCTTTGCAGAATCTCCTCATCTTTCTTTGTTGGTTGGCTTTGAGCACAACCTGGTCCTTGGCTTTTTCCCCTGGCACCCTGAGGGGCTGGAGAAAGGAATGCTGAGGCCTATCCACACCCCAAATCTGCTTCATTCCCAAAGGAACACAAAAAATTACTTTCAATCAAAAATACCAAGTCTTTTGAGGAAAATTGCCAAGTCCCAAATTCCGTGTGATCAGCACAGTGTGAGGCTGGACCCCCAGTGCCACCATCCCACTGCTGGATTCTGGGAATGTCACCAGCCCCTCCCTGTCCCAGCTCACAGGGGAGCTGTGTTCAGAGCTCACAGAACAGGGTTCAGTGATCCAGGAATATCCCTGTGAGGGATACCACCAGTTCCCACAGACAGGGTTCAGAGATCAGATAAATCCCTGTCCCAGCTCCCACAGAGAGGGTTCAGAGATCAGACAAATCCCTGTCCCAGCTGGAAGAGCACCAGGAGTACACCTGTGACCACTCATGTATTTCTTTGGCAGAGCAAGGCAGGATTTTTCCAGGGCAGAGCTCTGAGAAAGCAGGACTGTGACATTGTGAGGCAAAGGGAAGAGCAGCCCGTGCCTTGCAGGGACAGATGTTTGCCCTGGAGAGTTCCTGGAGGAATCCCTGCTGGAACATCAACTGGCACCGCCTCATCTCAGCACCAGCCCCACAGCCTGTCCTCCATCCCTGCCCTCCCCTCCCTGGCAGGATCCTGCACAGCCATGGAGACACCCAGGAAGGTGGAAAACCGAGGGGTTTTCCCCAAACCAAACTCCAAACCCGAGCTGGGATGAAGCTCCCAACTTCAGCAGCACACTTAGAGAGAAAAACTCTCCATGCTGACAGAAGGTATCAAACCTTCACAACAAAATCCAGGCTTTTCCTTCATAGAAGCGGTAAAAAAAGGTTGAAAGAATTTTACAAAAAGGTTAAAAAATGAAAGAAAGTTTAAAAAAATTATAAGTGAGAAGGAAACGAGAAAAGAAAAAGGAAAGTCCAGGAGTAACAGAATTGCACAAATAACAGAGTTGCACAAACAGTTGTGCTGCTCTGCAGGAGCAGCTGGGTGAAAACGCTCAGAGCACTTGGGAAGGTGCCTTTTTAATGAGTTTGTTTTTTTACAGTGTCTCTTTACTGAATTTATTAAGCCCAGGATAAAGCCCCTCCTGCCCTGCTGTATCTCACATCTGCTGGCAGCCCTCAAATCCAGCCAGACACAAACACATCACTGAATCCTTTCACCTTTCCCCTGGCAAAACTTGAGATCAGGATGGGAAGAACCCTACCCCAAACTACCAGCTGAACCTGGAATATTTTGTGTCAACTGACAGTTGATATAAAGAAGGAATATCTATTTCTCTTTGTTTTCACAGAAATACAAAAAAAGGCCAGAGAGTGATGATTCTGTTGGGCAGAAATCGAGGCTGGCTGGTACAAAGTTTGGGTTTGTGGCACAGGGAAACCTGCTCCAAAGGTACACACAGGATACTAGAAAACATCACCTGAATGTGAAATAATTATTATTCACTAATATTAAAAGCAAGAGAGGAGTTTCTTATGCATCACTTCATAAGAATTTTACTTACTCAGAAAGTTTAGACTAAAGGTAGGGGGGAAATGGGGACAAAAAAATGGAAAATACTGCTGGAAAAACTCAAACAGCCCCATGCAGCTCACCTTGACCTCAATGAAGTCTGGTTTCCCAAGGGATATCAGGTCAGCATAAGCTTTGAGTTCATCCACGTTCCAAGCTTTCACCAGGGTCAGCCTATAAACAGTGCGTTGTTGCTGGAATAAAGGAAAAATCCCATTAACATCCCATTCTGACCCAGGAACAAAGGAAAAATCCCATTAACATCCCAGGCTGACCCAGGAGCAAAGGAAAAATCCTACTGACATCTCATTCTGACCCAGGGAAGATGTTTCAGTCTTGCACACAGATTCAAACAGGAGAAAGAAATTAAATCATTCTTTTATTCCAAGAACTCAGAGATTGAAGCAAACCTCTTCTTTAGGAAATCTGCTCCACAGCATCTGGGCTGAGCCAGCTGGTGCCACACAAATCCTCCCTCTGCAGACCTGAGATCCTAGACACTTTGTTTGTACAGGAGTTTAACTCAATGGCACAATAAGCAGGAAATGTCTCTCTCCTGGATTTGCTTCCCCAAGCACAAAACCTCCCCATGAGTTACAGGTTTTCAGTGCCTCCAGCTGAATCATCAGCACTCAGGACTCTCACAGAAACATGGAAGGATTTATGTTGGAAAAGCCCTCAAAACATAGAGTCCAACCTTGACCCAGCACTGCCAAGGTCACCCCTGAGCCATGTCCCCAGGTGCCACATCCACAGGGCTGTTAAACCCCTCCACCACTTCCCTATACAGTCTGGTTCTCTGATTGACAACCTTTCTACTAGAAATTTTCACAAAATCCCCCCTGAGGCTCCCCTGGCCCAGCCTGAGGCTGTTCCCTCTCCTCCTGTCCCTGTTCTCTGGAGCAGAGCCCGACCCCCCGGGGCTGTCCCCTCCTGGCAGGAGTTGTGGAGAAGATTCCCAGATCCAACTTCCTCCTAGCAGAGAGCACTCCCAGAACTTCTCTGCTTGGAGTTATTCTGATTTGCCCTCCAAAGGCTCCTCTTCAAAGGAGTCACTGGTGACAAAAGGCCTTTCAACACAAGCACTTGACCATGGAACAAATCCACTCCTCACATCCACTTGTTTCCATCCTTCCCCTCCCCTTCATCTTCTACTGATTGTTTTATTTCACTTATTTTTGGAATTTATTTTTATTTATAGAGCAATTTTCTGACAAATCTGCAGTTTGGATGAACTCCTTTGCTGTCCCTGCACACTGTGAACTGGAAAATGCAAATGTTGATCCCAGCGTGGCAGCAGGGCAGGGATTGGGATTCTGCCCCTGTGCCCAGGTGAGAGCCCACCTGCAGAGCTGCCCCAGCCCTGGGCCCAGCACAGGCAGGAGCTGGAGCTGCTGGAGGAGCCCAGAGGAGGCTCCAGGATGAGCAGAGGGATGGAGCAGCTCTGCTGGGAGGAAAGGCTGGCACAGCTGGGAATGCTCACCTGGAGAGGAGAAGCTTTGGGGTCACCTAACTGTGGCCTTGCAGGACCTGAAGGAGCTCTGGGAGAGTTGGAGAGAGACTTTGGAGAGGGGATGGACGAACAGGACCAGGAGGAAGAAATGAGGGTGGGGAGGCCCTGGCACAGGGTGCCCAGACATTTTAGTCCTTCAGAGCCCAACTGCCACGTCAGTGAATTCTGCCCTCCCTATGAAAATTAATGTATCACTTACCTACCACCGATTTCTGTGTGTTCCATAGGGGAAAAGTAATTTCTACACCAATTTGCTATGCAAACCTTCCAGGTTATTTACTAAGAAATAACTAAAGGAGAAACAAATGAACACCAGGAAAATCTTTTTCCAAATATGTCAAGAACCAAACCAGCTGACCTCTACCCATGGCATTTAAGCAGATATTTAAAGAACAAGAAATTCTTGTGATTTGAACAGATTGGCAAAAGAAAGGTCAAGAGACAAGCAGGAAATCAACTGTTAATTACTGAAGAGAGGAGAACAGTAGAGGAGCTAATACAGAAAAATAAACATGGTGTTTGCACATAACAGGGGAAGAAATAGAGGGAAAAGATCTGAGGAGGAAAATCTGCAGTGCCCACACCCTGCCAGTCCTGTGCAATGACTGGATACCAATTAATGAGAACTGGCTCCCCAAAGGGCAGCTCCCACTGGGGAACAAGTGCAGCAGCTTCAAGGCACCAGTAAATACCAGTTTTTATTTAACGTAACTGGTCCTGTTTCACAGCAGCCCCAGAGAGAGCAGCACATCCCCCCAGGAAGAGAAGTGGGGCTTTCTCCCATTTAAATCTCCTTTTACTACTCTCCAATTCACATCCCAGCTCATTCAGAAGTTTAAGGTCAAGGACTTCATAAAACTAAACGTGCTATGAGTGAATTTAAAGGGCTTCTCCCCCTGGGGCAGCACTGATAAGGAATAACTGCAGCCTCTGTGTGTGCATCACTGCAACACCTGAACTACCCCAGAGCCTGCAGGAACTCACCATGGCTGGGCAGGGAGGGCACAGAAGGAAACTGAAACTGCCAAAGGCAGACAGCAAAGAGGTAGAAAAATCAGAAATTAATCTGGAGAAGCCTCTTTCCAGAGGGCAATATCTCTGCAGTGCTGTTGAGCAGAGAAACGCTGGTAGAAGGCACAGATCAAAATGAGTAATATCCCAAAACGTTATCTGGGAGCAATCCTTGCAGACTGCCAGCAGTACAAACAGCCAGGCTGTTTTATTCATGGATTATTTGTATTTGTTGTACAATAGGGCCCCAGGAGATCCTCTCATAAGCACAGCAAAACAAGAAATAAAGAGCTTAAGCTGTGAGAATTTAATGATCTAAAGCATCAGGATATAAAAGCAGCCCGGGATGCTCCACACTCTGTGTTTCCAGGAAAAGCAGCTGTTACTCCACTCCAGTCATGAGGAGAACACAGAGGAAGAGGAGTCAGCGTGAGAACAACCCTCCAGATGGGTGGCAGTGAAGGCTGTGGGTCTGGTGCATCTCTGTGCACACACCAGCCTGGCAGGGAGAGGCAGCTCCCGGGGTCACAAAAATGCCAGTCAGGAGCAGCCTCCTGTTTCTGGAACTCCTGAGGGCAAAGGGGGGCAGGATGAGCCAGGGGAACACCAGCCTTTTCCTCCTGGGCAATTCCTACTAAAATCCTTCCAGGCTACCCCAGGAAGCACTGCAGCCCTTCAGTGTCAGGACAGGGCACTAGAGAGCCTGACCAGGCTGAGGGGAGCATCCTGAGGATAAAGAATCCTTCCACTGGGTGGATCTGAGATCCTGGTCTCAGCACACACTGATTGACACATTTTGGCCTCAAACCAGTACTCATGGAATCACAGACTGCTTTGGGTTGGGGCCTTAATGGGCATCAGTTCCAGCTGCTGTGGGCAGGATACCTCCACTAGAGCTCAAGGGTGGAGCCAGTATCCAAACATCCTCAGAAAATGAGGGGATTTTATCAGAGATGTGGTTTCACTCTGCACTGGATGCTCTTCTTGTCCCCCTTGTCCCTGGGAGCTGTCACAGCTGCCAAGGCCCCCTGACTGGCTTGTGCCCCCCAGCCTGTCCCCTTCAGAGAGGCTGGCAATGCAGGGTTGTGGGGCAGCTTTTTGTGGGGACAGGAAAAGCAGACTGGAAGCTGGACCAGGGCAGGCTCAGCTTGGATTTCAGGAAAGGTTCTTCCCGCAGAGGGTGCTGGGCACTGCCCAGGCTGCCCAGGGAATGGGCACAGCTCGAGGCTGCCAGAGCTCCAGGAGCTCCAGGGATGCCCAGGCTGGGATTGTTGGGGTGTCTGTGCAGGGTCAGAGGCTGGACTGGATGATCCCTGGACGTCCCTTTCAGCTCAGGACATTCTGTGATTCCATGAAAAAGACCAAACTTTCTGTTCCAGGGTGTCTCATGCCCCAGGCCCACACCACCCTGTGGTCAGAGCTCAGCGTCAGGACGGGGACCACCCCGACACGGACACAGCTCCTTGCTGTGAGCTGAAGGCTCAGCTGAGCCCCCAGGAGTCCCCAGGCTGCTGCACCCCTGCCCTCCCTCCAGCAGCTCCTCCTGGAACTCACCAGGCACTGGGAAGCTCCCTGGTCCAGCCTGGAGAGCAGTGGGCCAGCCCGGAGCACAGGGCCAGCACTGACTCTGCAGCCTGTTCCCAAGGCAGGGACACTATCCCTGGAAGCCATCCTCACATCCTCCCAGGCTTGTCACATGCACCAATGGATCCCTCTGCTGCTGGCCCAGCCTCAAAGGCACAGCTCTGGCCCAGCCCCAGCCCAGGAGCCCTCACCAGAGGACTCAGTGTCACTCTGACAAAGTGCTCCCTTCCCACTCCAATAACCACGAGGGACTGGGGCTGCTTCTTTTTTATAGTTTCTTTTTAATTCCCTCCTCCTCAACATTCATCTTTTCCTAGATCAAATGTAATTATTCTTCATGAAACAGCCCAGGTGTAATCCCAAGAGGAAGAGGGAACACATCACCTGCAAAGAGCAGGATGCTGGAGGGACACAGGCTTGGCTGGGGCAGGGGAGCAGCTCACTTCTCCAGGAAGGGCAGGAGAAGCAGCTCCCTTCTCTGGCCAGGACAGGGAACCATCTCCCTTCTCCAAGGCCCTCATCTTGGATCCTGTCATTGAACTCTTTTGTTCAGGCAGAGTATCAATGTCCCCCTGTTTGGAAATATATAGAACTACACCCAGATTTTTGTTTCAGCTGCTGGCTCAGGCTCGGGTACCCTGAACACTGACATTCATTTCTTAGGTACTGACAAAATTATTTTATTGTCATTTCATTCACAGACTCCTCCACAGAAATTCCTATTTTTGCAGCTAATGAATCTCAACATTCTCAACAGAAACACAGCACAGCTGGATGAAAAAAGTACTCTCAGGGGGAGGAAATGATGGTGCAAACTCTAAACAGAACCTGCCCTTTGTTTCACACAACTTCACAGCCCTTTCAGCACCGGATGAGGAGCAGGAACCACTTCAAAGGCAGCTCCTTCCATCAGGATTTTTTTCCTCTCTTCAAGGAAAGGCTCCACTTGCAAGAACTTCCTTCATGAGCTATTCTCTGAGTTTCTGAGCTGGCACGAGCAGCTGTGGCCGTGGCAGGGGCGGTGGGTGCAGCCCAGCCCCACCCAGCCCCGCAGGCTGAGCCGTCCTTGCCCGGGTTATGCAACGGCTCCCGAGCAGCAGCAGCGGCGCTGAATGCAGAATCAAAGCCACTTTCACACTTGGAAATTACTTGTCACAGGGATGTGGATCGGGAAAAAAAGGCCCTGCAGCCAAAATCTCTTTCCCATAACCGATAAGGAACTGCTTTATGGAGAAACCTCACCAGGGAGGAAAGATCCAAAACACAGCCCGAGGAGATCTCAGATCCCAACACCCCCAGATTCCACAGCTTTCCAAAGCCTTCCAGGTCACCCAGACAGAGCCCCCTGAAAGGACAGCAGATCACTCCTGCCTCTTCCAAATCCAGCTCTGCTGAGCTCCAAGGAGCTCTGCAGCTCACAGAATACTGGAATGATTTGGACTGGGGGGATGTTAAAGCCCATCTCATTCCACCCTTGCCATGGGCAGGACACCTCCCACTGTCCCAGGCTGCTCCCAATGTCCAGCCTGGCCTTGGGCACTGCCAGGGATCCAGGGGCAGCCCCAGCTGCTCTGGGCACTCTGTGCCAGGGCCTGCCCACCCTCCCAGGGAACAATTCCTCATTCCCAACATCCCATCCATCCCTGCCCTCTGTCCATCTGAAGCCATTCCCTGTGTCCTGCCCCTCAATCCCTCGTCCCCAGTCCCTCTCCAGCTCTCCTGGAGCCCCTTTAGGCTCTGAAGGGGCTCTGAGCTCTCCCTGGAGCCCTCTCCTCTCCAGGTGAGCACCCCCAGCTGCCCCAGCCTGGCTCCAGAGGTGTCCCAGACCTGGGAGCAGCTCTGTGGCCTCCTCTGGACTCTTTGTAGGACCCATCACACTCCAGAGCACCACGAGGGAAGGCTCAGTGTCCTTGGAAGATGAATCCATTCTTCTGGCAACCAGGAACCTCCCTCCCCACAGGGGCTCCATCCATCACCAGATGCATGTGACTGATGGGGATTGACTGTCACCCCACTGTGACTGTCACCGCAGGGCCAGGAAGGGCTCAGCTGAGCACATTGCACAGCTCAGGAGGGATTTTTCCCCTCACAGCTGAACTCAGCACAGAGCTCAGAAGTTTTCAGCTTCATTTCTTACTGCAAATGAGCACTAAAGCAAACCCTGAGCAGGCTCTGCTGCGTAGGAACCCACAAACCCACGGAGCACTGTTCCAGCAGCTGCCATCAACACCAGGTGAGAGCAAGTGCAGCCTTTGCCTCCAGTGCTAAAAAGGTGCTCATTACCATGGGCTAATTAACACATTAACTCTGCTCTGAAAGCCAGCAAAGCTCAGAGCAGGGGTTTCAGTGCTCCAGAAGTCAGTGCTGAACCCAGGCTCCACCTGAGGCTCAGCTCTAGAGCCTTGGGCTTCACCCAGGACCTTCCTGGTGAAGGAAGGTCATCCCCAGGATGGGGACAAAGCCACCCTCAGCCTCTTGCTGGAACCTACACAACATTTCACCTCACACCAAGGACCTTCTTTGCCTCCTGGCTGGGTGTGGGGAAAAGCAAAACCAAATTACTGATACTCAGGTACTTGGGGATGTGGATTTTCCACGATTTTGGAGTTTCTGAAGGTTCAAAAGCTGGAGATGGATCACTGGGCCCTGTGTTCTCCTGCCTGCAGTGACCCAAAAGTCACTGGAAACTCTGAGCTTAACTGGAATTGAGACATTTTTGATTTTCAGAGTCAGCCTAGAGTTTTCAGTCACACTGCACTTCCAAAAGGGAGGTTTTCTTTAGATTTGGATAAACCAAGTTTATTCCTGTGTAAAACCAGCAGAAAATCATTTGTTGCTACATGAATATAACAAAAATGTCAAATGGGGGTATTTAAAGCAGGGCTCCAAAATGACCCAAGATTTGTGTTTCCTGGTATGTCTAAGCACAAAAATATCTCTTCAGGTGCTCAGCTTTTCTCATCTGAGATTTAAAACCTTTCCTCAAAGCAGATGGAGCGTGTAGCACCTCTGTTGGGAGGTGGAAAGGGATGGTCCTTAAAGTCCTTCCAACCCAACCCATTCCATGATTCCGTCATCTGAGTGCTGATGCCAAAGAAACTGGGATATTTCTACAAAATAACCCCAAACTTACAAAAAGCAAACATAAACCCCAAACCAAAACACAAGCCCGGCACTACTTTTCCATGCAAAGCCATTCCTGCTCCTAGTGAGGGAATCGGGCAAAAAACTAATTAGGGCATCAGGAAAAATACAATTATGAGGTGATGCCCACATGATGAGGACTGGTCCTGCATCTTGTCTTGAATGTGGAGCCCAAGGCAGTCCCTTTAAAGCAGTTTTTAATTCTTTCAGCCTTAATATAAACGTGTAATAACCAAAATTGTCTCTGAAGTATAATTATTGTGAGGAGCCAAGCCTGATCTCTATATGAAATTCCTTGTTCTTCCAAGGCCTTGAAGATAAGATGAAAACTGTCCTGAATAATAATTAGGAAAACAGCAAAGCTGGACTTCTGGTCTGCATCAAGTTTTTTATCACCCAACACAACTTCCCTGGTGTCCCCCCCCAGCTCTGAAAACCTGCCTGGAAAGAACAAGAAAGTCCTGCAGTGAGATGAACTCAAGCTGGAATTTCACACCAGAAAAGCCCCTCAGCCTCTGCACAGCCCTGCTGATGTATGAAGCTCAGGAATGAGGGATCAGGACTGGAAACCAAGGAGAAAAACCACAAAATTTCACTCCCTCCACACTCACTCTTCTTGTACTTGCTTGTAATCTACTTTATTGCTTCACACTTCAGCAGAAATTAATCAGATTATTGAAAATCTCTAGAAATAAAACAAAGTAAAGCAACAGCTTTGTTTTGAGAGCTGAAAATGTTGCTCTTAAGTAAATCCAAACCATGACTGTTCCTCATCCATTTTCCATGGACTTGGTTTTAACACACTTGCCCTTGGAAATCAGCACCACCAACATTCCAATTATTATTTCTTTCTTTTCCATATTTCCAGTGCAGTTTCAAGGAATCATGTATAATTTATACCCAGGGAAAAAGAAGCCCAATGCAAAGGGACTTAAAATAGAACAGCACAAAACCAGATCCTATCAAACCAGCAGCAAAACCCACTTCAAGCTAGCTGTTTAACAGGCTGAAATGGTTCTTCCCCCAGGAAAGGGTGGATGTTTAACTCCACAGATGTAGGAAAAGCATCAGCAGGAGCCTGGGCTGCCACAGTGACAGCACTGCCAGGCTCCAGCCGGAGCAGGGAGTGGAACTAAAACCCCTTGCAGCAGCAGCAAAGCTCCAGAGAGCTCCTGCCCCAGGTCCCTGTCACTTTCACAAGAGCCCAAGCAGCAGCCTGGCAGGGAATGCTCTGTGAAAGCTCCCAGGACAGGCAGGATCAGGACCTTGTCCATCCCTGGCTGGATCAGCAGCTGCTGCAGCAGCAGGTGCCTGCCAGGCACATCCCAGAAGACAGGGCCCTGTCCTGCCCCAGCTGCTGCTCTGCCCCATGGCAGGAGCTCAGCCAGGCCTGACCTTGGCTCCAGCCCATCCCTCCCTTCCCCCAGAGCTGCTGGCTCTGGAGAACCCCAGCTCCTTCCCTTTGACCACAGGGATGGCTCCTCCTCTACTGCCCGGGACAGGCCCTGCTGCAAGGGCACAGGATGGGGGACACAGAATGGGGTCAGGGGGGAAAAGCCCTCCAAGGTCGAGTTCAGCCCTTCCCCAGCACTGCCAAGGCCACCACTGTGGGACTGTGGGACTGTGTCCCCAAGTGCCACATCCTCAGGGCTGCTCAGTATGTTCTCATGTCTGGTAAGGTGTGGGAAAGAAAAGGCTTCAGAGGGGGCAGAGCTGAAGGCAAAATCTGGGACTTGGCCAAGCCTCCCCTCCTTCCACATTCTCCAAAATGCCCCAGACACAGGTCCACAGGCACATCCTGATGCTCCATGACCTGGGGTCTCAGGCTTGGCTTGGCCAGGATGAGGGAGGCTTTGGAGAGGCACCATGGCAAAGCTGTCACCTCATAGTGACAAACCTGTCACCTCAGGGCACAGTCAGAGCCCAGCAGTGCAGGGAAGGCAGGAGAGAGACAATATTAAAGAATAAACTACAGAGGAGTTCCAAAGAAGGGGCTGGAGAGTGGCCATGGCAGGGAGCGGAGCTGGGAAGGGGCTGTAGCCCCAGGAGCAGCTGAGGGAGCTGGAAGGGGCTCAGCCTGGAGCAAAGGAGGCCCAGGGGGGCCCTTGTGGCTCTGCACAACTCCTGCCAGGAGGGGACAGCCGGGGGGGTCAGGCTCTGCTCCAGGGAACAGGGACAGGAGGAGAGGGAACGGCCTCAGGCTGCACCTGGGGAGCCTCAGGGGGGATTTTGGGGAAATTCCTTCACTGAATGGGAGGCCAGGCCCTGGCACAGCTGCCAGGGAGGTGGTGGAGTGCCCATCCCTGGAGGGGTTCAAAGCATGAGTGGATGTGGGCACAGGGGCAGTGGTGGCCTGGGCAGTGCTGGAGCATTGGCTGGACTCAGCACCCTGGAGGCTTTTCCAGCCTCAGTGATTGTGTGGCAGGAGGAAGTTGGTCTCTAACAGCAACACATCAGCTTCTTAACAGAGACTGGGGAAAGTGGAGAGAGAGCCTGAGCGTGGCATTTGCATGAGCAAAAAGGACATGGGGGAGAAGAGCAGCCCAAAAAGAGCAGCTCAACCCCAGCCCCACTCAGGCCAAGGCTGGGGTTGAGGCAGGAACTGAACATTCCCAGAGCCACTCTGGGCCCAGGGCTGGAGCCTAGGCTGCCCCAGGGCACTGCCAGCTGCTCAGGAGCTTTCAGCCAGCCCAGTTATTTATACACCCAGCCAAAGAATTGGATGCTTCCTCACAGATCTCTGTAGTTGGAAATCTCAGCCAGGAAAACAACTTCCCACTGAGATTTCCCAGGGCCCTGAAGGAATATTCTTCAAAATTGCTGTGTTTCACTCAGCAACAGGGCACCCAGGAAAGGAGAATTAACTGTATTTTAAATAATCCTGTAATACTGAAGGGTTGAGGGAGTAACTGCAGGATCAGCCTGGAGGAGGGAAAGTTTTTGGGTGATCCATTTGTGGCCTCCCATCACCGGAAGGATTCCACAGGAAGGATGGTGAGGGACTTGGCACAAGGGCCTGGAGTGCCAGGACAGGGGGAATGGCTTCCCACTGCCAGAGGGAAGGGTGAGATGGGATATTGGGAAGGGATTGTTCCTGTGAGAGTGGCACAGACAGGAGCTCAGCCACAGCCTGGGAAGGGGTGACAGTATTTATGGGAATATTGACACTCGTTATCCTGGGAAATAACAAACTAGCAATGCAACTTCCAGTGATGAAAGCAGAGATTAAGCTGCCATAAAAACATAATTACCTCGTTAAAAAACACTCTTGCAGGCTGTGAAGGAAATTATTTATATTTTTCTTCTGGGTTTTGTCCAAATCATCTATAAATAGATCTGAAAGCCCCACCAGGATTGCTGAAAATCCTGCCCAGTTCACTTCACAGGGAGCAGAGTCTGACATAAATTTCTCTTATTGATTAAGCAATCCTTGCAAACCCAGTGCTCTTGAAAAGCCTTAATTCAAGAGCTGGGCTCTAAAAGAACAACAATTATGGGCTTTAAATATTTTAAGTGCCCATTCTGGTAAATAGGGGAGCTTGAACTGGGGCTGAGGTGTGCTCCACCTGAGGAGCCTGCCCAGGGGATACCTGAAATTTCAACACCTCCCATTACAGCACTCCTTTAGAGACCCAGGGTCCATGAAATGCCTTCAGATCCTGCTGCTTCCACAGCAAGCTGGACTCAGACAGCCCAGAGGGAGATCAGAGTGCCCAGGATTGTTAAGCAAATTCCAACCCTGAGCTAGAAGGACATAAAAGCAATGATGCAAACACACTCACACTTGTACAGCTCTGTAAACAGTTGTTTTCTGTTACACGTGCTTATTACGGATCATCAGCTCTCCAGTTCGTGGGCTCATCACCTCGAATTAGCACCAAGCCGCCTTAAGCACTAAACTGAGTTTAGCACTAAGCACTTACAGATCGTTTGCACTGCATCTCATTTGCTTCTTGCACCAAACAGATTTTGCCCCCTTGTCCTGCCACTCTCTGCCCGTGTAGAAGTCCCTCTCCCTCCTTTTAAAAGCCCTCTTTAGGCTATGGAAGGGGCTCTAAAGTCTCCCTAGAGCCTTACCTTCTCCACGTGAACACCTCCAGCTCTCCCAGCCTGGATCTTGGAGCATCTCCATGGCCTCCCCTGGACCCACAGTTCACATCTTCCCTGGTGAATTCTATGAATTACCACGTTATAATCAGAAGTATATGAATTTCTGGGAATTCAATGAAAGATCCCCCAGCAGCTTTGCAGCTTCAGAGAGGACTCTGAATCCTTGTGCTGCAGTTCCTGCATTTCTGCCATTGCCAAATCCAACAGCAGCTTCATCCAATCAGAACACATATGACTTGGCTCCCAAGTGCACAACCTTCAAGTCAACAGCCTCCAGAGGGGTCACTGGAGCAGCCATGAAAACCACTGAGGGGCCATGTGGTCTGGGAGGTCACAACCAGCACTAAGAACCACCAGCACTCAGCTCCCAGCCCAAGCTCCCCATGGCCTGGTGGGGAGGGACAGGAACAGGGCCAAGGCACCCACATGCCCATGGCACAAGGGAAGCAGCATTCCTTGGCATGAGCCTGTTTATTGCCCGAAGCCACCCTGACCAAGGAAGTTTGGGGTCTCTGTGACCCCAAGGAGCTGAAGTGGAAGAAGATCAGCAAGAAATGAAGGCACAGCCCTTCCCTGAGCTCTGCCCCACACTCCTGCTGCAGGATCCTGCCCTGAAGGTCCCAGCGAACAAACCAGGTCTGGTCCCCTTGGAACCAAGCACGAGGGTCTCACCCTGGGCCAGGAGAACGTCCCCAAGGCCACCCAAAGGACATGCGGCACTGAACAGTCCTGGGCATCCCATCCGTGTGTCCATATCTCCAAGTGTCCATGTCTCCAAGTGTTGGTATGTCTGTGTGTCCCTGTGTGTCCATGTCTAGGTGTGTCCACATGTCCCTGTGTCCACGTCTTCCTGTGTCTCTGAGTCTGTGTGTCCAAGTGTCTGTGTGTCTGTTTCTCTGTGTGTCCCTGTGTGTCCATGTGTTGGTGCGTCCATGTCTCTGTGTGTCTGTGTGTCCCTGTGTCTCTGTGTGTCCCTGTCCCCGTATCCCTGTGTGTCGGTGCAAGCCTGGCTCCAGCCCTGTCCCCCAAGCATCCCTGCCCACAGCCCACCACACCCTTCAGGAATGGATTTCTGCCCTCCAAAGCAACGTCCTCCTGATCCTCCCTTCCCAAACCCAGGAGGGTGCTTCCACCACCACCACATTCTCAGAAAATCCCTTTCCTTGCTTGCAGTGCTTCTGTCTCAGCTATGCACTCCCTGCTCCAGATGAGTGAACGCATCACTCCTGCAGATGTTTGGTCAGCTTGTCTTTCCTGAAATGCCAAATGCAAGGATCCAGAGGAATGGATTCAATGAACCCAATAAATGCCTCTCACCTGTGAGAGCTGCTGGGGATCACTCAGTGAGGACAGAAATCCAGAGTTAATACATTTAGCAACTGGAGCATGGTGCACTGCCCTGCATAGGCCCAGCCTGAGCCATTCAACCCCATCAGCTCAGCTTCATGGGCTCAAATAAAACCTTGGCTGGAAGCAAAGTGCAGCCTCAAGTTTCCCTTGCTGCCACAAGCAGAATTTTAGGGTTGTCCTTTCCTTCTGGAGAGCTCCCATAAAAAAACACACAGACTCAGCCTCCTCAGGGGGCCCGTCCATGAAAACTGCTCGAGTTCACAACCAGAGAACAAAAATGGGACCAAATGTCCCCAAGGCCACAGAGGCTGCTGGGCGAGCTGGGAGCTCCCAGCACCAAGTCTAGGGCAGGGAACAGCCCATGGCTGGTGGCTGGGTAATAAATAACCTGGAAGGGAAACAGAGACTGGGAACCAAGCTCCCTAAAAGCCAAGGCTGGCATCTCTCAGGCAGCTTCTAGAAGAGCTCCAGGCAAAGGAGAGATGCTCTTTAACAGAGGGTAAGAACTGCAAATGCTCCTGACATTTCAGCAGCAGAAAAGCTGGGCAAGCTGGAGAATGTCTGCTGCCTGAGGAGGGAAACGATGGATGAGTGCAGCTGGAAGGGGAGGAGGAAGGCCCTGCTACTGCCACTTGCCAAGGCCATGGGAGGGGGCAGGGGTGCCCTGTCCCAACCCCGAGGTAGCACTGGGCACCCTCTGCCAGGTGGGAATGAGAGGAGGGGCTTCACCTGGGATGATGGACGGGGAGAGCCCTGCCAGTGTCTGGGGCTCTCTGGGGGGCTGCAGAACCCTCCCTTCCCCAGCCTCACTCTCTGCCTCCCCAACACGCACAGGACAGCAGCTGCTGGACTAACACATCCCTTTGCCTGGAGCTGTGCTATGAACATTCCCCCCCTTCCTTGCCTGCAAGCAAACCAGGAGGGACTGGCACAGCCAGAGCAATGAGATTTCGCTCCCTCAGCAGCCAAGCATGTTGCTGAAGCCTGGTTTGGATTGCTGTGAGGACACTGAAAGGACAGGATGGATTTCAGAGGCAATAACTCCATATTAACATCATACCTGTGTCACACTCCTCAGGCTCCATTGCCCAAGGCTTTCACCACAAGTCTCATTAGCAATCCCATTAAAACAAGAACACAGCTGGTGGGAGCATTTACTGTGCAGAAGAGTCAAATTCTTCTAAATTTATAGTGGCAAAATTGATTACTGATTCTAACATCTGTTGCAGATTTTACATTTAAATTCTCCTTAAAAAGTCCCCCTGCTCAGAAACATCAGACATGGCTCCCCTCCCCCAGGACACACATAAATTATCTCCCTGCAAATCAAATCTGTCTTTTCATAAAAACATTGTGTCTGTCATTTATTGCATAATAATCCGCACTAAAAGCTGCCGAGGATGTAACTCGATGTATTTATGCTGTTTGTAATCACACAAAGACAAGGGTAACTTGGAAAACAGGATAATGTTGGGAAAACCAAAAAGAGTCAAGTAAATAGCAGCAGATGCAAGGCTGGGAATGTTTAAATATCAAACTGGTCTCTTCATCACCCAGGAATGTAACAAGAGCTACCTGTGAACAGTGTGAAAATGCAGACCTGGAGACAGCAATGGGTTTTGTATCTTGTGCCTTCTCCTGGATAAACCATTCCTAGCACCTGCCAGCAAGGAACATCCAGCACCAAACCCAGGCACTGGCAGTGTGTGATATCCTAGCACAGGCAGATGAAACCATTTCCCTTCTTGATCTTTTTTAATAAAGGAAAAAAAACAGGCGATTGCTCCACCACTCCCAGTGAGCCCTGACCATGGCTCTCCAGGAAATCCTAATCCCCTTGAAGCAGAAAAAGAGTGAGGGCAAGGTTAGATCCCAGATCTGCAGCAGTGCTGTGTGTGATAACCAAAGGCACAGCCTGAGCTCCTGGCAGTGCCAATGAGCTGCCTCCTCCACTTTGTGACCCTCCTGGACAGGAAGGATAAGGTTCTGCTCCATCATCAGTTCCTGCAGTGCCATACCATCCCATTAACCTGCAGGGCTCACTCCTGCTCTGTGCAAGGCTCCAGGCTGTTTGAGAGGACAGTGGCACCTGGCCCCTGCAGGTCCCAGCAGCTCAGCCCTGCCTGCCCGGCTCTGGCAGCACAGCAAGTCCTGCCAGGCCAGCCTGTGCACGGGACAGGATTCACCATGAGGAGCTCAAGGGGTACAGACAGAGCATGAGTGACAGCAGTGACCTTCAGTGGCCAGAGCTCAGCAAGCCCATGGACACCCATGGACCAGCAGCCACTTATTCAAGAGCTGTTTTGCTCACCCCAGGTCAGGAGGAGCATTCCCAGCAGGTCAGGGAGGGATCCTGCCCCCCTGCCCAGCCCTGGGGGCACCTCTGGGGTGCTGTGTCCAGCTCTGGATCCTCAGCACAGCAGGGACAGGAGCTCCTGGAGCGGGGCCAGCTCAGGCTGGGAGGATGAGGAGGGCCTGGAGCATCTCTGTGCCCAGGAAAGGCTGAGGGAGCTGGGGCTGCTCAGCCTGGAGAGGAGCCCCAGCTGAGAGGGGCCCTCAGCCCTGGGTGTCCCTGAGTGTCCCTGTCTGTCCCTGGGTGTCCCTGTGTGCAGGGAGGGGCAAAGCAGGGCCCAGGCTCTGTCCCTGGGCAGGGACTGAGCCCAGAACTGCCCCTGCCCAGGAGGCACAACTCCTGCCCTGGGCAGTGCCCAGCCCTGAACAGGCTGCCCAGGGAGGGGCTGGAGTCTCCCTCAGCGGAGATACTGCAGAGCCCTGTGCACACAATGCTGTGCCCTGGGCTCTGGGATGGCCCTGCCTGAGCAGGGAGGTGGCACCAGGGACCCTCGGGGCTCCCTTCCAGCCCGGCCCAGCCTGGGGTTCTGTGAGGGCAAAAATTCCCCTCAGAGCTGCTGCCAAGGGATGTGAACCATGAACAGGACACGTGCTGCTCTGTCCATCACCATCTTCTACCTGGCTGTTTTCCCAGTGTTTGGGTAGAAATCCGTAAGAACTTTGTCACACTGGGTCACTGCATGCCCATTCCAGTTCTCAGCAGGAGATTCTTATTTGTCCCAGCCAATGCCCCTATTGCTTGGGAAAACACTTGGTGATTTATGGACAATAACCAGGACAAATTCCCAAGGTTCCTCAGCCTGCAGAACTTGGTCCGGTCACCTTGAGGGGAAACAGAGCCCAACCCAAAGACCAGAGGATCCCAAACCTGACTGGGGGGTGATGAGAGCTCACAGACCATGGGTTGTTTTTTTGCTCAGCACATCTGGTTAAGGGTACTTTGGAAAAAAAGCATCAACTTGATACTAAAACCTCCAGGGATGGAAAATCTCCCCCTTCCCTCCTGAGCTGGACCCTCATCGTTGGTTGGCAACCCATTCCTCATTGGATATGGATTAGGAAGAAGCAATGGCTGGAAGAAACATCTTTTAGCAGAGATTTCTCATCCTGATGATGAGACAAGGGTTCACATCCTCAGTGCCTGTTCCAAGCACTTGTCTATCAAGCCAAGTCCTCTCTCAATCACTCTCACAAACTCAAGCCTGTCAGAGGGTGAGGCTCCAAAACTCAAATGTGGTGTTTGGGAAGGGCACAGTCTAAATTGCACATGCTTTTGTCTTTCCTTTCCCTCTCCACTTAATTTCAGGGGTAGAGGAATCAGGACAAGAAACAAAGGAGCCTTTGGGAGTCCACTTGCTGTTTAACATAAACTCCTCTCTCAAAAAGTGCTTCTCAGCACAGAAAATATAACATGAAGATCATTTTAATGAGAGCAGCTCTAGAAAGGATCAAACTTTCTCCAAGTAGCAGTGGACAAAGGTGTGGGGGGGGGGGGTTCATGTTGTTTGCTGCAGAGATAAATAGCACAAAAGCTTTTTATCTTTTCTTCCTGGGCTTCCTCTGAAAATGGATGTAGCAACTTATCCCCAACATGTTGGACGAGGCTTGTCAGATCATCCTGGGAACAATTTGTTATTAAATTCACCCTTTTACTGAGGCTCGAGAACTCTGTGCAGAAGTTCGGTTAAAAGCATGAAATCCATTATCAGCATAACTGGGCCAAGGCCAGGCTGGATGGGGTCTGGAACAGTGTGGGCTGGTGGAAGGAGTTCCTGTGGGTTGGAAAGAGCTGAGTTTAAGGTCCCTTCCAACCCAAACCATTCCAGGATTGTGAGTTCTATAACCACCTCACTGGGGCAAGAGGTTTGAATCTTGGCCTAGGCCCTCCCATATTTAACAAGACCTGGGCTTTGGCTGGAGGAAAGAGAACAGCCAAGACAAACATCCTCTTTCCTTTCTCACTTAAAACTATGTCCTTCCCTCCTCCTTTCCCTCAAATTTCTCAGTCTGGATTACCAAAGCAGAGGATTATTTTGCCACCACCCACCCCTGCAGCCCCAGGCAGGGAGCAGGGAGAGAGCAGGACCAGCACCTCCCAAACCCCCCAAGGGTGATCACAGCAGGTACAACTCATGTTCCTATAAACTCCCTTTGCCCACTTATATTTTTCAGTGTGCCCAGCTCAAAGCTGCCCATGACTGCTCAGCAGTGACTCAGATGAGCTGCAGTGCCAGCTCCTCTCCACCTGGGAAGGACTGAATCAGCCTGGAAGGGTTGTCAGGCACTGGGAAAAACCTGGATTTGTATTTGTTTCCAGATAAGTAACATCACCTTCCCAACACAGTGAAGCAGCATTCCACACCCAGCCTGGAGAAGGGCTTGTACGTCCCAGAAATTCACAGGTGCTTTGGCTGCCACCACCTCCCTTAGTCACAGACCCACAGAACAGCCCCTGCAGGGCAGCTGGGAGGGGAACAGAGAGCTGCTGCTGCCCAGGAGCACCTGGAGGGTTTGGGTATCAGAATCCTGAGTTTGATCAGTGCAGGGCTTGTCCCCTGTGCTGGCACTGCTGGGGCATCTCCAAGCCAGAGCCAGTCCTGGGCCCCTCAGGATAATGCAGACCCTGAGGGGCTGGAGTGTGTCCAGGGAAGGGTCTGGAGCCCCAGGAGCAGCTGAGGGAGCTGGGAAGGGGCTCAGCCTGGAGCAAAGGAGGCTCAAGGGGGCCCTTGTGGCTCTGCACAACTCCTGACAGGGGGGGACAGCTGGGGGGGTTGGGCTCTGCTCCCAGGGAACAAAGAGAAATGGCCTCAACCTGTGCCAGGGGAGATTGAGGCTGGATATTAGGGAAAAATTCCCCATGAAAAGGGTGGTCAGGCCTTGGCAGGGGCTGCCCACGGAGGGGTGGAATCCCCACCCCTGGAGGTGTCCAAGAAGGGCTGGGCATGGCACTCAGTGCTCTGGGCACAGCTTGGACTGGATGGGCTGGGAGGGCTTTTCCAACTTCACTGGTTCTGGGATTAAGTGAAAACCAAGAAACAGCAGCTTCCCCAAGAGTTCCTGCTGTCCCCACATGTGATGCTGCCTCGTGCAGCTGAGCAGGGCTGGCAGAGCAGGGTTTCAACTGGAACAACCATTAATTGGCTCTTGTGTTATCAGTGTTTCAAGGACCCTTCAAAGTGCAGTTGCTTGGAGGAGAAAATGCACCTGCTAGTGGAGCTGCTTTCTCCTCTCCTCTTCACCTTGACCAGGGTATTTTTAGCTGTATGGACAGACTTGCCAATACTTTCACCTTCAATTGTTTGCAAGGGAACTTTTCCCAGTAATGAACACTCGGGGTCAAGAGAGGCAGCAGGAAAGAAATGAGGGGCAAAAGCAACTTCCCAAAAGGCTTTTGCAGTATTTTGTGCCTTCAATAGTTTAGATCCACTTCTTCCCACAGATTTTCCTGCTCACAGAGAATTTGTTTGCACTTGATTTCAATGCTCTCAGTGTTTGGCCTGAGGTTTTGCACAGGAGAGCTGCACCTCCACACACAAAGCATCTGACCATGCTGCCCACATGCCTTTGCAGCAGAAAGTGCCACTCAATTCCTCTGAGTCTCACACATCCACTAATCTAGGTTC
This sequence comes from Haemorhous mexicanus, assembly GCF_027477595.1. Lineage (NCBI taxonomy): Eukaryota > Metazoa > Chordata > Aves > Passeriformes > Fringillidae > Haemorhous > Haemorhous mexicanus. The sequence goes on along the minus strand of NC_082362.1, from coordinate 984,646 downwards.
CTTTGGCAGAGAATGGTCCAACACCACCATCTGAGAAGGCTGGAAAGCTCATTATTCCTACAAAAGCTCATTATTCCAAAGCAGCAGTCTCTCTTGGCTGTTCATCCCAGCAGGTAGCAAGTCAATGGCTGCCAGATCAGTAAACACAGCCCTGGCTCCCACCAGAGCCCCAGAGCAGGAACAAGAGAGGCAGACATGGCACTGTTCTTATCCATTCATGTGCTGCTGGGCCCAGGAGTGCTTCATTAATTACTCCAAAGCTCACCTGTCACACAGAGCCTGAGCTGACACCAGCCCAGGGCCCAGGCACTGCTCAGCTGAGTCCAACACCCACAGGACAAAGCCCCCCTGCTGCTGTGCTCAGATGCCCTGGGCTGGGTCAACCTTCCAGAAAAAAGCAGATTTCTCTGGGGCAGGAGGGTAACAGAGCTACCAAACTCCACACATACATTTTAATGTCCCTCATGTGCTGCCATTTCAAGGGAGCCTCTGAGAACCAGAGCAAAGAAACACAGGGGATTTACAACTCTTCCCTGAATTTCCAGCTTTCCTTCAGCAGCCTGTTTCTAGCGTAACCCCTCTGTTAGGAAATCTATTATTTGATAATCTCTTCATCCCCCACAGCACTTTGCATTCACAGCATCTACTACCCCATTTGACACACATTCTGCTCTGAAAAACCACTCAAACCGGCTGCACTTCACACACCTGAACACCCCAGCCATGGAAATATACTCCCAACACACCCAGAACCCACTCCATGGTCCATCTTAGAGCCTCTCAAGTCTTCTACTTCTGAAAGTAGAAGCTGGTAAGGTGAGAAGGAAGAAAAAGTGGTGGCGAGTCAGCAGAGTGTAGAAGGAAGGAAAAAGCCATTTAAAAATCCATTTTAAAGTGGGTACCTTTTCAGCTAAGGCCTTTAGGCTGTCTAGAAACCTTTGCCAGAAGTCCTTGAAGAGGGGTCTGTCAATCCTCCTCAGGCTCTCCTTGGTGCTGGCATCCACACTGACATAGAGCTGGGTGACAGGCTCCAGCCTCCTGCAAAGGGAAAAGAGAATTGCTGCTTTCACAGATTTGCAGCTTGAGTTTGTGCTCTCCTACCAAAGCAGGAACAGGAACTGGACAGTATTTCCAGGGAAGGTTCATTTCTGCCAAGTGACCACCATCAGCAGCAAGGTGTTATAACCCCAACAAACACCCCCAAGGCTGAGAACTCACACACAGCCCTTGGCTGACAATGTCTTTGTCATTTCCCCCCTGCACCAGGAAACATTTCACTCCAGTGGAGCCGTAACACATTGGGAAAGGCTTCCCAAAGGAAGGGGTTCAGGTGAGGCACAGAGAGGTTCTGCAATCCAAAAAGCTGTGTCCTTTCTCCACCATCTGTTTGGCCCATGGGAAAACAATCCATCCAACAAAAATGGACATCAGGAAGATTTCCCCATGGAAAGGGTAGGGAAAGTCAGGAACTGGAAGGGGCTGCCCAGGGAGGTTTGGAGTCCCCATCCCTGGAGGTGTCAGAGGAAGGCCTGGACATACAACTCAGTGCTCTGGGCTGGAGACAAGATGGGGATTGGGCACAGCTGGAACTCTATGACCCTGGAGGGATTTTCCAACCTCAGGGCTTCTGTGACTGTAAATTCAGCCCTAATTCAGCCAGTTCCTACTGCCGGACCTGCTGAACTCCCCTGACCTGCAGCAGGATCATCAGTGACATTTTTGAAGGGATAGCAAAGCTGTTTAGAAAATAAACCCACACACAAACCACAACCATGTTCTCCTTCCACAGAAATCCTGGAGCAGAGCCTTTCTGGTCACAAGCGCTGGGAGCCAAACACTGGGAACTCCTGCAGGGACTAAACCTCCTTTGCTGTGGGAAGAGCCTGGGTGGAGGCTGATCCCTTCCATAATGCCAAGGAAATAAAGGAGAAGCAGCAACACCACAGCCCATCAGCAAAAGGGTCAAAGGGATTAAGAACAGCCCTGAAAGGAGCTCCCTCAGAATCCCAGATCACTGAGGTTGGAAAAGCCCTTCAATGTCACCAAGCCCAGCCTGTGCGCGATGCCCACCTTGTCACCAGCCCAAGGCACTGAGTGCCACCTCCAGGGGTGGGGACACACCTCAGGATGGAGACAGAAGTGGCAAAGAGAGTGAGTGTAACACACCCACCCCTGACAGAAGTAGCAAAGAGAGTGAGTGTAACACACCCACCCCTCATGGCACCTCCCATTCCCAGGGCTGCAGCATCAACAACTACGTCCCAGTGTACACAGACCTCCCAGCATTTGAGGGCAGTGTTTTGGGAGTGTTTTGTGTGAAGTCTGCAATGAGCAGGCACCAGTCCCAGCTTCATGTGGTTCTCTAGAGAAGATGAGGAGAAATCAGAAGCTATTGTTCAGCTGCCAAACAGTGCCACCTGAAAATACACTGTCATTCAAAGGTGACAGGGACAAGAAGCGTCCAGAGTGAGACTGACCAGAGCTCTTTGTGTCCAGAACTCACACACAGTGAGTTCTAACCATTGGAAGACATTCTCTGTGGGTGTATTTAGACAGCAAAATGAAATAATTCAGAACAAACTGAACGTTTCAGGTTAAAATCTCAGGTTTTGGAAACAAGTTTGTCTGGACCGGCAGGCAACTCAAAGACACAGACTCCAAAATGACCAGATGTTCTGGCCTAAGTGAAATGCTCAGTTTTCAGAAATACTGAGCCAAACTCTTTCTTTACTCAGTGCTGTCTTTGCTTAATTAAAAGGGGCCTTAGTGAAGATGGAGCAGATGCTTTTCAAAAGAGGGGCTGAGAAAAATTATCTCTTCTCAAACCTAGGGACAGGCAGGAGCCAGACTCATAGTCAGCATGGGGGAAATGAATGAATTAGAAGCGATCCAAGGGAGGGATTTCAGCCCCCAACAGGAATGGCCCACAGGGCTGTGCATGGCTGGGATCCGAGCCCAGATGAGCTAGGCACATTCTGCAAGGGGGAACAAGGAGAGAGGGCAGCCACAGGTGCAGTGAGAACAAGGACACAGACTGGTCTTCCTGGGACAGCTCCAGTGCAGAATAACAGCAAATCCAGCTGTGTGGCACCAGGATGAATTGGCTAGCTCAGACACCTGAGCTGAAATCCAGGAGACCAAATCCATGGCATTTACACAGGGACGCGGGCAGGAATCCTGAGCTGAAATCCTCAGCTGAGCTGTCAAATAAATCCCCTTCAGGCCCCCAGCCCTGAGGTGGCTTCACCAGGCAGGCAGGACAGAGTCCACAAGGACCATGAATAGAAACATCAAAAATGAGCATTTGCTGGTGAGCATTAATAATCATCTGCTGATTATTGGCATTATTATTGATCATAAAGGCAAACCCACACATGAGGGGTGTTCACAGCCATGGGTCAGAGACAGGAGCCAGGTACAGGTATAACAACAGGAGCTCACCTGGTGTAAAACCTCCCTCAGTTTATTGTGAGCCTGTGGCAGGTGGCGCTGCAGCCTGAGGAGAGGAGGAGGAGAGGAAGGCACAGGGGGCACCCACTGAACCGCCTGTCCTGAATCCAGCAACACCCCAGGGCACACTGCCCTCTCCCAGAAGGGGTTGGGAGGGACCTTAAAACTCATCCTGCCATGGCAGGACACCTCCCACTGTCCCAGGCTGCTCCCAGCCCCACTGTCCAGCCTGGCCTTGGGCACTGCCAGGGGCAGCCACAGCTGCTCTGGGCACCCTGTGCCAGGGCCTGCCCACCCTCCCAGAGAACAATTCCTAATTCCCAATATCCCATCCAGCCCTGCCCTCTGGCTGTGGGAAGCTATTCCCGTTGTCCTGTCTCTTCCTGCCTCGTGGCAGGTCCCTCTCAGCTCTCTTGCACCAGAGGTCACCCTGCCTATTGCAGGATGAGCTTTTTGACTCCAGCTCTTCTGCTGACAGCACAGAAGTGAGCTGGGTGCCTACTTCAGTTCCCATATTAAGCAAATCATCTGCTTTGATGAGCCAAAGATCAGTTTGCAATTTTTAAGACAGCAAGACTAGCATTTTATCCCTTTCTTTTTTGTTTCTTTTTAAAAAGATTCAGCAGATCCAAAAAGTGCAGCTTCAAAATAGAGTGTGTGCTCTCTTTTTAAACTGCTATATTTAGGAAAGAGCAATTTCTATCTACCAGGCACATAATATATTACTTAAAGTAACTTGATTACACAATTATTCAATCATTTGGAATGCCTTTGTAGTGTATAATTATTCACTCCCAAACTGCCTGCACTCCCCCCTCAGTGCCAGATTCAGACCACGAGGAGTGCAAAGGAAGCTGTCCCAGGAGCACAGAGGAGGAGCTGGCATGAGCTGGGTGACAGACCAAGGCCACCCTGCCCACAGCTCCCACAGCTCCAGGGCTGGATTTGCTGCTGTTCTCAACTGCTGGTATTCTGAGCAGCCCCAGCCTCCCTGGAGCTCCATTTCCTCACATGCTGCACTTCCTTTCTACACTTTGGTAACAGCAGCCTGGATGCTCCAAAGCATCAGAAAAGGGGATTCTTTTCCTTTGGAAAGACTCTGAAAGAGTTCATTGAAGTGTCTGGAAGTTTTTACTCAAGTGCCCCTGAGGGAGGTAAAGCAAATCCCATTTTGCTGATGAACATGGGCTTGTCACCCTCCTGATCCTGCTGGGGATGCTGGGCTGGGCAGAGCTTTGGGTTGAGCCTTTACAGCTGCTGCTCTGGGATCAGAACAAAGATCAGCCCCAAAAGGCAATCTCTGATCTCAGTGCCCTGCTCTGGCTGGCAGAAGGACAGAAATTATTCCTGCCCCAGGCACAAACCACAGCTCACTCACGGCTCCCCTCCTGCCACTCCTTCAGAGGTGCCACATTCCAGCCTCTCCACTTCCAGCAGCAATCACAGGTTGTTTAGGAGGTACAGAAAAAATCAAACTGAGGGGGAGAAAGGGCTGAGAAGGAGCATGAGGAGATTGAGAAGATTGAGGTTAAAATCAGATGTTGAGGGGGATTTTTCATTGCCAGTGCTTGTGCAGAGCTGACTCTGAGGGGCACAAAATAGGACCAGGACACAGGTCAGCACTCCAGTGTTTGAGGAGGAAGTTTAGGAGGAATTTCCTGCAGCTCTTACCTGATCTCCTCGGGGAACTGGGCGTTGGTGACCAGGAAGGTGGAGATGCCCTGCTGGTGCAGGAGCCTCACCAAGTGGTTGATGTGGGGGTACATGATGGGCTCCCCCACCAGGGACAGGGCACAGTGCTTCACTGCCAGAGCTTCCTCCAGCCGAGCTGCCTTCACCCCTGACACACCTGCAAAGGGGACAACACTCTGAAATGAACAGTGCACGGGGCCCTGAGCAACCTGGTCTGGGGGAAGGTGGCCGTGCCCATGGCACGGGTTGGAACAAGATGATTTTTAAGGTCCCTTCCAACCCAAGCCCTTCTGTGGTTCTGTAACAAATCCCCCTCCCAAACATCTGTATCCAAAACACACCCTGGCACAGGAGGGCTGAGAAGAGCAGCTGGAGCCCTCCCAAAGCAGAGGGGACACCGGGCCAGAGCCAGGGAGCAGCTCTGCAGCACCCAGAGAGCAGCAGCACCTGGGCTGGGAGTGCCTTGGACACTGCTGAGAGCAATGTGCTGGTAACACCAGAGCCAAGTTTAAACACCTGAGCCAAGCTCTCCACTGCTGAGACCTCGGGATGCTGCCGAGTGCTGAGACACAAACACACAGGGCAGCTCAATGCCACTGCAAGCAGGTGTGCTAAGAAAGCCAGCCCAGGTCATGGCTGTGCTGCTGCTGGTTCCTGTGGGCCTCCAGGAAGGGCAGTTGAGCACAGCTCCCCAAACATAGCAAGGGAAACCCTGACTGGAAACACAGAACGTGCAGCTCCACAGAGGATGTGATCAAAAGAAAACCCAGCACACGGCACGGTCCTGAACAGCCTTTCAGAAGGAAAGCTCAAATGTAGCATCCATGTGAAAACACCACCTGAGTCGCACTCCTGATGCCCACGGGAGGGAGGGGGAGCTGGATGCTCCACCAGCCCACCCACACCTGACCAGGTGCGCAGGACCCCGGATGAAATTAGCTGCCTCCAAACAAGCTTTTGTTCCCAATCTGTCACTTCACATTTCCCTGACGTGCCTTGATGTACTCAAATCCTATCTGAGGCTTTAGATTGGGGGCTGGTCTGTTTTAAAGATAAAAAACAAAGCCTGGAGTGTGAATCCAGGTCCTCAGCTCCCTTCTTGTTGCCTTGGCGCTGCAGTAGAGAAAATTACAGCTCTGCTGCAAAGCCCAGATAAAAGAGGTGTTTGTGGATATTGCTCCAGCCTCACGTAGTAAAGCTGGTTTGGAATCAGAGCAGGGCTCAGTGCATTTTCAAGCAGCCAGGCTCAGTCCTGAGGAAGTGACAGGACTAATGGTTATTCCATAGAAACCTGACAGCACTAAATGAGAGCTTTATAGGAGAAGAAAGCAGCACTTCCAGCACACGCTGAGATTAAAGGACTAAGTTTCATATTCCTAAAACTATTGTAAGTCAGTTTTGGAGTTAATTAATTTCTCTCTCTCAGCATTTTTTATCTGGACTCTCATAATTACCCTGCCAGCTTTATAAGCAGAAGAACAAAATCACAACAAATCCTAAAGTTTGAGTGGAACTTTCCCAAAACAGCTTACACCAAACCTGGTACATCCACCCAGAGCAGGGAGTGGGTTCGTACACAACCTTTTGAGCACACAAATCACCAGCCAGGCAGGGATAGACTGCCCAGGACTGGTGTGTTCCAGGAGGGCAGGGACTCTCCTGAATCCCTTCGACTCTGCTCCTGCCATCAGCTCCCAGCAGAGCACATCTCCCTGGAAAAGCTGATTCCAGCTGCTCCACTAACTTAGGAAAAGACAGCACCCCTTGCACAGCACTCTGGGGAGGCTGGGGGCTGACTCTGGTACCCCTGTAAGGACCTGAGCAGCACCACAAGATCCTGGGGGCCAGGGAGATGAGAGAGCTGCTCTATCCATGCTGATCCATGGGTACTCTGCATTTCTCTTTGGTTTTTTCCCTTTATTATCAGACTCCCACTCTCCCATTCCTGAGTTATGCTTCCACCCTGTGTGTGCCCTTTGCAAGGGCACAGAGATTTACAAGTCACTCTCCAGAAAAATGTATCCATCAAATAAACTTTGCAGCCTCACTCCCTATCAGTGAGGTGTCTCTCCATCATTTAATCCAAGAGAGAATTATGGGGCTCTAATGGCTGTGCTCTCCAAACCCAGCACAAACTGTGGCAACACTAAAGCAGAAGATGATTTATCATCACCCACAGGCACCCAAAGTAAAGAGAACTGTCCTGTAGGGTACCCTAAAGGATAAAGGGACACAAGAATTCTGGTCCTTCACAGGAAATCTCATTTTTACTGCAATGGGTTGAATGAATAAAGCACCAGATGAGCTCACCAGTTCCTCTGGCCCATAGAATGGGTGTGTGGATGGATCTGCCTGCAAAGCTGTGGGACTGGAAAGAACAGCACCAATTAATTCAAAAGGCTCAGGGAGGTACTTGAGCAGCACCCCCAGACACTCCAGCCCTGAGGACTCCCTAGCTAAGACTTTTGATTGCCCAGAAGCCCAAACAGTCCATGCCAGGGGCCAGGGTCCAACACCTCAGCCCTGCTGGGACATCTCTGGAGTCCCTGTGGGTGCCCAGCCAGTGCTGCAGGAACAGATACATTAATGCTGGGAAATGGAGATGGAATCCAACCACTCCACCAGCACTGCAAGGTCACCATTAACCCATGTCCCCAAGTACCATTACACACAGCTTATAAACCCCTCTAGGGATGGGCATTCCACCTCCCTGGCAGCTGTGCCAGGGCTGGACAACCCTTCCAGGAAGGAATTTACCCTGCCCCTCCCCTGGCCCAGCCTGAGGCCGTTCCCTCTCCTCCTGTCCCTGTTCCCTGGAGCAGAGCCCGACCCCCCGGCTGTCCCCCCCTGGCAGGAGTTGTGCAGAGCCACAAGGGTCCCTCTGAACCTCCTTTGCTCCAGGCTGAGCCCCTTCCCAGCTCCCTCAGCTGCTCCTGGGGCCCCTTCTCTTGCACATGCCAGCCCCTTGCTGTCTTTCCTGGAGGTGCCCAGGACTGGGGGTGCCCCAGCAGTGCCAGCACAGGTGGTTCCTATGCTTTTGCTGGGGTTTTTCTCAAACATCAATCCCAATAAAGGCCCCTGGTGTCTGTGCAGAGCTGCTGGGCTGGCTGGAGGAGTCAGGCCCGTTCCCCTAGCCCTGGCACTGTACACAGGGACTCTGATCCTGCCAGAGCTGAACCTCTGCCTGTCCCCAGCTCAGGTCACTCACTCTGCTCCTCCTCAATTTGGCTCTTACTGCTTCCACCCTAACAACACTTCCCCACACACCAAGGGAAGAACGATGTAAAATTCACTACATGGAACAGGAGCTCCTGGGCTTCTCTTACCGATTTTTCTTCTCCTTAATAAACCTTTGACTCACAGCAGCTAGGACAGGAATGGTGCCATCTAGCACTAGGAAAATAAACCAGCTTTTCTTTTCCCACTTAACAGCAGAATTCTGGTCCAGAGCTTTTCTGTTTTCTCCTTTCACAGTTCCAGGTCAAGGGTGACTGTACTCAGATGCACAGGCACATTTCGAGTAATATTTATGAATTTGTTTAACAGAAAATAGGCTCCAAAAAGAGAGAACTGGGATGCCCTGAAAGGCCCCCTGACACTTCAGCAGTATTTCAGATGCTGAAAAGTCTATCCATAATCATTCTCTCTCCTCAACCCATTTTGGGAAAACAGCAGGGTCAGGGAATGAGAAGACTGTTCCTCAGTGTAGGGTGATAATGGCTCTTCTCCAGAGGCCTGAAAGCCTCTAGGGCTGGAGGGCCCCCACCTCTCCAGGCCCCACTCTGGCTGAACAAGCTCATTTTGATGTGTAACTTCACCCTCCCAAACAGAAACCAAGTCTCTTGTCCCTTGTTCTGAGGACAGGGACAACAGAAAGGTGAAACTCCAGCATGGACAGATCTGATCCCCTTCAGAACCTCCCAGTGCTCAGAGGCACAGAATAACTGAGGCTGGGAAAACCTCCAGGATAGAGGCCAAACATTCCCCCAGCACTGCCAAGGCCACCACTGACCCATGTCCCCAAGTGCCACATCCACACAAATTTTGAACACTTCCAGGGGCTCCACCCCTGTCCTGCAGAGTCTGTGCCAGTGCCTGGCCTCCCTTTTCAGTGAAGAAATTTCCCCTAAATCCACCCTGAGGCTCCCCTGGCCCAGCCTGAGGCCGTTCCCTCTCCTCCTGTCCCTGTTCCCTGGAGCACAGCCCGACCCCCCCTGGCTGTCCCCTCCTGGCAGGAGCTGTGCAGAGCCACAAGGGCCCCCCTGAGCCTCCTTTGCTCCAGGCTGAGCCCCTTCCCAGCTCCCTCAGCTGCTCCTGGGACTCCAGACCTTTGCATGCATCCATTGGCTCAACCATGGTGTTTCTCCAGGCGCCCCTGGGGTAAAGCCCTTCCCTGAGTGTGCCTCTCACCCTCCCAGATTTCCCTGCAGGGCTGCTGAGGATGTTTCAGTACCACCATCCCCTGCTCCAGTGGATGTTTGACGCAGTGCCAAAGAAACCCCAGGCTCAGGAGTGAGGCTTCATTGAGCTGCTGCTCCAAAGCAGTCACGTAAGGAGAATGAAGCCCATGGGGCTCTAACCTGAGCTATTTTTCCACCCATTATCCAACTGCAGAGATGGAGGCAGAGCTGCTCTGCTCTGCTGACAGAAGGGCTTTGTGCCTGTCACATCCCGGATCCACTGGAATCTCTTTGAGCACAGCCAACCTAAACAATCAGGTTCCCAAAATGACAGCCAAGACCAGGGCTCATCCTGCACATTTTATGGCTGCTCCACTCCATTTGTGCAGCTCAAGGCAGCTGGGGAGAGCAGAGCCCTGGAGCTGTCCTGCCAAGCTGGCCAGCCCTGCCAGCACACACAGCTGACCTTGGCACAGCAATCAGATCATCACATTTGGGAAACAAAACCCTCAGTCCTCTCTACAGTTACAGACACAGAATATCAAACTTCCAGGGAATTTCTGTGGGAAGCAAGCTGCAGTGCTTCCCAGAGGTGCTGTGGAACTGCACCTTCAGTCACAACCACAGGTACTGAGTAATTCCTGAAAATCAAAATCCCCTGCTTGCTGCTGTTTCATTACTCATGAGACAAACACAACCCAGGAGTTCCAGGTAACACAAAGCTGTGTGTTAGGGCTGGCAGTGTATTTCCTGTCAGGTAAGAGGCTGATTGCTTTTGCTACCTATTTGCCCTCACTCCTCCAGAGGAGTCAGGATGCCCCATCATCCAGGCTGGCTTTAACCACCGTGGAAGGCTCTGTGCACACCAAGGGAAAGGATTTGACAACTGCCAGGATGCACCAGAGGCAACTCCACTCTACTCCCTCTAGGCACCAGCACATACCCAGTGGCTGAGCCTCATTTCAGAAGACATTAGAGTGCCACAGCAGCTTCTTCTCCCCCATCCTCCTGACACTCTGAACCTCAGACCTCCTTCCCAGAGGAGCAGAACGTTCTCACCTTTGTGAAGACGTCACTGCTGGTTATCCTCTAACAGCCCAGGGGTGGGACAGAGGAGGAGTTACCTTTGAACTGCCTGATCATGTTCTGGTGCTTCTCGAGGGCCTCCTGCAGGATCTCCTCAGGCTGGTCCATCCTCCAGAGCCACTCGGTGCCCACGGGGTTCGTGTGGTGTCTGAGGGAAGAAGGGACAGTCACCAACTGCCACCTGGAACCCACCTGGGGAACACACCTGCCACCTGGGGACTTTGGCATCAACAACATTCAAAGCAACAAAAGATGCTCAGCAACTCCTGCTGCTGCCCCAAGCTCTGGATGTCACCCCTGAACACCACTCTTACACCCCTCTCCTTCCAGGTTCTGGTCTCCCAGAGGGAGGAATGGGCCTTGTGGATAATCTTACACTTTATACAGACATTTTGAAGCACAGGTGAAAGGTTTCTAAGCCAAAATAATGTCTGCAAAAACCCCTATAAAGAAAGGGAAACTGGTTCTGCCTCCTGTTCCGCCCGCAGCTGCACCAAGCTCTGGAGAAGGGAGGTCCCAGGCCATTCTTAGTTCCATTTCAAAGGCACCAAGCACCACCCTGAGGACAGGATTTGTTTCTACCCCATCTTTGTGCACTGCTCTGGTAACAGGACAGATGAGGGCAGGCTCCTCCAAACCCCCCCGAGGAGAGCAGGAAGCCTGCCCTGTACCAGGGATGCATTCCTGGGGGATCTGGGCCATCTCCCAGATTTTAACCCCCCCGACTCAAGCAGATTGCAGGGAAAAAACCCCAGATCTTCCATCTGAGGAACAGCTGGGTCACACTAGAGTGGGAAGCCAACCTTGCCTGGAAAGGATTACTGTCCTCATATTTTGTTTTCTTGGAAAACAGCAAAAGCCAACCCAGGCAAATCAACCCAAGCACCTGGAAAACCCATGGAGCTCCTCTTCATTTCTTACTTTACTAGCATGAGAAGCTCATCCAGCCCTTAAATATCATGTTAAGGAAGTCAATGAAATTCTGTGTTTTCACCTCCTTGTTCTCTCTCCATCTTTTCCTGCTTCATCCCAAAATATGCTCCAAAAGCCCCCTCAGTTTTTCCCTACCACTACCCCAGCAGCCCACAGAGTTCATTAAGAGCAGCAAATCGTGCAGGGTCTTTCACAAAAGCTCCTGGATTAACTCATCTCTGGACAGGAAAACAAGGCCAACCAAAATACACTCCTGACACTCTGTTTTGCAGCCAGGTGACCTCTGCTTCCTGCACCCCCCTCCACCATCCCTGGATGCTGGTTTATGCCTTGTTCTAACCCAGAGATGGGACAGCTGAGAGGTGTTTTAAAAACTTTAATTCCATTTTCAGTCTCATGTGAAGGGTGAGACAATACAGATGTTATAATTCACACCATCACAATCAGAAGCCAATTATTTCCTAATTCCAATACACTGTAAGTGTTTCTTGGCCTATCAGCTTTTGCCACACCATGCTGTAAATGCCTTAAAGCCAATCATCTAAAATTACCCCTCGTGGGTCCCACTACAATGCATCTTTCATAGGTCTATTTCTCCAAAGTATCCAGTCTTATTTGCAAGGCCATCCTTTGAAACTTGTTTCTAGTTCCATTTCTCTCCCAGCAATGCCTCTCCTATTCCATGGCATTTCTAAGTCAGCATTTCTTATCTCAAAGTTTACATACAAATGCACACAGTGGGAGCCTTCTATCAAGCTTTGAGAATTCTCTACAAATCCATTTCCCACATTTCTCCCTCTCTCTTAAATGGAAGAAGCTTCTTTGATGGCCCTGTTCACCGTTTGTTGTGCACAGCAAAGTACATAAGGCACTATTACTAACTTTGTCACTCCAACAATTAATGCATGTAAACTGTCCAGCCCTGGGGACACCTGGGAGGTTACAGCTGCATTCAGCCTTCCAGCTCCAGGGGATCAGGACAGGACTCTCAGCCTTTAACTGAGGGAGAAGGGACAGGGAAGCACCTTCTCAGGATGGTGCTTCAGGAGGTCCAGCCCTCACTGGAGACAAGCAAAAGGCTCCTAATGACCTCTGCACAAGGGGAAAGGGATTCAAACCAAAAGAGAGTAGGCTTGGATTGGACATCAGGAAAAAAAATTCCTCTCTGGGAGGGTGGGCAGGCCCTGGCACAGGGTGCCCAGAGCAGCTGTGGCTGCCCCTGGATCCCTGGCAGTGCCCAAGGCCAGGCTGGACACTGGGGCTTGGAGCAGCCTGGGATAGTGGGAGGTGTCCCTGCCATGGGATCCTGGGACTCCCCAAGTGAGAAACATCTGTAGCTGCACTGTCTGATAGTGCTAAAACACAAAACCAGGCTCAATAAAATCAGTCTTTTGGTCCAAACATTTCTTCATCCACTTCAAGAGCAAAGATTCAAACACTGTTCTCAAACTTCCCCACCTCAAGAATCCTTCAAGTCAAAACAGCTTTTTGAATTTCCCCTTTATTTCCCCATCTGGCAACATGGAAAGTTTTCTGAATGTCAGCTGTAAAAGGCATTTATAGAACTCTTCCATGTTTAACGGCAAAACTTGTACCTTGTATATTTAATAGGGCAAGCTGGCAGGAAGTCAATAGGCTCTGGGTGCACCCTGGACAGCTATTAGTGTCCAACAGGCCCTGCATTTTTAACACATCCTAGTTTAATAAACACACCGGGTCAGGTCTACAGAGCTGCTTATTTGGCAAAAAGGAGGATAAAGCAGTAATGCCTTGGGCTCAGGACATTGTTCCCCAGTCCCAGCACAGACAGAATACCAGAGCCACCTTCCCACTGCCCCCAGGCTCTGTGAGCTCCCACCACCCACCTCTGGCTACACCAGCACTGAGCAGGAATTTGTGTCAGGGATTCCTCCCTTCCTTCCCAAAGTAACACAAGTAAAATGAAATCTCCCGCAAACCCCCACACAGCAGAAAACCTTGATTTCAGCAGAGATTGCAGGTGTGAAACAGGTTTGGTGTGCTCCTTCAGAGACACCTCAGTGCCACAGCCCCACGACTGCAGGGAACACGATGGGAGCTTCCTGCTGGCTGCCCTGGAACCCCCACAGCCACCCAGCCTGCCCCCATCCAGCTTCCCTTCAGTCCCAGCTCACCTCTGATCCACCAGGAGCCTGGGACAGCATTCCCAGTGTCCCCGGCAGGTTCTGGGACCCCTGTGAAGGTGCAGCTTTCTAGGGCTGTGATCTGCCTCCCCAGGCACTTGGGGGCTATTTTAATAAATCAGCTTTTGCTTTATACATTCTGGAAATGGTTATTAAGAGGCTCTGAGGGCAGATGTAGCTCAGGTATAAAATGTCATTTACTGCAGGCATTGACTGAGTCAGGGTGATGCCTGGTGGGGAACAGGAAGGTGAGGAAGTGCTGGTGGCAGTGACATAAGAGGACAGAGCACACCATTCCCAGCAGAATAAAAAGAAGAAGAGTTCAAGAAGCAGTCTCAGTGAACCCTGAGAGCCAGCAGGGAGATCCCAGAGGAGAAGAGCTTAAGGGAAAAGAACTTCAGGAGAACTGGCAGTTTTGGAAGCCCTATTTAGGCAGAAGTGCAAACTGCAGCAATAAAAAGCAAAGACAAAACAACAAAATCAATCTGCTCTTCTGCAGCCTCGTGAACATCCAGCTGCAAACAAAAGAAGAAGCACAAAAACACAAGGGCATCAGCAGAAAGGAGAAGGCAAAACATCAGCCATGACCAGGAAAGGACACACAACAGAGATCCCAAGGACTTCCCCTGAAGTGATGGGAGGAGAAAGGGAGACCATAAAAAAAGCTTGGCCAATGCACAAGCCAACCATGTTTAATGTTCCTGCTGTACAAAATGAAACCTGGCTGTTCCTTTTCTTCTGCACGTCCTGAGAGCAACAGGAGGAGCCCAGCCTGGGCTGGGCAGAGACCAGGTCTGAGATACAGAATCTAAATTTAATGTTTTCCCTAGGATGGATAAAGTCACCCTGGAGCAGGCTGGATAAATTGCCTGAGAGAATCAGAGGGTGCCAGGGGTGGCTTAGACTGGATATTAAGGGAAATTTCTTCATGGAAAGGGTTGTCACAGGGCAGTGGTGGAGAGGTTTAAAAGCCCCATGGATGTAGCACTTGAGGACAGGGTCTGATGGCCTTGACAGTGCTGGGGGAATAACTGGACTCAAGGATTGCAGAGGGCTTTTCCAACCAAAAGAATTCTGTGATTCTCTTCCAATTGAAACCTTAAAGATGGAAGATGCCCCATGTTGAAAAGTTCCATCCCAGCTCTGAGATGCTCCATTTTTAAAGAGCAGGATCTCCTGAAAGGCAGGTGATGCTCAGTGTCCTGTGCTGTGTCCACCCACCCCACTCCATCACTGTCCAGACCATTCCAAAACTCACCAGGATGGCAAAATGTGCAAATTCACGTTCAAAGCCCCCAGTTATTGCCCGTCATGAGTGACTGCTGGACCTGGCACCATCCCCTGCAGGGACACCCAAGGCCCAGTGCGGACATTGCACAGCCCATAATCTGTTTATATTCACTACTGAGGCTATAAATTTGGGAGCTGACTGTAACAAGTCCCAGGACCTTTAAGAAGTCCAAGTCCACGAGATGACAGAGTGCTATAAAATGAAAATTAGATTTCAACCCAGACATGAACATTTTCTCCTAGAAATGCCTCAGATGACAGAGCTGGCAGAGCAGCACATGAAGGCACCAACACTTTTTTTACTACTTTTTTTACCAGGGGCATGAGCTGGGCACATTGATGTGCTGTCCCTCACGGCATTTATTTGGCCATTTCAGGAGGCCCTGGCAGACAGACAGGCCCAAAACTCAACAAGAAGAACCCAATGTGAGGGACAAAACCAAAACAAAACTGTAAACCCTGGGAGAAAAGAGCAGCAGCTGGGCAGAACCAGGGACTGGGGGCTAGACATGCACAGAGATTCTCTGAGCTTTTAGGCTCAGCTTCCAGGCATTCCAAACCTGCAGTGTCCACTCCTTTGATACCAATACTCCCCATTTCCCTGAGGAATTTACCTCTGGAATCAAGTTAGTTACTGAGGAAAGGCTTTGTTTTCATCTGTTCCAGTTTCTTCTTAATTTTTTTAAGACCTTAAGTACTTCTCCTATGAGAGATTATTAATTTTTAATCTCTGTATTTTGCAGGGCTTACTGTGATGCCTGGCTTTTGGCCATCCACTGATTTAGTGTCTGAACAAAACTTCAGTTGCTGTCTAGAAGCATAACCTGAAACCTCCAAGCACAGGTATAAGCATTAAAGTTACAGAAGAAGAAATACAAGCCAATTTCTTCACAGGATATTTCACTCTGTCTGGTTTGCCTTCTCCTCAGTAATAAACCCTATTAATTCAAATCTTATTTAGCTGTTCCATCTCTCCACAATAATTGATTGGGCTTTGGACACTGAGACAAAAACCCTCATCAAATCAGGTCTGTCTGGTGCCTGGGCTGCAGGGAGGTGTCACAGAGCTCCGAACCCACACTTGCTCTAATTGATTAAAAGACTTGGTCACTTGCACATTTCCATTTAGGCAATTAAGCTAAAGAGACGCAGCCCCAGTGAGAGCAGTTGGGAGCAGGGATGGAGAGGGACAGACTCCCTTGGAGAATGTTGCAGTAATTCAGGTGTGGTGTGTCCCCCTCAGTGCTTTTGATAGAACAGCCTTGGGGAACACCAAACAATCCACCTTGAAGAATCACAGAATATCCTGAGCTGAAAGGACCATGAGGGATCATCCAGTCCAGCCTCTGGCCCTGCACAGACACCCCAACAATCCCAGCCTGGGCATCCCTGGAGCTCCTGGAGCTCTGGCAGCCTCGAGCTGTGCCCATTCCCTGGGCAGCCTGGGCAGTGCCCAGCACGCTCTGCAGGAAGAACCTTTCCTGAAATCCAAGCTGAGCCTGCCCTGGTCCAGCTTCCAGTCTGCTTTTCCTGTCCCCACAAAAAGCTGCCCCACAACCCTGCATTGCCAGCCTCTCTGAAGGGGACAGGCTGGGGGGCACAAGCCAGTCAGGGGGCCTTGGCAGCTGTGACAGCTCCCAGGGACAAGTGGGACAAGAAGAGCATCCAGTGCAGAGTGAAACCACATCTCTGACAAAATCCCCTCATTTTCTGAGGATATTTGGATACTGGCTCCACCCATGAGCTCTAGTGGAGGTATCCTGCCCACAGCAGCTGGAACTGATGCCCATTAAGGCCCCAACCCAAAGCAGTCTGTGATTCCATGAGTACTGGTTTGGGGCCAAAATGTATCAGTCAGGATCAGCCAGCTCCAGTGATATCCAGCTCCCAGGGAAAGCAGCTGCACTGCAGCATTCTTGCCCAAGTGAGGAAGAGAAAATAAACAAGCTCCTTGGCCTTTCCTTCAGCCATCCGGGGAAAACTCGGTGGTTGTGCAGTTGGAAACACTGGCAGAATCTACAAATGTCAAAATCCTGAAAGAGATCAAGAAGAAAGAATCCCAGCAGCCTTATCTGCAAGGCAGCATGCAGAGCTGCACGAGGAGCCCAGCACAAAACCTGCATGAGGAACATTCTGCCAAAAGCAGATCGAAACTGGGATTTCACATGTCTGCACCAGCACAGACGGCACCTGCTGCTCAGGAGCTGCCTTGTTTACCCTGCCTAGCCATCAGGACCTGCAGTTCCACCTCAGTGTCATACACTAAACAACCTGCAAGGCATGGGGTATAAAACAAGAAGCACAGATAGGCCTAACTGCAGGGTTTGGGAGCTGGGGTGGCACAGGATCAGCAGGGACTGGGTGTGGCAAGGAGGGAGAGAAGATTCCTCTCACAGCCACATGAAGGCTGCAGCAGCCCAGGCACAGGAGCTGGAAAAGTGACCAAAAAGAAACCTTCTTTCAGCAGCAGTTCTGGTTTAAGTCAAGCTTAATGTTCTGGCATGAGCCTCAAACTGAACCTTACATCTTCCAACTTAAACGTTCCAGTTTCTAGGGGAGGCTGAAGACAGCCAGCTGCATTCCATACGGGAGAGTCCAACACCTGCCACCACCTCACCCAGAGCAGAGAAAGAAATGAATCAATGCTGAAACCTCTGAGCTCAGTGCCCTGGGAAGCTGTTTCCTTGCACTCAGCTTGTAGCCAGCAGGAAAATCAGCACTGTAGCACTCATTGTCATCAGGCTGCTGCTGCCAGATCCCTCTGAAGTGACAGGTGACAGTGACAGGATGATGAGTTAGAGACAGAGGGAACAGTGCCACTTTCTCTGCATCTCTACACTAATGGACTGATTTATCAATTATTGATAAATCTGTACTATCTCATTTATCAGTTTCTGCACTCTCCAGTTCACACCTGCTGGATTTCTCTGATTCAGCCTAATCTACATCCAGGCTGCTGCCAAAAAATCCTGAATGAGGGCATTTGGAAGAGAAACTGGGAAATGCTCTGTGGAGCAATGCTGGGAACAAAGCCCCTCATCCTGCTTGCTGTTTAGGATGTACCTTGTGTGTGGGGACAGAGGGACAAGCACAGGCAGGGCAGTGTCCCTCCCAGCACAGTCCCCCTGCAGGACCCCATGCACACCATGTGGAAAACAGACACAAGCAGAAGGTTTTCCTTCCCAGGCACTGCCCTGCTCTGAAGCAAAGCAGAA
Organism: Haemorhous mexicanus; assembly: GCF_027477595.1. Taxonomy (NCBI): domain Eukaryota; kingdom Metazoa; phylum Chordata; class Aves; order Passeriformes; family Fringillidae; genus Haemorhous; species Haemorhous mexicanus. Next base: position 966,418 of record NC_082362.1, on the reverse strand, counting down.
GCTGCACATCAAAGGTGCCATTTGCTGCCTCCTCCCAGCCAGGAAAGCCCAGGATGAGGAAAGCCCATCCAGAGCACCCAGAAACCCTTTGGAACAGACTCCCAAATGCAAACTGCACAGGATGCCCAGTGTCCAGTGCTCACATTTAACATGGGAGACAGCCTTCAAGCTGTCCCCAAGTCCTTCAAATGCCCCCATGAAATATCTGAATTATTAAAACCTGAGGACTATGAAAGACAGAAAGGGGCACTCAGAGGAATTTGGCTGGGTTTGCATGGAAATATTATCACAGAATCCCAGAATGGTTTGGGTGGGAAGGGACCTTCAGGCCCATGTCATTCCACCCCCTGCCATGGCAGGGACACCTTCCACTGACTCAGGCTGCTCAGGGAATACTCACTGGGATGCTGGGGATGGAATGGGTGTTATTGGCAGTCCCAGAGGAAGTACAGCTCCCATGGGATGATTTAGCAGGGTGGAAAACAAAAGAGCTCAAAGCACAACCTCACTGTCCTCCCACTCCAGGCTCTCTCACGTCACTGTTGGCATTTCTGCTGAACCTCAGCTTCACTTCCCAATCCCACCCTGCACTCCCCCAGCCTGGCACACACCTCTCTTGGAAGCCCAGGGAGGAGAGTGAGTAGTGCTTGAGAAGCTCAAATCCAGCACAGCTCCTTTCCTTCAGGAATTCACCACAAAGTGAGTTCTCTGAGGAAAAGGGAGACTTTCCTGACCAATGGGAAGTCATTGAGTTGAAGACAGGTTGTCCTGCCTGGAGAAAAGAAGGCTCAGGAGGGACCTTCTCAGGGCTCTGCACAACTCCCTGACAGGAGGGGACAGGAGGAGAGGGAACGGCCTCAGGCTGGGCCAAGGGAGGCTCAGGGTGGACATCAGGAGGAATTTCCCCATGGAAAGGGTGCTCAGGCACTGGCAGGGGCTCCCCAAGGAGGTTTGGAGTGCCCATCCCTGGAAGTCCCCAAGGAAGGCCTGCACATGGCACTCAGAGCTCTGGGCTGGGGACAAGGTGGGAATCAGGCACAGCTTGGACTGGGTGATCCTGGATGGCTCTTCCTACTCCAGTGTTTCTGGGATTTATCAGCTGCTTTTTTAGGAAGGCAACAGTAACTGAATGATCACTTTTCACTTGTTTAGACCAATGGAATTGGTGGGGGAAGGTACTTTAAATATGGAAAATGGCCCAACTTCCAAAGACACTGCCATTGCTCAGCACCTCAGGGTGGGGGGTGGGGGGGGGGGGTGTCACACAGCACACCTAGCCCACACTCCCCCAGAGCACAGCTGGCTGTGTCCCACAGAGCCCCTACCCTGGTCAGAACCCAGGGGTGCCTTACCTCCAGCAGAAGACACACTTGTTGGCACAGGCCAGGCTGGGGGTGGCCTCCATGCAGCGGTGGCTCTCGATGCCATAGAAGGTGTGCTTGTAGCAGCCCCCACGGCCCCGCAGCATGGACTGAGGCAGGGAAACACACAGGGAGTGTTACAAACCCAGCTGGGGCCAAACTGGGGGCACACATCCACCCCCCAGCACACACAAACACACACCAGGAAAGTGAAAATTCCCCATCTGGAGCCAAACTGAGGGCAGGGGAACACATAAACCCCCCCCCCCCCCCACCCCCCCGGAGAGCTAAAAACCCATGTGGAACCAAACTGAGGGCAGGGGAACACACACACATACACACACACCCCAGAAGAGTTAAAAATTCATCTGGAACCAAACTGAGAGCACACACACAAACACACACCAGGAGAGTTAAAATTCCCCATCGGGAGCCAAACTGAGGGCAGCCATGGATCTGCTCTCTTTCAGCCACCTGTGACTTGAGTTCCAAGTCCAGCAATGCCCTGAGCAGGGCTGAGGGACACCAGCGCCACCTGCCCCAAGAAATTCCCAGCTCCCTAAAAAATGTGACTCTAGATGCACCCTTGCAGCCAGACTGCATTTAGGAGGTCGAACTCATCCCTGTGTTAGAGGAGAAAAAGAACATTAAGCTCCTCAGTCCCTTCTCTGGCAGATCCCAGCACAACAAAGTGCTCTCCTGCAGCTTTCAGCCTCAGCCAATGAAGAGCAGGTGAAGCCTCTTGAGCTGCAGAAAGTGCTCCTGGAAAAGCTCACTCAGGAGCAACAAGGATCCATTTCAAGGCTGTCCTACTGAACACTCCATTCTTTTCATTTATCTGGCAGAGTACTTCTTGCAGCACTAAATTAAATAAATGCCCTGACCTTATAAGCCCTCATTCACAGTCAGCAATGGCTCCAGCAGGATGCTGCACTTCCCTTCCCAGCACAGCCACAGCAGCTTTCCCAACAGGATTCAACTCCTATTTATCATGCAGGCTGCTTGAAGAAAAGGCTGTCTTTCATTAGCTCAGTTAAATAATAATAAACAAGAAAGAAACTTTACTCCTCTCAAGAGAAAATCTGAAATGTAACACAGCAGCTTTCAATCTGCCTTCGTCTTCCTGGAGAGTCCTGGTGATCCAACAGAAAGGAGCAGCAGGGAAAAAAATCTACAGCTAATCCCTAACTGGCTGTACAGGTGGAAGATTAAATGACATGGAAAATGCTGTTGATTCTACCCATTCTTCAAATGAGAGAGGCTTCAGGAGATTCACAGTTCAGGAGAGCAAGTTATATTTGGCTTTTCCTAAGGCAAACAGACTCTTCCTAAAACACACAGGGTTTCTGTTTTTTCTGGAATTTGACAGAAACCAAACTTTTCCATCTGAGATACCTCTATGAAACTCCACTTAATACTGATCCTGCCAGCTCTGCTCCTGCTTTCCTCTGATACAAATCCCACAAAGGCTCCTGAAGGCCCTCACACACTGGTGTGAACTTGAGGCAAAGCCACTGCCTGGAACCAATCTCAGCACAATGTATTAGAAGACTTTACATTCAATTCCTGCTTAAGCTAAAAATAGTGTGGGCCCATCTAAGCACACAGAGCTGCTATTTATTTTGTGAAATGGCTTTACAGTGCTGCATTAAAGTCTGGGTCTTTCATAAAAATAGCTTTTCCGGCCTTCTCAGTCACAATATGGAAGTTTTTCTTTAAACTTTTCGTGATCACGTCTGCCACTAAGAATGACAGAAGAGGGAAATGGGTTTAAGAGTGAGCACCAGAGCAGCAGTGGGATCAGTGCATACCACACACTTCTGACAGCCCAGGGTGGGCTCTCTATGCTGCTCAGGAGAACATGGCTCTTGATGAAACAGTTCATTGACACCAGGCACTGCAATGAAAACTCTGCAGCCACCCTGGGATGGCATCCTAAGGGCTCTTTCAAAAATTAACAAAGTTAATCATGCAGCAAAGAAGAGCTCAGACAACCAGGACTGATCACTGCCACAGCACAAGAATTACAGATGTGCTGGCATCTTATCGAGGTGCTGATTCCAGAGGTTCCCATTCAGGGATGCTTAAGGGTGCAGGATGTTGCAGCATGGTGGGTGAAAGGTCTGGAGCCCCAGGAGCGGCTGAGGGAGCTGGGAAGGGGCTCAGCCTGGAGCAAAGGAGGCTCAGGGGGGCCCTTGTGGCTCTGCACAACTCCTGACAGGAGGGGACAGCCAGGGGGCGTTGGGCTGTGCTCCAGGGAACAGGGACAGGAGGAGAGGGAACGGCCTCAGGCTGGGCCAGGGGAGCCTCAGGGTGGATTTAGGGGAAATTCCTTCCTGAATTTGTTGTCCAGCCCTGGCACAGCTGCCCAGGGCAGTGGTGCAGTCCCCACTCCTAGAGGAGTTTAACAACCCTGTGCATGTGGGACTTGGGGACATGGGGCAGTGGTGGCCTTAGCAGTGCTGGGGGAATGGTTGGACTCAATGATCTCAGAGGGCTTTTCCATCCTTAACGATTCTCTGATCAACACTGCTCCCCAAATATACAACACTAGAGACTTGTGAGCTCCAGAGGGACCTGCCAAGGACAGCGGAAACCACTCCCACCCTGAAAGGCCCTGCAGTTTATTCTCCAGAACTCTGCTGGGAATGTTTTTAAGTCTGGAAACTGCTTGAAAAGCTACTGAGTTCCAGCTCCTCCAGGAGCCATGCGCAGGGCTGGGAGGAGGCTGTGTCACACAGGTGCACTCATACCCACGGGTCTCGTACACAGCCACATCCACACACACCCCACAGAGCAGGGAAATCAATAGCAACAGTGAAATCATTAACACCTCCGCATGGAAATCTGATCTGATAAATGCTGAGAGCCAGGGGAGCCCTGGCTGTCATAACCCAGCCCCAGTCCAGGGGGTTCAAACAGCCTCATGTGCCTGCTCAGGTGTGCAGGGGCTGTGCTATCCCTGTTCCACAGCCTCACACCAGGAATACAACCTTCCCACTCTTCCCTCACGTGGATTTCAGGGGCAGAAGATGTTTAGGCAAACAGCAGAACAACAGGAAAAACCAGAAAATTATGTTCCCAGCTCTGTGCCACAACTCTATTCTCACTCTTTGCAGAGGAATTTTAATAGCTGGAAATGCAAGGTTATAGTTTGAAAGGTGGAATTTGGGTTTGTGCAAATAATAGGACATTTAAAAATGTCATTCATCAGGAAATTGGAATACCTGAGCAAGTCTCTAGCTTTGTTTTTATTTATGAAATGAGAAAAGGAAACAGAACATACCTTTGTCCATCGGCAGAGCTTCACCCCAGAGTGGCTCCCAATGAGTTTATAACCTGAAAACAAAGCACAAATCATCAAACAATTGAGTTTAGCCTACAAGAATTGCCACACAAAATATACCAAGTGGTACCCAGAGTGATTGACACTGTGGACTCAATGCTGCTCTTCTCCAGTGGCCCCAAGGTGACACCACCAGCAATGGCAGTGCCACCCCAGGGACCTCAGCCAACTGGAAATGGTTTCTTTCAGTGGGACATGGATTGACATTGCTGAGGCTGGTTTGCATCAGGGTGCCCAGGAGACTCCTGCATGGACAGGATGGCAGAGCCTGGCTAACCAGGGACAGCCCACAGACCCAAGGAGCAGGACAGAGAACCAGGAGCATCTCCCTGGCCCCAGGCCATGACCCCAGAACAGCCCCCTACCCAGCACCCAGGATCCCCGTCCCAGCCTGCAGGACAGGAGCTGATTCACAGCGCAGCTGGGAGGGCACAGGAGGAGAACATAAGCAGAGCTCAGCCTGAACCCATCGGAGCCTCAGCAGCTCCACGGGGAGGGAGCTGCTCCTCCACACCCAAAGGAAAGCTGAGCTCAGATCAGCTCCTCAGTCCCCAGCCAAGATCAACACAATTCCATTCCAGTGGGTCCAGGAGGATTAATTGCACAGCGTACATTAAGCACTAAGTGCTATTATTACCCAAACTGCTTGAGTGGGGTTATATTCCTCTTTGAGAAAAGTGCTTAGAGGCCAATATGTCTGAAGGATTAAAAGTCCCTTCAAAATCAGCATAAAAATAAGAGGGATTTGAGACACCTTCTTGTGTCCCTCACAGTGGCATTCACATGTCACTGGCCCGGCTGTCCCCAGACTCAGAACCTCCCAGCTGCCCTTGTTAACACTTTCAAGGCAAGGAAAAATATCACATTTTAGCTATCAAGTCTTCTTCCTGCCAACCAGCACAACCTTAACAGGGACAAAGCCTTCAGCTCAGCAAACTGGCCTTCAGCTCCTCCACAGCAGCAGCATGAGTGCCCTGCCCTGCTCGTCTGTCCCTGAGCTTCTCTGGCACAGCAAGGTCCCAAAGCAAGGTGAGAGCAACTGCATCCCAAAGTCCCTGACACCTGCAAGGACACGGAGCCAGCCAGGAACTGCAGAAGCAGCAGATGCCACACCAGCTGCAGCAGGCAGAAATTAAACTGTGTGCACAGACAGGGCTAAGAGGGAATCAAACAATGCTCTGCTCCTGCCACTCAAACCCAGTAGGTACCTGCCCAGGCTCCTCTGTCCACTCCACCTGGTGGTGTTTGATCCATCTCCTCACACTGGAACATACAGGCAGAGTGACCTCTGCTGCAAGAAGGCTGGAGAGGGACTGGGGACAAGGGATGGAGGGACAGGACACAGGGAATGGCTCCCACTGCCAGAGGGCAGGGTTGGATGGGATATTGGACAGGCATTGTTCCCTGGGAGGGTGGGCAGACCCTGGCACAGGGTGCCCAGAGCAGCTGTGGCTGCCCCTGGATCTCTGGACAGGGCTTGGAGCAACCTGGGACAGTGGAAGGTGTCCCTGCCCTGTCCCCTTAAGGTCCCTTCCAGCCCAAACCGTTCTGGTATTCTGTGACAGCCCTTCTAAGCCAGCCTGCAAAGCCACATGCAGTCCTGGAACATCTTCACCTTAGACTGGGTCACACTCAGAGCATGTTGGTTCCAGGGGCACAGCCACACACACAGCTGCATGTGGCTGGGCCCAACACCTCCCTGCCCTGTCTCTGTCCTGTCTCCTTCTGCAGCTTTTCTCTGCAAACAGCTTGTCCAGCAAGGTCTAATCTCAGCTGAGACCTCTCTGCCCTGCTAAAATGTGTGTCCTCATAGGATTTGTGGATGAGAGCTGAAAAGGTGCTGCATTCCTCCTCCCTCTAACACAGCTGTCCAAGGCACACTCTGCTGCTGTCACCCAGCACAGTCCAAGCCTTATTTTTCTCCTTTCTCCAAATCCAGCACCACCAGTCATTTAAGATTATTCTCTCACAGATCACTTGTCAGTAACAGCAATATGGCTGCTTTCAAATGGGTTTTGCAGAAAAATTGCATTGGAAATAGGACCTGCCCACCCAGATCTGATACTGAGCTGTTTAAGGGAAGAGAGGAAGCAGCTGAACTGAGCAAGGTGCCAAGTTCCAGAGCTCCAGCATTTTCTCTTAGGTTCCTTAAATCAACTTCCACCATGTGGAGCACCCACAGCTTCCTTTAAAGGCCAAGAAAATTGTACATGTTCAACATCAAAACAGTCTTACAAACGCCAGCTTTGGGGATGAGAGAGGGGTTACTCATCTCTGTCACTGAAAGCAGTCCCAGCTGTGGTGACAGGAGGGAGCAGTAGAGATGTGCAGAACCCTAAAGCCACAGAATTGGGGTCCTGCACCCTGGGGGGAACTGGGAGAAGGTGTGGTCACCCAGCACTAGGTGCTGGCCATGCCAAGCTTCTGACACTTGGGAATAAGAGAAAATACCAGAGACCAAGGTTGGACACTTGTTCCACCCCTGCTGCCCGTGAGCAAAAACTCTACAAGACTGCAAAGCCTTTCTTCAGCACTGGCTGCACTGCTGGGAAGGAGGCAGCAGACCAGTCTGGGCCAAAAGAAAGGACAAAAGGTTAAGCAAGAAACTGGCAGTGTCTCAGAACCACAGAACTGTTCTGGCTGGGAAACCCCCCTGAGATCATTGAGTCCAACCATTCCCCCAGCACAGAGCCTTGTCCCCAAGTGCCACATGTACAGGGCTGTTAAACTCCTCCAGGGATGGGAACTCCACCACTGCCCTGGGCAGCTGTGCCAGGAACTGACCATCCCTTCAGTGAAGGAATTTCCCTAAATTCACCCTGAGGCTCCCCAGGTGCAGCCTGAGGCCGTTCCCTCTCCTCCTGTCCCTGTTCCTTGGAGCACAGCCTGACCCCCCCGGCTGTCCCCTCCTGGCAGGAGTTGTGCAGAGCCACAAGGGCCCCCCTGAGCCTCCTTTTCTCCAGGCTGAGCCCCTTCCAGCTCCCTCAGCTGCTCCTGGGGCTCCAGACCCTTCCCAGCTCTGCTCCCTTCCCTGGACATGCTCCAGCCCTTCAAAGTCCTCTCTGCAGTGAGGGCCCAAATCTGACCCCGGGACTGGGGTGTGACCTCAGCAGTGCCAGCACATGGGGACAGCACATCCTTACTGCAAAGCTTCAAATTAAACATGTTAAAAACTGTGATCAAAGCCAGCCTGAGGGTCTCCAGCCCTGTTCCCACACTGCAGCTCCTGCTGAGCCTTCTGGAAGCTCAGGCCAGCTCCACTCTTCCATCAGCTTTGCCACAACGTCCCTGTGGCTCTGCCAAGGCCATCGGTGCTTGAATCCAATTGTGCTGATGGCCCCAAATCTGGAGCTGTGGGTGCCAGGACTCCCTGTGACATCCCCCCCTTGCTCTGAGGGCTGTGACTCGTGACCAATAACTCTAAGTGCATATTTGGATACAGCACCTTCCAAGCAATCCAGTGTTTGATGGACCTGCTGTTCCCCACCCCTGTGTACCATCAGACACTACAGCTGAACAAACCAATCTATTTATTATTTCCACAGTCTAATGTGCAAAGGATCCCTTCAGTTATGAGCGGGCTCACAGTAATCAGCTCAGCTCCCAACTAAAGGACAAGAACATCTCATCTGAAGGCTGGGTATGAGTTGATCCTGCTCAAGATGATAAATTTTAGATGATCTAGAAGCTTGCCAAACTTCACTGAAATTAAGTGTCACTTTTATAGAAGTGAATTAAGCTTTTAAACAACCTTTGGGGTGAAATGAGTGTTATCAGGCAGTAACACCAGGCTGAGGAACATCTGGTGATTGCTCACCCTGACAGGCCAACTGGAGTTTATTGGAGCACAGAGGAACGTGGAACTGGCGAGATGGCCAAAGTCACAGCTCCTGTTTGCTCTAGAGGCTGGGGCAGGACTGCACTCAGCTCTTTGGAACCACACTGTAGTATTCCCACTCCATCCTGGAAATAAAAGTTTAAAAGTCTTTTCTCTGAAATTCAAAGAACTCAGCGAGAGAGCAAGCTGAGCTCTCAGCACTGAGCCAGAACATTGCTGTCTGTATTCCTAGGGCACATTCCAGTATCCAGGTGCTCTTGATGTGGTTTGCCAGCTTACCACTGCCAGACACACATCCAGTCTTTCCAAGCTCCTGGACATGGATGAATTATGTCCATAACTGAGCAATTCTGTTATTTTTGAGAGCAGAGCAGGTCAGCTGACTTTCTACAAGCACAAGTGTCCCTACCAGGAGCTGTGTCACACCCTCCGCACTCTCTGAACTACCCTGAGAGCTGCACTGAGTGGCCTTCAGGGACTGTAGACCATCCCCAGGTGGCAAAATGTCCAGAACAAAGCCCACAGACACTGAATCCCTGAGGTCAGAAAAAACCTCCAAAGCCATCCAGCCCAAGCTGTGCCCAATCCCCACCTTGTCCCCAGCCTAGAGTTCTGAGTGCCACCTCCAGCCCTTCCTTAGGCACCTCCAGGGATGGGCACTCCAAACCTCCCTGGGCAGCCCCTGCCAGTGCCTGAGCCACCCTTTCCATGGGGAAATTCCTCCTGATGTCCCCCCTGCTCCTCCCCTGGCCCAGCCTGAGACCGTTCCCTCTCCTCCTGTCCCTGTTCCCTGGAGCACAGCCCGACCCCCCCTGGCTGTCCCCTCCTGTTGTGCAGAGCCACAAGGGCCCCCCTGAGCCTCCTTTGCTCCAGGCTGAGCCCCTTCCCAGCTCCCTCAGCTGCTCCTGGGGCCCCAGACCCTTCACTGGATAAGCTCCAGCCCATCAGGGTCTGCACTGTCCTGAGGGGCCCAGGGCTGCCCCCAGCACTGGAGGTGCCCCAGCAGTGCCAGCATAGGGCACAAGCCCTGCCTGGTTGACACCTCCCAGTTCAGATCTCTGCATCACCAAAAGTTTGCTTTGACCCAAAAAGCAAAAGATGGAAGGAAAGGAAGGAAGGAAAGGAAGGAAAGGAAGGAAGGAAAGGAAGGAAAGGAAGGAAAGGAAGGAAAGGAAGGAAAGGAAGGAAAGGAAGGAAAGGAAGGAAAGGAAGGAAAGGAAGGAAAGGAAGGAAAGGAAGGAAAGGAAGGAAAGGAAGGAAAGGAAGGAAGGAAGGAAGGAAGGAAGGAAGGAAGGAAGGAAGGAAGGAAGGAAGGAAGTGGCGGAAGGAAGTGGCGGAAGGAAGGAAGTGGCGGAAGGAAGGAAGTGGCGGAAGGAAGTGGCGGAAGGAAGTGGCGGAAGGAAGTGGCGGAAGGAAGTGGCGGAAGGAAGTGGCGGAAGGAAGTGGCGGAAGGAAGTGGCGGAAGGAAGTGGCGGAAGGAGGGAAGGAGGGAAGGAGGGAAGGAGGGAAGGAGGGAAGGAGGGAAGGAGGGAAGGAGGGAAGGAGGGAAGGAAGGAGGGAGGGAAGGAGGGAAGGAAGGAGGGAAGGAAGGAGGGAAGGAGGGAAGGAGGGAAGGAGGGAAGGAGGGAAGGAGGGAAGGAGGGAAGGAGGGAAGGAGGGAAGGAGGGAAGGGGCGGAAGGGGCGGAAGGAAGGGGCGGAAGGAAGGGGCGGAAGGAAGGGGCGGAAGGAAGGGGCGGAAGGAAGGGGCGGAAGGAAGGGGCGGAAGGAAGGGGCGGAAGGAAGGGGCGGAAGGAAGGGGCGGAAGGAAGGGGCGGAAGGAAGGGGCGGAAGGAAGGGGCGGAAGGAAGGGGCGGAAGGAAGGGGCGGAAGGAAGGGGCGGAAGGAAGGGGCGGAAGGAAGGGGCGGAAGGAAGGGGCGGAAGGAAGGGGCGGAAGGAAGGGGCGGAAGGAAGGGGCGGAAGGAAGTGGCGGAAGGAAGTGGCGGAAGGAAGTGGCGGAAGGAAGTGGCGGAAGGAAGTGGCGGAAGGAAGTGGCGGAAGGAAGTGGCGGAAGGAAGTGGCGGAAGGAAGTGGCGGAAGGAAGTGGCGGAAGGAAGTGGCGGAAGGAAGTGGCGGAAGGAAGGAAGGAAGGAAGGAAGGAAGGAAGGAAGGAAGGAAGGAAGGAAGGAAGGAAGGAAGGAAGGAAGGAAGGAAGGAAGGAAAGAAGGAAGGAAGGAAGGAAGGAAGGAAAGGAGATCCATGGTTGAAAAAGCTCCAAAAAGCACAAGGAAAAGACTGAGCCATCCTTGTCCAGGAGTGCAGGCTCCTGGAGCTGGGAAAGCCACTCCAGGGCCCCACTGTGCCTCCAACCTCTGCTGGCTGTCCCAGGGCTGCCCTGAGAGCAGCAAAGTCCAGCTGCCACCTCTGCATGGGGCTAGCCAGCACTCTTGCAATAAAACCACTGCTTTGAGGCAGGGAGTATCTGCTAGAGCTGCAGCTCAGGGCCGTCTCACACTAGCAGAGGTTTTACAGGGGAAAAGTTCCCAATTTCCTGCAGTTCTGAAGGACTGCAGTTTAACAGGGCCAGAGCTGAAGGTCAGTGACAGCAGGATCCATCCCCACCACCTGTAAGGACCATTTTCCACACTGAAACACAACTGCTGTGCTTGAGTCACCACCCAGACAAAGAATACTTGACAATTAATAATAACAGCAATAATAATAATAACAACAACAAGAAATGCCCCTGGTGAGGCACTTGTTCAGATTATATCAGTATTTATACAAATCTAGGAAGAAGGGGATGCTGGGAAGTGGAATTTTTCAGAATGCCCAAGCATGACAAGAGACACCTCCAGGTTCATTCCTAGAACTGCGCAGCCTTGAAGAAATTCTTACTAAGTCCACCAAGACCTATTTAAGATTCTCTTTGTTTGAAAAAAGGCTCTTAAAAATACAAAAGGCTTGTGAATTGAGAAGGATTGCTCCCATGAGCTGAAAGCAGGAGTGGGACAGAAGCAGGGAGTGCAGGACTGTCTCTCTTTAGCACAAACCCTGTCCCTCCCAAAGTGATGGGAGGTTTGGCCTCAGATCCCTGGCACTGCACACAACACAAACATCTTGGACAATTTTAAAACCCAGTAAAAGCCTCCTGGGGGCAGTGAAAGGGATTCAACTGCTGCACAGACAACCCAGAGCCAACCTAGAGCCAGGGAAACAAGACTGGCAAAGTGCAGGTGTGGGAATGCCAGGAGTTACCACAAATCCCAGCCTCCACAGCTGATCATAAAAGGCCTCCAGGATTCTCAAAACCTGATGTTTCCCTTCGACTCAGATGTCTCTTTTAATCCAAGAGCACCTTTCCCTCTAAAGCACAGGAATATAAAACCAATGATGCCTTTGGCAGAGTGTCAGAGAGCACTGATACCCTCACCTGTACCAACACCAGAGAAAATGCAGCAGAGCCTTCTGTATCTGGCCCCTTTGTCCAAAAGCACCACCAAGGCAGAGCATTCCCAAAAAGGGATCGTGGCCTGGTTTGGGTTGGAAGGGACCTCAAAGATCAACCAGTCCAACTGGTGATTCAGCCATCCCCATGGGAATGGCTCCCACTGAAAGAGAGCAGGGATGGATGGGATATTGGGAATTAGGAATTGTTCCCTGGCAGGGTGGGCAGGCCCTGGCACAGGGTGCCCAGAGCAGCTGGGGCTGCCCCTGGATCCCTGGCAGTGCCCAAGGCCAAGCTGGACGTTGGGACTTGGGGCACTCTGGGACAGTGGAAGGTGTCCCTGCCATGGCAGGGGTGGGATGAGATGAGATGAGCTTTAAGGTCCTTTCCAACCAAAACCAGTCTGGGACTCTGCAATTCTTTATTCACAGAAAAACACAGGAAATCTGCAAGCACTTGGCATTTTTAAGAGCTGCACCTCAGGGTCATCTTTGACTGAAGTCTGGAATGGGAGGTTCCACCTGCACAAGTCTCCTCCTGAAGCACCCAGAACACAACCAAAAGGTAACAGACAGAACTGCTGACTGCTATGAGCTGTATCTCTCTTCTGTTCTGTTTTCCTGAGACACTTTTCAGTTATTCAGGGCACATTCCCTTCTCCACATTTCCATTTGTCTGAACTGTCCCCTTGTGTGGAGCAAGTGTCACCTTACAAAGAAAGCACAGCAAATTTTATCCTTGCCTGAACATATCCTGTACTTTGTTCCAGCTCAGACTTAATTTCAAAGCCCAATACTCTCCAAAGCCCTGCCAAAACATAAAACAAACCAAAAAAAAAAGATGCACTTCAAAATCTGTGTTTATTTTTATTTTCCTCTTTGTTATACATGGGGTTATTCTACCAGCTCTGGTAACACATGAGAGAAGAATCAGCCCCCTAAATGGGATTTATCCATCTCCTCTGCTCCTGCTCAGGTGCTACAGCTGTGCCAGCACATCAGAATTGCAGTCAGCTCTCCCCCAGCTCCTGGCAGCTCTCACACAGTGGGGCTTAAGCATCTTCTGCTGCTTGGACTCCTTCCTTTCAAACAAACCTGTGTGTTTGCCCTTTATTTACTGACATTTCCTCAAGAATTGACCTCTGTGCCTGGATTGGGTCACTGTATTTATTTTGCTCACCACAAGTAATTTCTTAGCTAGCAAAGTAATTTTTAATCTGCCCACAGCCAGTATTTGATTTCTGTGGCACATTCTGGGGACTGCACCAGTGCCACCAATCCCAGAGCCAGCTGTGGGCTGCTAGTGCCACCTGGAGTTAAACAGTTCCTCCCAAAGCCTGCCAGATCCCAAACCCTGGAGCACAGAGCCTGCAAAGCACCCAGTCAGCAGCACCAGGTCTGTGCCATGGCTTGAGATCCCATTTCCACACACTGACCATTCCAAAGGCTCAGCACAGAGAGCCAGGCTAAGCTGGGCACAAGAGCTGCAGGAACTGGGAACCCTGGCCCAAGAAGGGCCAGCAAAAGCCATCAAAGCTTTTAGAAACCTCAACTCCAGGTTGGTATGCACTTGAAAAGCCCAGCCTTCAGTATTTTTCTGAAGTCAGCCTCCTGCCCTTTCCCACTAAAAGCCACAGGCCAAAGCACAGCTTTAGCTGCAGCACAAAGGCAGAGCACGACAGTTTAAGTGGCTGCTGAAGCCCTGACTATTTCAGATAAGAGCTGTCTCTTAATGCACCACTTGTCTTTGGAGACAAGTAAAATAGAGGTGTCCTGGGCACCCTGGGGCTAAATTGTAGCCTTCCTTAACCAGCAAGGACAGAACCAACTGGACTGCAGCAAAACTGTCCTTGTGGGACAGAATAATTTATCCAATGTCAGCAGGGTCAGCCTTTGGCATCATTAACCCATCCCCAATGTGCTGCCAGGCAGGGAGGGCAGGGATTTGTTGGGTCCTGTTACAGCAGGAGAGAGCAAAGAGCATGCTGAAACACTGTGTGAGCAGCTTCAGAAATCCTGGAATCATGGAATGGTCTGACCTGAAGGGACCTAAATCCCACCCAGCACCACCCCTGCCATGGGCAGGGACAATTTCACTATCCCAGGCTGCCCCAAGCCCTGTCTAGCCTGGCCTTGGGCACTGCCAGGGATTCAGGGGCAGCCACAGCTGCTCTGGGCACCTTGTGCCAGGGCCTGCCCACCCTCCCAGGGAGAAATTCCTAATTCCCAATATCCCATCCATCCCTGCCCTCTGGCAGTGGGAGCCATTCCCCACTAGAGCCTCCTCAGCCAACACTCAGGTCTCAGGGCTTTGGGCTCACTGTTCCTGTTCCACTCCTGCCCCGTTGAGGGAAGTGCGTCAGAGCCAACCTGGGGCTGCTTAACAACCCCTGTGACATGACAGGGCTGATGGAGGTGACTGGCACTGAGACACATTATGTCTGAGCTCCAAATAGCTCAGGCAGGCAGTGAACAATCCCTCCCCCAGCTGCCAGCATCCAGCAGGACGTGGCTGGTTTCACTCAGACCATCAGCGTCAATAAAACATTTGGCAAATCCAGGAGCAGCTGTGACTAATGATGGCACCAACCCCAGCAGAGCACAAAGTCATGGTCAGCCCCTGAGTCATGAACAGCCTGACTGAAGGGGACCACAGGGATCATCCAGTCCAGCCCTGGCCCTGCACAGACACCCCAACAATCCCACCCTGGGCATCCCTGGAGCTCCAGCAGCCTCAGGGCTGTGCCCATTCCTTGGGGAGCCTGGGCAGTGTCCAGCACCCTCTGGGGGAAGAACCTTTCCCTGATATCCAACCTGACCCTCCCCTGACACACAGAAGGGTGTTTTGGTTTTTTGTTTCACAGGAATTGAAAACCTCACTGTGTTTTTCTTCTTTCATCTTTCCTATTGAAACAGCAGCTTGAGACTCCCTTAAAGCTTACCAACAATTTAAATGTACTTCCTGAGAAATCAGGAACACTGCAAAGGCTCACCAAATATACCAAATCTTACTGGCACCCAGGCTAAGCAAAAGCAACTTTCAGCCCAAAAGGGATCAAGTCAAAAATTTACAAGCAACCCCTAAAAGCAAATGCGAAATTGGGCTGTATTCACCAAGCACCACAGGAAACGTGAACATGGAAAGCTTGTTTCCATTTTCAGTTTATTTCATTTCTTTCTGGCTACCTGGACACATAGAATGGCTGAAGCACTACCAGGAGCACTGCAAACCCAACCAACAACCACTGCCAGCCTCTCCCCCGGTGCACTGGCACTCATCAAAACCTCAGAGCTGTGCTGCTGTTTCAGGAGGAGCTGGGTACTGATGGAAAGGGAACTGGAATTATGTTGCCTCTGGCTGGGACTTTCAAAAGCAGCTCTTGCTGTTATTAAAGTATCCTGCAAGCAGGCAGCTCCAAGGGCTCATACCTCTGCAACCCAATGGGGAGGCTAAATTTAGCCAATATTCAATGCCAGAGCTAAAATAAAAACCTTTGCTTAAGCACTGTTCCCTTTACCTCGAGGAAGGTAAATTGCTTTGAAGGTGAATCCACAGTGAGCACTACCATGGTCTGAGGAGATGCTGCTCCAAGGAAAACCTCTGTTATGCAACTGCAGTATCAAAGAACAGCTCTCCCTGACCCACCAATACTCACTGTCCTTCTCTTGGGCTAATTATGCCCTCAGGGATACTCTTGAAAAGACACTCAGCCTACACCCAAAGAAACCAGTTGGTGCAAAATAAATGAGATAATCTTTTGACTACACTGCACTTGTTATTTTAGGGGGAATGCTGCTGAGGGAAGAAGGGAATTGTTTTATTTTTGTAGCCACAAAAGCCTTCCTGGTGTGTTATTTACAGGAAAAAATGTTATATGACATAAGAAAAACACAATGCAGCTTCCCTTTTTCATAGCTGAGTGACCACTGAAGAATTTGGTGAGCAGCAGAGGAGGGAGAGCTGGAGAGGCAGCTGGGCTGTGAGGACACAACAGTTCAGAGTCTTTGAAAGTGCAGATTTATGTAAGCAGATCCTACCAGTGGCTCCAATACTGGCACTACCATGAGCACTGCAGGAAGGGAAAATGTGGACCCACTTATCTGGATAATAAATTCCTATCCCTGGAGTGTCACAAGGAAATCAGAGCTCTCTGGGGAGCCTTCTTCGTGTCAAAAGAATTATGGTAGTAAGGTGACCTTCTCTCCAGCACCGCTTTATTTTCCAAATGGCCACTTTGTACAAAAGCACAGTTCCATTCACACCCAAACCCAAACGAGCAGGGAAAGTGAGACTGAGCCAAGGGGAAATGCTCCAGCCACCACACAGAGCACAGGGCCAGCACAGAGCACTGCCCCAATCTCCTGCTTTCTTTAGTAGTAACTGAATAAATGAATAAATAAAAACAGAAGGCTGCCACCTTAAACACAAAACCAAGTAAAATATAAATAAAATGCAGTCAAATACATGACAAACAAAACCAAAGTAACTGTTACCACACCACACCCTTCAGGAGTGAGGCTGAAAAGATGGACTGGTCCAAGGCCTGAACGGGCCCCAGCCAGCAGGAGCTCCTTGAGGGCCATGAGGAGAAGGCAAAGTCCCAGCCACTCCACCCTGAGCCCTTGGGTCATTCTTCACACCACACAGTTAAAGAATGGCTCTGTGCTTCTCAGCTGTGCCAAGGCTGATGCCAACCCAGTGACCAAAGCTGGCAGCCATGGGCTGTGCAGGCACTGCAGGCACTGCAAAGCTCAGGGCAAAGAGCAGCTGAGCCCTGAGAGCAGCAGGGCTGGGCTGCACAGCTGGACTGCCCCAGGACACACCAGACCCCAGAGCTCAGCCCTCAGTGACACAGGAGCATTCTCAGGAGAGCTTCAGGAGAGCAGCCCAGGCCAGCCCCATCCCTACAAGTTCTGAATAAATGTGAGGATGTGGCTCTTGAGGCCATGATTTAGTGCTGAACATGGGGGTGATGTGGTGATGGTGGTTGAACTTGATGCTCTTAAAGGTCTTTTGCAACCTTAACTGTGCCATGATAACACTGATTTAGCAGCAAGGCAAGCACACTCCACCCCAAGAGAGAAAAGAAGTCAGACTAAACTCCCTTTAGTCTCCATGTGAACAGCAAAAGGAAGCTCCCATCAGTCTCCTCCTGCCTCTGCCACTCCCAGCTGAGGCTCCTGAACTGCAGGGCTCAGTCTGGCTCTCCTCATGATGGTCCTTTGTTTTAAAAAAAGACATGAAATCCACTCCAACTGCTCTCATTGGAGAGCTGCTGATCTTTTTCAACATCTAGTGGATGGTTAAAATTAGTTTGAACTACTTCCTTTTCTGGAAACAGTGTTTCAGCAACAAATCAGAGTTTGAAACTGAGATTCAAGGAAGGGACTGAGTTGCAAAACAGATGCAAAGTTGATCTTTAATATTCCCTGACAAACCTACACTGTGGGAGCTGCAGAGTACGGGACCATGGGCACATCTCTTAAGCTGCCCCAGCAGGTAAAGAGATGTGATATGATCAAACCCTGGGAGCTCCAGGCACTGCAGGAGGAGCTGCCCAGGAGCCAGCAGAGTGTCCTGGGGGCATGAGGAAGAGCATTCCCAGCAAGACAGGGAGTGATCCTGCCCCTCTGCTCAGCTCAGGTGAGGCACCTCTGCAGTGCTGTGCCCAGTTCTGGGCTCCACAGCTCAAGAAAGACCAGGAGCTACCGGAGAGGGCCCAGTGGAGGCCACAAGGATGATGTGGGGTCTGGAGCATCTCCCTGGTCAGGAGAGACTGGGGGAGCTGGGCCTGGTCAGTCTGGAGAAAGGAAGGCTGAGAGGAATCCCATCAATCCATAAAATATCCCCAGGGGGTATCAGAGGATTGTGCCAGGCTCTGTTCAGTGGTGCCAGTGACAGGATGAGGAGCAACAGGCATGAACTAAACCACAACCAACTCCATTTCCACATGAGGAAGAACCTCTTCCCACAGAGTGGCAGAGCTCTGGAGCAGCTGCCTAGGGCAGGCTGGAGTGTCCCTCTATGGCCACACCCCAAACCTCCTGTGCCACCTGCTCTGGGGGACCCTGCTTTGGTGCTGTTGGACTGGGTGATCTCCAGAGGCCCTTCCAGCCCCAGCCATTCCATGTGTCCTGTCCTGTCTGTGGGTCAGGCCTGCCACGAGGGCCCAGGGCAGCCCCTGACTCCCCAGAGCCCCTCTCCCACTGCTCTGCCCAAAGGCAGTTCCATCCTCTGAGCTGTGCCCCAGCTGCTCTGGCAGAGCCTCACCTTGTTTACTGAGTGCTTTCCTCAGGGCTGGGGTGATCATCTCTCTCCTCTCAGCTCCAGCAGCTCCCTCCTGCAGCTCCTGCTCTCTCTGTTGGAAGAATTACAGGGAATTGCAGCCAGTTAGAGCCCTGCCTCACCTCAAACACTGGGGCACAGCCACACACCTGCTGGACTGAACTGAGCCAAGTGCCACACAGCAATTCCTGCTTCCCTCTAATCCTGCATTTCATCCCTCTTCCCAGCAGTAAATTAGGATGGTAAACTGGAAAAGGAACACCCCCAGCACACCAGATGCGTCCCACTGACAAAGCAATAAAATTCCCGAAGATATTTTAACAACCATGCTGTGAAATCTCATTCAAGAGTGACTCCAGGTTTTAAGCCCCAATGTTTCAGGAGTGCACAACAACCTCACAAAAACCAAACCAGTGTGTGCCTGCAGTGCCGCTGCCTGGGAGAGCTCAGGAAGCACTCCCAGCACTTCACAGAGCAGAAAAGCCCTGGGGCAGCAGCCACCTGCACCACCAAAATTCAGCAACAGCAAAGACCTGCAGGAAAAGGCTGCTCCCCCTGCCCCCAGCCCCTCCAGCAGCAGCCCATGGAAGTCTGGCTTCCAGCTGCTTCCACACACAGCTAAGTCCTGGGCAGGAGCTCCACATACTGGGATAAAGTCATAGGCGGGAGAAGCAAACCCTGGCACGTAACAAGTGGTGACTCCCCTGCTGTGTGAGTGTCACTGCTGAGACTTTATGGGTATTTATTGTTTCATGTCTGCACAAAGAAGCATCAAAGCAGAAATAATTACTTGGATATTTCATGCAACTTGTAATCTGTCAGTCCTTTATGGCTTTTATTGAAGGAGTTATGGATAAACAACAAAAACCAGCAGAGGACATTTTGTCTTGACAACACTGAGGCTATTTCGCATCCAAGACTCTTTTGTGCCAAAGGCATGGAAAAGTTAATGGAAATGCCTTCAGTTTGAGTCTCCTCACCAACTGTCAGCATCACTAAGGAAACCAGTGCTCCTGACTCGCCAAACTGCTCTTCATAAACAGAGAGAAGAGTCTGGCTGCTCCTGCACATGAACAGACTGCTTCTGTACCTGAGCAACAGCTCAGAAAATAAAAGGTGCCTCCAAAGAAAAATACATTTGAATATTAAAACCCACACACACAGAAGTTCAAGGACAAAACAGAGCTCCTAATAAACACTTGAGAAGGAAATAAGAGAGTAAAACATTCAGGGACAGAGATTATTACCTTCCCTACTCATTTTGGATAAAACTGCCCACAGCCTCAGAGATGTTGTTCAGAAATATATTTTTAAACATCCGGTACCACAACATGGATCTTTCTGAAGGAGAAAGCTGTATCCACCTCCTACTTCCTTCCATTCAGCTTTCTGAGCCTTTAGGCAGGACTTCATTGGTTTCTGTAACACATCAAAACTCCCCTGGAAGCCTACATCTAATAATTAATTGCCATTTAATGGGTTTTAAAGCTCATTTCTTGAGTCTTGATCTTAATTTATCAGCAAGACTCTTCAACAGTAAAATATTAATATTGCTGGGAAAGCTTCATGCATAAGGAAGGAAGGAGATAATAGATAACAAATTTCATCTTCCAAGTGTTAAATAAAGAGCTTGTCCTGCCACAAGTCATCACTTAACCCAGGCCACAGGCAAGGCCCTACCTTAGCACAGACTGAGACCTGGGCTAGAGGAAGGAAGCCCTGCCCATGGCAGGGGAGCGGAACTCAAGGAGCTTTAGGGTCCCTTCCTACCCAAACCACTCCCTGATGCTGTGATTTGAGAGCCCCTTGAAGTCCTGAGCAGGATTTAAACATGGACACCTCCTAGTCTATGCTTTACCACCTCAGACCAGGTCAATCCTCCCAGAAAAACTAAACCTCCACTATGGAGCACATCCTAACATTAAAAATGCAGTCATTGAATTAATTACAAATGAGAGACCCCATTTAAGAATGCCTCCAAACACAAAGTCCTTCTGCATGGAAAACATTTGCATTTCTACCTCCCTGCCACTGCAGCACCTGAGAAAAGCACCTCAAAAGAACACCATCCAATTCCTTCCTGGCAAGGCAGAAATACAGTTCAGTTATCATTTTCCCCTCACAGAGAGGATCCCAATTCTCCCTGCCCACACCCTGATGTGAGAGCCTTTAAACAAAACTGTGCTTTGTTTTTCCCTGCCCTGCAATACCCGACCTGCTCAGTTTGGTAGGGGATTGGCTGCACGTACTCCTGGTGGAAATGGAATTCACTGCACAGGGATTTTCACTTATTTGCTTAATAAGCCTTTCAGATCTGTTATTGAGGGTTGGAGAGGAGGGGAAAAAAGTTAACTTTGCACAGAGGAAACTTCTCCAGTTGTGGTGATTTAGTAGAAAGCCCTGCAGAAAATCCAAGGCAAATCACTGTCTTTCTATAACAAATCAAGCAAGCAGTGACAAGAGCCTGCTTTTCAGGCCCTTGAAATACTTCACTGCCAAAAACTGGAGGTGCAGCTCACAAAGGAGCAGGCCAGAGATGAGGAAAACCTCTGGATACACCCTGATTCCTTGGAAGGCTCAGCACAGCTCCACTGCAGGCTGGAGGGGTTTGGTTGTGAAAAAAGGCAGCTGAACCTCAGCTATGATCCCCTGCTCTCCAGCTGAAGGGGAAAGGAATCTCTTCCTTTTCCCTCTCACACAGGCAGAACAACAGGCAGAGGCAGCACAGTCCCAAGGCAAGGAAAACACAACTTCCATGGACCAAGAGCCCCTGACAAAAGTGAGGGCCTCAGCATTCCTGCCTCAGGACAAATGCCAGTGTTTCAAAGGTCTTCCTCCAAATCAGCCTTCCAAACTCAGCCCCAGCCACACCCAAAAGTGACCAACAGGATGTCCTACTGCCACTTGGTCTCTTCTCTGAAGTGCCCTCTCCAGTTCTGGCCCCTCAGTTTGGGAAGGGCCTTGGGATGCTCGAGTGCATCCAGAGGAAGCAGCAAGGCTGGAGAGGGGCTGGGAACACAAACCCTGTGAGGAACAACTGAGGGAGCTGGGGGTGCTCAGCCTGGAGAAAAGGAGACTCAGGGGTGCCCCCATCACTCTCACAGCTCCTGAAAGGTGCCTGTGCTCAGCTGGGGCTGGGCTCTTTCTCCAGGCAGCACTGACACAACCAGTGCACACAGCCTCAAGCTGCACCAAGGGAAATACAGGTTGGATATTAGGAAGAAGTTTCTCACAGAAAGAGCGATAAAGTTCTGGAATGGCTGCCTGGGGAAGAGTGGAGTCACCATCCCTGGGTGTGCTTAAAAAAAGCCTGGATGTGGCACTGAGGTTCAGTTGAGGTGTTGGAGCTGGGTTGGACTTGATGATCTTGAAGGTCTCTTCCAACCCAGTCATTCTGTGATTCTCCAGGATGCCCAGGTGCCTGACAGCTCCCTGTGTTTCCCACTTTATCCATGAAACACTCTTCAAACTGATTGTGCAGGGGGGGAGAAAAATAAAAAAGACACTGAAACTCCACAAAAAGGCTGAGGGAACTGGGGCTGGTCAGCCTGGAGAAGAGGAGGTTGTGTGGAGACCTCACAGCACCTGCCAGGGTCTGGAGAGGACACAGGAAAGCCAGAGAGGGACCCTGGACCAGGAACTGGAGGGAAGGACAAGGAATAACAGGTTCAATCTGACAGAGGGGAAATTAGGGTTTGATATTAAGGAGAAATTCCTTTCTGCAAGGGTGCACAGGCCCTGGCACAGGATGCCCAGAGCAGCTGTGGCTGCCCCTGGATCCCTGGAAGTGTCCAAGGCCAGGCTGGATAGGGTTTGGAGCAGCCTAGGATAGTGGAAGGTGTCCCTGCCCATGGAACAAGACAAGTTTTAAGGTCCCTTCAAACCCAAACCATTCTATGATTCTCTAAATTAACTGAATTTAGCACTTTTAGCCTCATGGCTCTACTTACTGTGCAATGACAGGGGGTAAAAAGCTCCTCCCAAAAGCTTGTACTCTCAGAAAAAAATTTACACCCAATTATTGATAGTGGGGCCTTGGAAAAATGCTAAGATAAAACTCTGAAATGTTAAGCCTTGTGTTTTACCTGCGTAAGTAGTATAATTGCTAGATGTGATGATTGTTTAGTAATTAAAATAATTATTGTATAATCATAAGAAGAACAACGAGAAACTGTATGTTCCTAGTCTAAGGTGGCTATGCTTGGCTGAAATCTATGTATACTATAGAACAATGTAAGTTTAATAATTAACATGAAAGTTATATAACAGCAGAATATAAAAACATGTTCATCCCGAACTTATGTCGGAGTCAGATTTGAGTCTTTACCCCTGACACCCAGAGCTCTTCAATAAAAGCACCTGCATATAATCATTTCTCGTGATTATGTGTTCCTGAACGCTAACATTATGACTCAACTTCTTTCCTGCTTAACCTCTCAGTGGTCAGACAAAGGGAAGCCCTGGCCTTGCCATGATTTACAGCCTCATCCATCTACAATCTACAGGATCTTTTCCCAAAGGAAAAGCACAAGCATTAAGCAAACAGGAACATACCAGGGCTGGAGCCAGCACTAACAGAACAGCTCTGAGGGAACACTGGCCAGGTTGTCAGAAAAAGCTGCCTGGCAGCAAGAAGGATTAGCAACACTTCCCCAGGAGCTGGGGGATGAACTGTTAAAGTTCATGAATTACATGAACGAGAGTTAAAGTTTACAGAGCAGAGCTCTGGAAGCAAAGCCCCAGGGGCAGCAGGACAGGCAGCAATGCTGGCAGCTCCTCCCCTCGCTCAGCCTCCTCTGGCAGGGGCACTACTGACAGGAACCACGTGGGGATCTGGGGAGCTGGTGGGACACCAGGCTGCCCACAGGGATGGCACTCCTTTCCTTACAAAACAACTTTCCTGGAAGGCTGAAACACATGGGGAAGCAGAGATAGGGGGTCCACTCCACAGACATCCCTGAACACAAGCACAGGAGCAGAGGGCGCACTCTGGGGACTGTCCTCCTGCAGGAACACAGCTGTGGCTGTCACAATTCAGCTGTGACAGGCAGAGGCAGAGCTGCAATTTGCTGAGCCCAGGGATGAACACCCCATCAATTCCACAGCACCCCGGCCCTCGCTGCTGTCAGTCACCAACAGAGACAGCCTGGGGCACCTGCAGCAGAGAGACCTGAGAACTCAGAGTGAGCGAGCTGTGAACCAGCAAACAGCCCAACAGACAGAAAATCTTATTAAAAACAGCTGCCAGAGTCTACATAATCACAGGCTACACACCCACCCCAGCACTGCCCAGTGAAGCACAAAGAGCTGAGAGCAGCATGAGTGAGAAGGGAACAGGGCAATGCAGCTCCTGGCCATAACTGAAACATCAGCTGCCTGGGCACGAAAGGAAAATTGGGGCAGGTGCTCTCAAAAAGTGGCCCTAATGTCACAGAACCATGGAATGGATTGGGAGGGACCCTAAAGCTCACCCTGTTCCTCCCCTGCCATGGCAGGGACACCTCCCACTGTCCCAGGCTGCTCCAAACCCCGTCCAACCTGGCCTTGAACACTTCCAGGGATCCAGGGGCAGCCACAGCTGCTCTGAGCACCCTGTGCCAGGGTCTGCCCACCCTCCCAAGGAACAATTCCTTCCCAATATCCCATCCAGCCCTGCCCTCTGGTACTGGGAAGCCATCCCCCATGTCCTGGCACTCCTTTCTCCTTGTAGGTTCCCTTCAAAACAGGTGAAGTCCCTAAGAAGTTCTGACTGATTAAAAAAAAAAAAAAATCAGAAACTGGACTTTTCTCTCCTGAAGTAGAAACCCTTGTGAATTTTAAATAAAGAGGTGGAATCCCCACCTCCCTCCCTATGCTGTAGGATACAGATGGTCCCTGGTGTTATCCTAAGGCAGCAGCTCCCAGCTCCCACCTAAGCAAAGGAAAACAGACCTGCAACTCCATCCTCATGGAGGGAATTTTCCATTTCCCTTTGTGCAAAAAGTCATTGCTGAGATTTCTGGACATTTACAGCATTTAAATCCCAAACTCCTGCTGACAAGCAGTGACAGGAGCTTATGCTGCCATCCAAGTGCATCAGCCTGAAAGGGCACAGAGCATCTTCCATGAAATGCAGAAGCAAAAATCCCACCAACGTCATTTTCTTGTAGATTCAACATCAGCCCAAGTCCTCAAGGACAAGAAACCTCGAAGGTCACAACTTTCCAATGTATCTGCAGGGCTGCAGGGGGGTTCAGAGTGCTGCTCTGAGCTCCAGTAGCACTGCTCTGCTGAAGGGCAGCTTTTACAAGGTGCTGCTGAAGCACAGCTCCAACTCACACACTCACACACTGCTGAGGGACTCTGCCAGAGTTTGATTTGGGAGACTTCCTTGGACAAGCCAGGAAGAAGACTGATTTTCAAAGGCACCAAAGGAGTCAAAACTAACAATGTGTCTGTGTCCACCCAAAAGGGACTGCTTATACCTGAAAACTGAACCATATTTTCACATTTTATTTCTTTCTTCTGTGCTACAAAAATCCCAACTGAAGCCCACTTAACACAGTTTAACAATTATCCCAAATGCCCAAATTCAAACCAGTAAGATTTTCCATTCAGTTTCTTCTGCTGTCGCACACAGAGCAGGCAGCACACATCCTACCATACTCCTGCCATCTTTTGCAGATTCTTTTTCAACCGGCTCTGTAAAGACTTCTGCCCTTCATTGCCTTCTTTTCCATGAGTTCAGGACTAAAAGAATATTTCATTTCAACGGCAATTTTTCAAGTGGTCAAAAACCACAGAAACCTGGAGTGGTTTGGGTTGGAAGGGACCTTAAAGCTCATCCAGTGCCACCCCTGCCATGGCAGGGACACCTCCCACTGTCCCAGGCTGCTCCAAACCCTGTCTAGCCTGGCCTTGAGCACTGCCAGGGATCCAGGGGCAGCCACAGCTGCTCTGGGCACCCTGTGCCAGGGCCTGCTCACCCTCCCAGGGAACAATTCCTAATTCCCAATATCCCATCCAGCCCTGCCCTCTGGCAGTGGAAGCCAATTCCTCTGTTCTGCCCCTTCATCCCTTGTCCCCAGTCCCTCTCCAGCTCTCCTGAAGCCTCTTCAGGTCCTGGAAGGGGCTCTGAGCTCTCTCTGGAGCCTTCTCCTCTCCAGGTGATCACCCCCAGCTCTGCCAGCCTGGCTCCAGAACAGAAAGGGTCTGTTGCTTTGGTTTGTAGAATTTCAGGAAGTCTGCTCAAATTTGTCATTAGACGAGCAGGAAACTTAAAAAAATGCACAGCAAAAAGAAAACCATCTGAGAAATGTTGGACAAAGTTGGTGAGAAATGGTGAGCAGGAGGGCTCACCCAGGAGGGCTGGGCTGCTGCAGGGTCAGTCCTGACCATCTCCAGCAAAGGATGTGGTCAGGAAAAAACTGCAAATAAAAACACTCAGAGCTCTCAAATGCCTTTACTAAGAAAGTCACTGCCACACCACATGTTAGAGCCTGCAGACTGCACATCCAGACACAGGTTACATTAAAGTTATTTTAGGGGTTTTTTCCCCTTTTATCACTCACAAGCCTTACTCAGAAAATGCCTGAAGATCTCTTGTAATTTTGTTTAGCAATTGTAATCCCTTCCATTAGCCAGGGTTTAGAGAAAAAAGACTTGAACCCAGGAAAGGAAAAGGGTGAAGTGTCCCTATGGCAAATCCTGCTATTAATGAAGTAGTCCCCAAGAAGTTAAATTCAATTTCTTAAAGCTCATTTTAAAATGTAGACTCACATTGAATTCTGAGCCACAGTAGCACAGGTCAGAATCTGGCCCAGAGCAGCTGCTGCAGATAAGGGCACATTTTTCATAAAGAAATCCTTCACCCATTAAAAGCTGAAGCATTTGGAGCTGCCCACATCAGTTTTAACTGAAAGTCACATACTCAAATTTTGTTCCATTTGGTTAATATATCACGAATTATTTCTTCCTCCTTTAAAAAGTTCCTAGCTGTAGCACAAGGTTGCACATGACCCTTGGTCTGTAAACCTTAGGCCTTAAATACCCCATTGTCCACCGCCCAACTCCAACCAAACCCAGCTTCCTCAAGAGCTCCTTCCCCCAGGACCTGGAAGGTCTGGGCTTCCACAGCAGCCCTAGGCTCCAAGGGCTCCCAGGAAAGGCTAGAAGGGTGGGATTTACAGTGGCTAACCCAGGGTGACTTTTCAGGGACCAGTGCCAAAGGGGCCCAGGGACACAGAGGGACACAAACCGAACACTCTGGAGCAGGGTTTGGTTCCTGGAAACTCTCAGTGTGCTCCTCTCTCTTCACACTGCAAATAGCCTGTCAGCATCATTACACTGCTTGTTGTAGAAAACATGAGCATTCATCTCAAAATTGCATCAACAAATATGCTCAATTGATTGCTTCCAAACCCATCAAACAAGGAATCAGGACATTATTATTGCTATTACTCATGCCTGAAGTTTAGAAATGTGAAGGTTAATAAAGTCATTCCATTCCCTGGGAATGAGTGTAGATGGATCGGTCCTTTCAGCTGATCTCCCAGCTGGGGGAGATAATCCACACTAAGAACTGGTGTCCCTGTGATTAATGGCACCTTGCAAGCCACAAACACCATCAGAGTTTACTTTCCCTGACAAATCCACATCAGGGGAGGAATGCTGGAGGAAAGGCAAAGTGTGCCACAACTGTAAAACTCCAAAGTCCACCTCATTCTTACATGCATTAAAAACCATCAGCACATATTATGAGAGTTGGTAAAATCACGTGGAATTTGCTGTTGGATCAGCTACCAGTTAATATACTTGAATATATTACCAATGTCTACCCAACCCTGTGTCAGTTTGGGCTCAGACTCAGTGTGCAGAAGGCACCATCACCATGAACTGTGAAACTTCACACTCTGCAGCTCTTCAAAAATCCATCTCTTCTCTAGCTCAGTCTGTAATAGCTATAATTCAAGCTGGCAGAGAGGTTCTGGCATTCCCCTGGAACTCCTGAATCCATCTGCCTGGTTCAAGTGGCTGCAGGAATCCAGTACCTGCTTCAAGCCCTTTGTCAATACTTTACAAACCTGCAGAATACGGGGGGAATGCTGTAAGACAAATCTCAGCCTTGATTTCTGTCAAGGCAAACAACGAAAGACAGATGCAAACTTAAATAAAGATGACCAGCAGAGATGTGAGCAAGGATTTATTCAATCCCCCCACAGCCTCACTCTGGCATCCCAGAAAAGGCAGGACAATAAGGAATTCTGACTGTCTGTGCCTGCCTTACCTGCTAGTGAGCCTCACAACAGCCAATCCATGCAGAAGAGATGAAAGCTGGACCCAAAACCATTTCAAATCAACTACAATGCACAAGGCAGACCCTGCTGCTCCACATCCC
The DNA here is from genome assembly GCF_027477595.1 of Haemorhous mexicanus. Classification (NCBI taxonomy): domain Eukaryota; kingdom Metazoa; phylum Chordata; class Aves; order Passeriformes; family Fringillidae; genus Haemorhous; species Haemorhous mexicanus. Next base: position 938,786 of record NC_082362.1, on the reverse strand, counting down.
ATAGGCAGAGGGGTGAATACCCAACAATGACACCCATTGAACTTCTGCTGGAAAGTGTCAGGCACATTCCAGACCCAAGGAACTCTGAGGAGGAAGAACTGTCTGTGACATAACCCTGAAGATACCCAAGTTTCTCTCAGACTTGCTCACCTATGTGTGACTAGTTCAGATCCCAAAGACCAGAGCACTTGGCTGTGTGGGCAAGGAGTCCTGCAGGACAACAGGTTAGTTTAGGGAAAACAGCGGTGTCACATCCATTTTACATAGTCCAGCATGCCATGAGAGGGAAAATGACTAAAATGGCCAAAGGCAGAACGACTCACCTGGTACAGGAAACCTCTCAGAGCCTAGAAAGGGGATGGGACTTCAACAGAGGTGCCCTTAGGCACACTCAGAGCGAGCTCTCAGGCCCACACCAACACTTGACCCCTCAGGATTTGATCCTCTGCAGAAGGGCAGTGTTCAACTCTCACAGCAGAGCAGCTCTGCCAGCTCCTCCAAGGAAAAGGCTCAAAAGATCAACACCTGCAGGTTCCAGCTCCAGGTGAGTGAGTGTCTGTGCTCAGGCAGCAGCTGCCCCTCTGATCAAGGTGGCACATGGGCCACAGCCACAGCAATCTGATCTGCAGTCACAGGTACTGCAGAACACAAGTACATCCAACACTCTCCTGGCTGCAGCAGAACACCAGGAAGGCTGAGGAGAAAACAGTTTGGGTCCTGCCTCAGCCAAGGCACAGACAGCAGTGAACTTTCCCTGCCTGTATACAAACCCACACCACACTGACTCAGCACTGATTTCTTCCAGTGAACAGCAGAAAGTATTTTATAGCTGTGCTCACATTTTATTTGTAAACTGGCCTATGATACGTGGTTTTCCTGGGTTACACTGCTCCTCGATCACGATGTTGCTATAGTCTGTCAGTCAGGGAAAGCTCAATGCCAGTTCTTCACAGGAGTGCTGGCTGTCACCACGGCCCGGCAGGGCAGAAGCACCGCCCCGGAGCTGCCGCAGCACCCGGCTCCCTTTTGGCCGCTGACCTCTAGTGGAGAGCGCAGGACAGAGGAGACAGGAACAATGTTAATGCCCTCCATGAGGAACTGCGGTCCTTTCTCCCTCCAACGGGAAGCCAGAAGGTTCCCCAGCCTTTCCTGACGAGCTGCAGTGCACAGGCGATCCCGGCTCTGGGGCAGAGCCCTCTCACAGCAGCCAGCCTTGCCCCATCGCTGGGGCTGCTCTTCTCCTCACAGAGATGGCTACAAACAGCAGTGCTTGATTTACCTCCTTCCCCTCCCTGAGGGCAGCAACAGAGATCCCCCTGCTCCCCTTGTAAGCTCCTGCTCTCCAAGCACACACCCTCCTGCGAGCCATGGCCTGCCTTCAGGTAGCCCAGCAGTGCCACCTCAGCTCAGAGCACTGAGAACATTGTTGTATTTTCACAGAGTCACAGAGCAGTTTGGGCTGGCAGGGACCTGAGACCATCTCATTCCACACCCCTTCCACAGGCAGGGACACCTTCCATTGTCCCAGGCTGCTCCAAACCCCATCCAGCCTGGCCTTCAAGGGATCCAGGGGCAGCCACAGCTGCTCTGGGCACCCTGTGATAGGGTCCCATTTTGGGAAAGAGCTGTGAAAACCCCACAGTGCAGACACACCCACAGTAAGGAAGGTGTCACTACAGTCAGTTTGGTGAGAAGGGCATGGAGAGCAGCTCAATGGTGCACAGTGACAGCACCAGGCAAAGGGTACTGAGAGCAAAGGGGGGCAGCAGATGGGCTCGGAGTACATCACAGGCCACCCCTCCCCACCTCAACCAACAACTGCTCAGCCAGCAAAGACTGGGGAGCACAGCAAGGCCCTGCAGCTGCTCCCTGCCTCTAGTGCTTGGTGTCAGTGAGGTGAATGTGATACACCCCAGCTCAGACTGAGCACAGGAAAAGGACACCAACAGCAAGAGCCTGGGATGGAGCAGGAACTTGGGGCTGTGTGACAGGCCCAGTGTGTGAAGCACAGACCTCACCCTAGGTGAGGTGACCTAGGGCAGCAGTGAGCAAGGCAAGGTGCTCTGGCAGCTGGGTGGTGTTTCTGCTGCACCTGCAGCTCTGCTCCTGTCCCCACACCTGCATTTCAGTGACAACCCACAGGCAGTACAGGAACAGGACCTGTGTTCAGGCACTGCACTGGGAATCTCAGTGCAGAGATTTGCAGCCAGATCCAGTGTTAGCTCTGCAAGTAAATCTTCCCTCTGACTGGAAGTCACAGGTTACCACTACAGCAAGGTACAGAGTCAGTCTGTGACTACACCAACACTCCTCTAAAGATGTTCTTTTTGGGAACAGGTTCTTCCGTGGCTCGTATTTTACACTCCCGCTAACCAAACCCCACAGATTCATATCCAGCCAGTTACATTTTAATCAATACAGCTGCTCAGTGAACAAGACCTGACCATTCCATACCCCCTCTAACAGCAGTACCTTTGCTTTCTTCATGTGGCCCATGATATTGCCAAGATCTTCAACATCAATGACAGAATCTGTGCTTCCAGCTTCCTCCTCACTACTGGTTTCAAACAATTCCTCTGCCTGTGGGAGATAACAGGGAAAAAAGAATTTATCTCACTGTTAAATGTAAGACTAAGCTAACCAGTGAAATGAGCTCTCCTCATCAGTAAAGACCACTCAAAACAAGCAATAGCCTACCAAAAACCTGTAGGATGGATATGGAACCCTGAACCCCTTTAAACCCAAGTGCCTCACTGACAGCAAGATTTATTCCTCCTGTTCTGCAGCAGCCAGCACTCCCAAACCCAGCCAAAAGAACCACTTACTTTCCTATAAAATACAACCCAGCAATAACTTCCAACCCACAGTATATGGCTCGAGGGAGGATTAAAGTGCCATAGCAGCTCCGGGTCTTGCACTGGAGAGCAATAGAGAGGATTTCTTAGTCAAAATCTACAATCAATAAACACTCCAGAAGAGAAATGATTACAGGCAGATACACACAAAGAACATACAGGATTTGCTCAGGTAACACACCCCCGCTGCCTTTGGAAAACCCTGGGATGCAGGCAGAGCAGCTGAGCTTCACCAGGCTGCAGCTTGATGACTCACATTGAACTGAAGAGTCCCCCTGGCCATGGGACGAGGCAAAGGCTCTGCTGAGAACCCACCCTGGTTCACTGGAGCATCTGACCCCAGCCAGGAGCAAGACTCCCTCATCACACAAATGCCATCGAGCCTGGCTCCATGACTAATTCTTTGGTCCTTCTTTCGGATGGCTCATTCTACTTGTTATTGCCATGGGATCTCACCTCTCCTCTCCCCCTGCTCCAGAACAAGTAGCAGGCTCCCACAGCAGCCCTCTGGACTGCAGGAAGAAGGGGAGAAGTCAAACAGTGCTCCAAATAAAATAAGGCCTCAAGGATTTTGGCTGTACCTCAGTATTGTCCTGTTCTGATGTCCCATGTTCACGGTCCAAGCTTTCCTTGCTCTGCTTCCCTGAAGATTTGCACTTCCCCTTCTTGCACTTCCCCCTGCAGGGCTTCTTTTCCCCTCTGCAGAGTGCCTGGAGCCGAGTGAGGAATTTGTCTTTCCAGGCCTCAAAGTCAGCTTCAATGCTGCCATGCTTGCTCTGGGCCACATTGCAGTCCCCCTCAGCCCGAGCCATGATCCTGCTGGCACTGAGCATCCACAGCCACCTGTCCATCCTCCTTCCAACCTAGGACAGGAGGAAGGGTTGGAAAGGAAATTAAACCAGGGCCAAGTGCAAGCAGCCAACCATAAAAGGAAGGATCAGCCCTGGGAAGAGCCAGTGAGCTGCATGACACTGCAGGGCAGAGACCTGGGGAGTCCCTCTCAGGTGCTGGCTCAGCACAGACACAGGGCAGCCTGAACAGCACCACACCCCCTCAGACTCCATTGGAAAATCCCTCTGCCACCCCTGGGGTGCAGGCTCTAGGAACAGATTGCTCTATGTGGTGCTTGTTGGTCAGAACAGTCATGTATGTGACACACAGCCCCAGCTCTGAACACAACCTGTGACAAGTGATGCCATTTTTCTGTGTGAGATGAGACCAATGACCAGGCAGAGATTCTGCCATAGTACACATCAGGGAATAAAGCTAAAACCCACATCATAAAAAGGAGCCACGTTTAGAAGGCAGCAAGAGCAAGAGTTTACAGTGCTCTGCCCTCCGGTGACTGCAGAAAGTTTTCAAAGCTGGGAAATTAACTCAGTAAAGATTTACCAAATGTGTTACCACACCTCCCAGTGCCTGTGGGACTCATTTTCCGTTTGAAATCCAATTGCTTCAAAGCTGAACTGCCCAGGTGGCCAAGACGGCCAACGGCACTGGCTTGTACCAGCACTGGTGTGACAGCAGGACCAGGACAGTGACTGTCCCCTGTGCTGGCACTGCTGAGGCACCTCCAGTCCTGGGGGCAGTTTTGGGCCCCTCACCCCAAGAAAGACAGCAAGGGGCTGGAGCATGTCCAGGGAAGGGAGCGGAGCTGGGAAGGGTCTGGAGCCCCAGGAGCAGCTGAGAGAGCTGGGAAGGGGCTCAGACTGGAGAAAAGGAGGCTCAGGGGGGCCCTTGTGGCTCTGCACAACTCCTGCCAGGAGGGGACAGCCGGGGGGGTCAGGCTCTGCTCCAGGGAACAGGAGGAGAGGGAACGGTCTCTCTGGCTGGGCTCAGGTTGGACATCAGGAGGAATTTCCCCATGGAAAGGGTGCTCAGGCACTGGCAGGGGTTGCCCAGGGAGGTTTGGAGTCCCCATTCCTGGAAGTGCCCAAGGAAGGCCTGGATGTGGCACTCAGAGGTCTGGGCTGGGGACAAGGTGGGGATCAGGGACACAATGATCTTGGAGGTTTTTTCCCAAGCTCAATGGCTCTGAGATTCTGCCCATGCCCTAAACCCAGCGCCTCACCCAGTCAGCAAAACAGCTGCAATCTCGCACAGAGCACCAGCCTCACACAGGTTGGATGCACTTCATGCAGCTGGGGGTCTGAGGAGCAGAAGCCAAGAAGAGGCTCGAGGGACACTCACTGTGTTGTAGTGGTCCACATAGGCCGAGTTCCCCAGCCCGAACACGGCATATCTCAGGCCCTGCAGGAAGCTCTTCCCAACACGGAAATCATTGGCTGCCTCTTCCAGCCACCTGCAGAACCAGACTGCACTCTCTGGGGGCTGCCCCTCGGTGTAGGTGGCCACCAGGAACACACAGATGTTCCTGCTGCTTGTCTGGTCACACAAACAGGACAGGAGGGAAAAAAAAGAAATCACTGCATTTTCCAGCACCTTCTTCTAAAGCAAAGATTTACAGCACCCAGGCAGCTGGGAGAAATCAAAAGACAAGGCTGTCTCCTGCTGGGGTGGGATGGTGCAGGCGACAATCCCAAGGGTGTTGAACAATCTGCACAGCACCTTAAATTAGCAGAGAGAGGTCAAGCTGAACAGGGACACAGTGACAGAGCAAAACTGGACATGGAGCCCCATCAGCAGCTTCCTGACCCAACTCCTTCATCAGGGAAGTGCCTCATGGATAAACAGTTCAAACTCCTCAACCTCACATTTACAGGTGTGTTAGGGGAAGTATCAAATGATGGCAATTCATACTGACACCTGAAGGAATTCCCAGCATGCAGTTTCCACCAAAATTTTTTGTTAGGATTAATTAAAACTCTCAAGAAGCAACTATCAATATTCACAGAAGAAAAACCCATCAAGGATTACTACACATAAATACACCTCACAAGGAGTTTCTATCTTAAAAGCCTCTAAAAGCTGCAGAGCGTGATCACCTTCCTGTTCTGGTTCTGAACCTTGCCCAGGTGTACAGAGCACCTGGGGCAGCCACTCTCACCCAGCTCACCCCTGAGTTACAGAACTGGCTCATACAGAGTCACTGTCATAGCAAAATGTCCAACTGGTGCTTTGAAATTCTCAAAATGTAGGTATTTTCTGCTGAGGACGGATGGGCTACATTTGCATAGGGAAGCAATTCATCACAAAGCTTTGGGGATTTCCAGAACAAAGAAGAGAAACACAAGAGGAAAACAGCCTTGATAACCCCAGGAAAAAAAATGTATTTGTTACTGGTGTTTATGCCATACCCACCTCCTCTACTAAACCATCTTCTGGATCATAGTCTTCCATGTTAATGACATCCACAGGCAAATTAAGGGAAGTAACAGCTTCAGCCAGAGCTTTGGCAAATCTCTGAACAAAGAAACATTGGAAGTTATCAATTACTTCAAGCCCCATAAGCCCTGCTGTGCTCAGCCACAAGACCTCTCCGTGCACAGGAAGAATAATGACACAGGAGGCCTGGACACTGGCACTGCAATTCCTCACATTAAAACAAAAATGGAGTACACTGGCTGAGAGTTACAACATTATAATGTCACAGTTACACACACAAATTACATTTCTTCATGAGAAATCACCAAACCCAGCAAAGTTTTCTCTCTACAAAGAGAGAAAATTAAAATTATAGTGCAAGAGTGAACTTCTAGTTTTATAATCAATCTCTACTGCATGTCTTGCTTAAAGGGAGTAGAAAAATTGCTATTTTTATTTAATTTTTAACTTATCTTGCATGTTGGGCAATGATTGTAAGAAGCTAATGAATGTGCTGATGAACTCCCAGATCTGTACCCATAGCAGAGTTTTAAGGCAAGCAAGATTCCCAGATCCCAACAATATTTCAAAGCAATTTCACGAATGTACAATGAAAGTACAGATACCTTTGCTGTGCCAGTCTGAGAGCCGTAGAAGATCTTCACTCCAGCAACATGGATCCCCTGTGCCTGACAGGGGGCACATCCATTTCCCAGTTTGTCTGATGTTCCCTCAGGGGAAGAGGGACTTCCATGGGATTGCTCACCCTATGAAACAAGAGCTGTGTCATATTCCTTCTCCAAGGGCTGTCAAACCAAGAGCACCTAAAACTCAAATCCTGGGGGCACTCTCAGCAAGTCAAAGCATTCTGGTTCCTCTCACACCCAGACAAACAAAGCAGGACCTGTTTTCCTGACTAAGCCACGCTATAACACCCACTTGTCCAGGAGGTAACAGGATCCAGCTGAACCTCCCAAGTCCTGCAGGAGATCTCTACCCACCTGCAGGAGGAGGTTTTCAACTCCTGAATGGCCAAATTCCCTCCCATCCCAAAACCAGCCCAACCTTGTCATTAGCATCATGAAAACATGAAGGTGCAAACACTGGGCACAAGCAGAGGGCTTTACCTGGAGTGACAGAGCAATCCAGGGGGACACATTCTCCCAGGAACAGTGTGAGGTGTGCCCTGCTGAGCTCTGCCCTGACATCAGACCAACAAGAGCATTTAGTGACCCACAGACACAAACAAGCCAGGCTGAGGATCATAACCAGATAACCAAACTACATCTGGGATTTGCAACATTCTCAGCGGGCCCATGGCAGGTGCCTTTATCCAGTAACTACTCACTTCCACCCAGGTTTTTGGGGTCTCTCAGAGAGAAGTGCTGACAGGCTCAGTTACCTTCCTTTTGGCTCTGGTGGTGATGAACTGAATGACAATCCAAAGGCTGATCCCAAAAGCAACAGCAGAATAGATGTAAAATCTGTGCAGCCATATGGACACCAGGCAAGTATGGAAGTAGCTCCACATATCCATTGAGACATCTAAATCTGGAATGTCACAGGTGCCTACAGAGTGAATACGGAATGAGCACACACAAAATAATCGCACAGTACCCACAGCCTCACATTTTCAGCTATTGCCCAGGCTTTGCAGAAAACAGCTTCTGGCTAAAGACAAAGCACTAAAATTGAATCAAGAAGCCTTCACCTCCTCAGCTGCGTCAGATGAGCTCCAAGCTAGCATTGCATACTGTCAGAGGGAAACTCTGGGTTTTTCCTTGCTAGGGCAGTTCTGTTACAAGGAAAAGCAGAAAATACCTGTGCTGTCCAAGTGCCTGAAAGGGAAAATGTCCTCGTGAAACATCCAGTGGATCATACTGGCTATAGTTTTACACAAACACAACAAATGAAAGTTCTCTGGAATGAGAAAGGTCCAGTCCAAGGGGGAAATCACCTGCACAGAACTTTATGCTGAACGCAACACTTGCTTACACACATTTGATGTCACATTGATTACAGAGTTTCAAGGGCAGATTGACACATGGATTGAATTAGAAACACTTTGACAGAATTCTTTGATGCAAGTGAAGCTCGATTTGGAACCACTGAGATGTGTCAGGTTGGTTCAGAACATTCAGGGCACAGTAAGCCAGGGCACAGCCAGGAATGCACCTGCAGGGTGTCTGGGAATATCTATTTCATATGGAATATTCAGAAATCCAAAAGGGCTGGTTTGTGATATTTATTGACTGAGGAACAGAGCCCTTCTACTGTCATCTGCAGCTCAGATCTTGTTTTTGCAGATATCAGTCGAGAGCACAGAATGCAAGTATTTCCAAGAGGCTGGAAACTTATACAGGCTGGTACTCAAGTTACCAGAGCAAAGGCTTAAGGGGATGCCCTACAGCCCTCCAGCAGCAACACTGAGACTCACAATAGAGAAGAGCCAAGAGCACTTGCCCAGTGCTCCCAGTTTTACCTAAATCAGCTATAGGGATTCCCTTAACCTCTATACAACTTCCTCAAATGCAAGAGATGCTACATATATTGAAGAGAATTTTAGCTCCAAAACAGGCACGCACACACGTGCTCACTATTATCCCCTACACAACTACACACCCCCAATGGTTATCACCCCACAAACACACACACCCCTCACCCTCGTGGTTATTCCTCCTCTCATGGTTAATGCCCCTCTCTCCTCCAAATACCCCACGGTTTTACCCCACCTTCTCCTGCTTCTCACGGTTATCATCCCACCACCCTCACCATTATTAAACACCCCCCACCTCAGAGTTACCAACCCCGTATACCACGTACAGTTAATAAATACCTCCACGGTCATTACCCCCACCCCCCTCCAAAGCACCCTCTCACACTTACAACCGCTCACACACACGGTCGTTATATACCCCCCTCACGGTTATCAGCCCATACACACACTATTATCCCACACACTCGGTTATCAGCCCATACACACAGTTATTAACCCACAAGCACGGTTATTATATCCCCCTCCTCACGGTTACCACGGACACGGTTATTCTGTTCGCCCCATCACGGCCCGGTTCTCCCCCCCCCAGCACTGACCCCGCTCCCCGCCCGGCTCCCCTCAGGCCGTCATGCGCGGCTCCCGCCCCTTCCGCCCGTGCCGCCGTTCACTGCCGGGCCGGGCCGGGGGCGGAGCAGGCGGCCGCCGCCATGTCCATCTTCACCCCCACCAACCAGATCCGCCTCACCAATGTGGCCGTGGTGCGAGCACGGCGCGCCGGGAAGCGCTTCGAGATCGCCTGTTACCGCAACAAGGTCATGGGCTGGCGCAGCGGAGCGTGAGTGCCCGGGAGCCGGCGGGGAGGCGGCTCGGGCTCGGCGTGGGGCCCGGGGAAGGGCCCGTGTGGGGACCCGGCTGTGAGGGGGTCGTACCGGGCACCCTGCGTGGGCGCTTGGTAGCGGCGCGGGAGGGGAGCCCGTGTGAGGACCGGGAAGGGTCTGGGGCGTGGGAGGGGGGTCGGCAGTGACTGTGCAGGACCTGGCTGCGGGGCTGGGGATCGTGCGCGGCCCCGGCCCCCCGATCTGACCCCGGGAGGAGGCGCGGGGCCGGTAACGGGAACGCCGTGCCCGTGCTTGGGCAGCGACGCCTCTGTGCTGGAAGGTTCCAGCTGTGCTGAGTCAGCCCGGGGCAACGGGAGCTCTTTCTCCTCGCTGAACACAGCTGTGCTGCTGGCATTGCTTCTTTGCTGGAGAGGGGCTTTGGGCAAGGCATGGAGTGCCATGACAAGGGACAATGTTTCACTCTGATAGAGGGCAGGGATGCATAGATGAAATATTGGGAAGGAATTATTCCCTGGGAGGGTGGGCAGGCCCTGGCACAGGGTGCCCAGAGCAGCTGTGGCTGCCCCTGGATCCCTGGCAGTGCCCAAGGCCAGGCTGGATGGGGTTTGGAGTAGCCTGGGACACTGGAAGGTGTCCGTGGCCATGGCAGGGGAGGGACTGGCACCATTCTGGGATTATTCTGAGTTTTCTACATTTATCTTAATCTCTAGGGAGAAAGATCTCGATGAGGTCCTGCAGACACACACAGTGTTTGTCAATGTCTCCAAAGGCCAGGTGGCAAAGAAGGAAGATCTAGTTAAAGCATTTGGAACAGATGACCAGACAGAAATCTGTAAGATGGTAGGTTTCACACACTTTGCTTTATAAAAGATGTGAGAAGATTTAGTCATGCAGTTAGGTTGGTTTGTACTGAAGGGTGTTTCTAGAATGCTGCTATAGGTGAAAGGGTTGCTTGTTAAGAAATGGGTAAAAAGGAGTTGTAGCTCTGTTTTATAGTTTTTAAATTTGGCATATGCATGTGGCTGGGAAGAATTCTAACACACAACTTGCATGCACCAATGTGTCTGGGCACCGCCAGCACTGAAGAGTTCCTCACATAAGATAAGTTATTAAGAATGCAAAAAAAAAAAGAAGAGGACAGTGGCTTACTTTGGAGAGCTCACTTAGATGTTAGTAACAGATCTAATTTCTTAGTCCTAACTGGTGGGATATGAACCATGGACTTGCTGTGGTTGATAAGATTTCAGTAAATCTCTTGAGTCAGCATTGCCCTGGCAGCCAGGATGGACATCCCTCTCCTGGGGTCACCAGGCCCAGTATCAACAGCTGGGCCAGGGAAGGAATTGCCCTACTCTGCTCTGGGACAGTTTTGGGTGCCACAATATAAGAGAGATCTGAAGCTGTCAGAGTCCAAAGAAAGCTACAAAGAAAGTGAAGGGCCTGGAGGGGCCACACAAGGAGCAGCTGAGGGCACTTGGTCTGTTCAGCCTGAGGAGACTGAGGTCAGACCTCATGGGGGCCTGCAGCTCCTCCCAAGGAACAGCTCTGATCTGTGCTCTGTGTGACAAGGACAGCACCCAGGGAAGGGCTGGAACTGTGCCAGGGCAGGTTTATGTTGTATTTTAGGGAAAGGTTCTTCCCCCAGAGGGTGCTGGGCACTGCCCAGGCTGCCCAGGGAATGGTCCCAGGCCCGAGGCTGCCAGAGCTCCAGGAGCTCCCAGGGATGCCCAGGCTGGGATTGTTGGGGTGTCTGGGCAGGACCAGGAACTGGACTGGATGATCCTTGGGGGGTCCCTTCCAGCTTATGATATTCTGTGATTCTTTGAAATCTGTGCTTCTCTTCCTGCTGTTTAGTATTTCTGGGGTGAGTTTTTTGTCTGAAGCCTTTCCAATGCTGTCTGTTGTAATGATTCACATTATTAATTTGATTATTGTTTGCTGCGCTTCAAATCTCACCCAACCTTTCAAGCAGCTGTCAAATTTAAGAAAGTTACTCAAAGTTGTCAAATTTAGCTTGTCAGTCTTAAATCCAGGATGTTTATTAACGGATTTCTGTGGATAAAACAGATTTTGTCCAAAGGGGAGCTGCAGGTGTCGGACAAGGAGCGGCACACACAGCTGGAGCAGATGTTCCGGGACATCGCCACCATCGTGGCTGACAAGTGCGTGAACCCCGAGACCAAGAGGCCCTACACAGTGATCCTCATCGAAAGGGCCATGAAGGACATCCATTACTCTGTCAAACCCAACAAGAGCACAAAGCAGCAGGTGAGTTTCCTGCAGTATCCTGCTGCAAGGTGCTGCCATCCAGTGTAATTCCTTGGGTCTCAGCCACAGAGGGATCAGCAGAGCACTGGGATCTGAGGCCTGCACAGGGATTACTCAGCCATCTGGCAGCTGAGTGCTGCAGAGAAGCAGCTCCTGAAACTCTGGCAATTTGTTTGCTAAGAATTCAGGGAGGGGAGAAAGAAAGGAAAAAAACCAACAGTGATGCAGAAATAAAAGGTTTATGATTTATGCTAATTGAGGTGGTATATCAGGTTTGCATCTGAGCAATGTCGGTTTGTGGTGTTTTGCAGTATAGCTATATAATTTTATTTCAGACAGCTTTTAAGTGTTCAAAGTGATCACAAGTGACAAGTCAGCCTTTTCTTGTTCATCTGTCAAAAAAGCGTGATAGCAATCTCCCTGCAGCAGAGCAGCAGTGCCCAGCACTGAGAGATGGCTCTGAAGCTGGGGAAAAGGTTTGAGATTTGGATCTGGGTGCTGGGTTTTAAGCAGGTGTACAAGTGGTCTTTTTCTTGTCCAACAGGCCCTGGAAGTGATCAGGCAGCTGAAGGAGACCATGCAGATTGAACGTGCTCACATGAGGCTGAGGTTTATCCTGCCAGCAAAGGAGGGCAAGAAACTGAAAGAGAAGCTCAAGCCACTGATTAAAGTTACTGAGAGTGAAGACTTCCAGGAGCAGCTGGAAATGGTGAGCAAAAAGCAGTCCCTGGGCTGAATTCATATATGAAAGCTGTTTAGATAAACTGAAGGCTTGCCAGAGATCATGAATGAGAGCTGCAGTTGGGAATTTTTAATTTCACACAATCCTAGTGATGTGGGCATGGAAGCAGCCTTTGGCATCCAGAGGTTGCTGCTCCAAGCTGAGGAGTGCACAGTGCAATTCCTCTTAGCAGTGATGATCCTGAAACACTAATAAGTCTCTCCCATATGTGGAATGTTATTGTTATTTATTTGGTGGCTTCTGTCTAGATTTTAAGGGTGGCTAATTATTTTTTATTCAAGTTGGTGTGTGGTAAAGCAAAATTTGGTATTAAAATCTTCATACAAACAGATTCGAATCCAGCAATCCCAACTGGCAAAAGCCATGTCCAGCATGGGGAACTGTAACTGTAGAGCTCTGTGGAAAGTTTGCTGCCAGACAGAGTTTGTCAACTCTTCAGAGTCCTGCTCAGTAACTAACTAGGATTGTTTTAATGAAAGTGAATGTTAGGCCTTGGGTAGGGGCTGATGAAATAAATCCAAACGTTCTTGGCTGACTGATGAAATGTGGAACATTCCAGGTGTGCCTTATTGACCCAGGCTGCTTCAGGGAGGTTGACGAGCTGATCCGCAGTGAGACAAAAGGGAAAGGATCCCTGGAAGTGCTCAGTCTGAAGGATGTGGAGGAAGGAGATGAAAAGCTTGAATAACAAAATCTTCCTGCAGCAGATCTGCTTCAACACCCTCCCCGCAGTGACTGGTGTAGCCACTCTTCTGTTAGGCCTTCATGGTTTTTTCCAATCTCTTGCTGCCAAATATTTTCTGACACTAATCCTTTGGGATTTTTTCCATGCAGTGTGGGTTGGGGTTTTTTTTATCATTTACACTTGCTTGGTTTACAGATGTCTTTGCCTATAAGAAGATTTTGTGTCAGAGTTGCACTAATAAGGACTGAGTTAGGGTGTGGTAGGGTGGTTACTCTGGCTTTGCTTTAGTTTCAGGGTTGCTGTTGAAGTGTGCTTGAGCGATTTGGTGCGAATTGTTTGTACCTTCAGGTTGTCAGTGTTGTGTGGGAGATTGCACTGGTCACTGAGGAGTGGCTTTGTGTGTGAGGAGAGGGACCTTAAGAAAAGAGAGCTGCATTTTCACTTCTAAACAGGTGCAGGGTGGATCATGTCTAAAAATCAGTCTCTTGGCAGCGTGAAAACTGACTTAGACTTCCATAATTGGCTACTTGGTAATTAAAGTACTTCAAAGGACCATTCATAAAGAATTCCTTCACTGGCTATAGCAGCACTTGCTGACGTAGAGATGATGTTCTCCAAATAACTTATTTGTAGAATATATTTAGCTACATTAATAAAAACAAATGATCATCTATTTATATATTATAGATACAGAAAGAAATGAGACACTTATTTTTCTTAATAGTAGAGGAGATATCCCTGGCTGGGGCAGTGCTTTTGTAGGCTGAGGGAGTAGCCTGTGCTTGAGAGCTGCTGCTTTCACATGATAAAATGAATCTCAAACAGGCAGTGGTGGCCTCTGGCCATGGAGCCAGACAGGCTTTTGTTGGACAGTAATTCCCAGCAGGAATTGTTTGTGTGTGCCCCTTTGCTTTTAAGTGCAACAGAACAATTCTGGCAGCTGTCCTTTATCCTTTGTCTTTTTTTTTTTTTTTGCTGCTCTCTAATCCATGCACGGAATTACCAGCCTGCTCCTGAGGCATGGGATATAGTTCTTGCTAATTCTGTTAAATCTTGCTGCTGCTGTGTTAAACAAACAATTTAAAGTTGAACTGGGGTATTGCAAAGAAAAGGGGAAGAGAGGACAACAATGGGGGAAGGAGATACTAAAAATACAAAACACCAGGCAAAGCAGATATGGTTTAGTGACTAAAAGCTAAATCAGCAGGAGTTTGAGGAGCCTTTAATATGACATTCCTGTTTCCATGCAGATAGCTGGCAGCAGGTGAGGAGCTGTGGGCCAGCCGGGAAGATCTCTCCCAGGTGAGCATGGTGCTCTTTGGTTGCTATTGCCTTCCAGAGACTTCCCCCTTCTGTGACAGTTAAACAGAGCTGGGTTTGTGCTGCTGACCTTTCTTCTGCACCTTTAACTCATTGTGAATTTCCTGGAATTTCGTCAGGGAGAGTGGAAATCAGCTGGAGGAGGGGAGGTTTGGCATGTGAGGTGGCTGCAGGGCTGGAACCTCAGTCCAAGGCTGCCCCTTGGGAGTGGATTTCTGCAGCAGCCAATTTGTGTGCACTCATGCAAGGCCAGGATCAATTTCTTCAGCAGCATTTTGGAAGGATCTGCCTCTCTAGAGCCTGAGTTTTGCTGAGGGCAGGTGAAACAGAGATTCTTGAACCACTTTATCCATTTTAAAATGCTTTTGTTTGCTCCCAGGGGTTTAAATGCTGCCTAGGAAATTCAGGGGTGTAGTGACTGGATATGCCATGTGGACAGGGCTCGGTGCGGAGAGCTCTGTGTGCACAGGCAGCTCCCATGGGTACCACCCTGGGCTGCTACCTTCATGTGCCCCTCTCTCCAGACACACTTTGGGAAGCACTGAAGATGATCATGTTGATATTTAGCTCGTCACTGGAAATTAGCACTAACATGCAATTCATAAATATGCAGATAAGATGCTGAGCAAGAGCCTCAGAGGATATTGTGTCAATACCTTATTTCACAATTCTTTTATTTCTTGGTTTGCTGTGTTTAACACCTTGAGCACAACAGGATGGCAGCAGGTTAAAGATCTGGAGTTCCAGAACTGAATCTAAGCTGATTCATGAGCTTGGTGCTCAGAAGGCAATTTCTTTATAAAGTCTTTTTCTGCAAATCCAAACATTAAGGATTTTCTCTTCTAGAGGGAGCTTGAGTCTATTTATGGACAAATAAAGATACATGCTGGCATTTCTTGTTATGTTTGTAGTTCAGCAAGAGCATATGGTGAGCATCAGAATAAAGCTCAGGATTGGTAACTAGTTTGTCTTTGCCCATTCCAACAAGACACAACCATTTCCTTCCCAACCATTTCCTGGCTAATTAACTGGAATTTTCAGATACGCAGGCATTTAAATAAGCTGGCAGCTTCCAGGACAGCACTGCTGGTGTGTTTAGATACACCGGCACGTGTGTTTGCCCTGAAATTCCCTGTTCCTAGTTTGACTCAGAATGATCCCTGACAGCTGCCACTGCCACAACAATGGGAGACAAAGCCAGAATGCTTCTCTGCCCCCTTCCAAGAGCTCATTAATCAGTTGTTAATTAACCTGATCCCTGCAGAAGTGTTGGGGAGGGGGCTGCGCCATGGCTGAGCAGGAGGCATGTGGCCAGTGGCAGTTGCCAGTGCCACGGTAACAGTTCCACGGTGGAACCCTGCGGTCACAACGCTGCGACAGCTCCCGGGGCAATTAGGCCTCGGCATCTGTCCTACAGGGATCTGGGAATGGTGGGCCACAAGATGGAGGCCCCGAGCAGCGTGCGGGGCCCCAAGGCTGACCTGAGCCAGCGCAGCCAGGAGATGCGTGTCCTCGTGGGCCTGCAAGGTGCTGCCTTGGGCTGCTCGGGGACAGGGGGGTCACAGCCCCCTTGTCCCACGCACTACCATTGGCTGCCTGATGTCCCCCAGAGCAAGGCGGGAAGATTTTCGCTCAGTCCTGCGAGGAAAAGCTCCGGCAGAACAGGGAGCTGCTCCCCAGCCTGCAGGCAGCCTTGCAGGAGGACTCCAATATCCTGAAATTTGTCCTGAAGGTACCAGCAGATCTCTCCTGCTGCACCCCTGCCTGGTGCTGGCCCTGCATCCCCAGTTCCTCCAGGAGCTGGTGGCACAGGCCAGCAAAAGATGTGTCATTCCCAGGCTGACAGTGACCATCTCTGTCCCTCCCCTGCCCACAGTACAACAAACTCCCCATTAAGGATGCTTTTGGAGAGGGCCAGGAGCTCGTTTCAGCCACTCAGAGCCTGGAGGTAACGGCAGGGCTGGGAGCAGGGGCTGGGGCTTTGGGGACACTGAGAAGAGCAGTGCATGGCAGAGGGACATGCTGCCAGCACCAGGACAACCCCACGGTGCTGCTGTGGAGGCATGGGGTGTTCATGTCTGGTCCCATGGGACACATCCATGCAGCCCCTTTGTCCCAGCAGACCTTGCTGTCCCACCCCATGTGTCCCTGGCACTGCCTGTGTTCCTACAGGGTGCAGTTGCATCCCTGGCAGAGATGCTGTCCCTGCCCTTCACTGCCTGTCCCAAGGTTGTGCCCTGGTTACAAACCCATGGAGATCGAGGCTGTGCCTACAGAGCTGCCTTTGCCCAGAGGCCTCATGCAGCAGCAGAGTGGTGCTGCTGCTCTCTGACAGCATCCCCCTCTGGGCCCTGGTCAATTTTATTGATCCCCAGCCCTGCTCCGTGTTATGTAGAGTCCCTAAGCCCAGCCCTGCCACCAGCAGTTGCCCTCTTCTGCCTTACCCCAGACAGCCCCCAGAGCAAAGCTCTCCCAGACCCCATCCTGTCAAACCAGTGACAACATCCTGGAGCAGCGTCTCAGTGTCCCCAGCTCTACCTTGGGGGCAGTTTTCTGGGCAGCATCCCATTCTGCAGCATCTAGCCTGGAAAATGGTCTCATGCCCATCCAGGTGGTCATAAAGAAGATCGAGGCCAAAATCCATGACCAGGTGAAGGTGTGTGACATGCTGGTGCACCAGCTGAAGCAATGGAGCCAAGCCAGGGACGAGCGCCAGAGGCACCTGCAGGATCTGCAGGATGCTGAGACAGACCCTAAGTGGCAAGAGCCTCAGTTGCAGGTACCCAGGAGCCCGGTGTGCCAACACCCATTAGGGCATTAATGCAGCCCCTGCACCCCCAGCTGGGCACTGGGCTGGGCACACATAGTCACTCTGTGCTTCCCCCGGTGTCTGCCCCAGACCATTCGCCAGCTGGGCAATGACATCGAGAAGATGCTCTTGAAAATTCACAGTGGAGAGATGGTGACCAACCTGTACCTGAGGCTGCAGGAGGTCCTGAGGAGGGTGAGCTCCTCCTCACTGTGCCAGTGTTTCACCTGCTCTCCCTGCAAAGGCACAGGGTGCCCAGGGGACTGTGTCCCAGGGGACACCCTGCTGGTCCCCTCCATGCCCTGTCACAGCACAGGGGACCCTGGCGGGTGACGTGCTGTGGCTCCCTGTGTGCCAGGAGCTGGTATACCTGCCTCGATCCCTAGACCTCCTATCTGGGATGACTGTGATGTACCATGAGGAGCTCACAGCCCGGACTACCCTCAAAGCCAACGATGTCATCAAGGTGAGATAACTCAGGCCCTTTCCCACCCTCCAGCGCCCACAGACAGCACCACGTCCCTGGGCCTGACAGCCTTCCTTCAGCGAGGTGCAAAAGAGATGGAGTTAAGGTTGCCCACAGCACCCAGAGGCCTTCACAGGTCCTCCCAGGTCTCCCTCTTGTCCCCTGGGGCTGGGGTCAACCTGTCTGAAATACCAGCCATGGCAAAGGCAGTGTGTCCCACACCCAAGCCCTCCTTGCCAAGCTTCCTTCACATCCTGTTTGCATGGACTGGGGTCACTTTTGACTCTGGGCATCCCAGGAGCTCATCCAGTAGCTCATATCACAGATTCATGAAAAGGTTTGGGTTAGCAGGGGCCTTAAAGCTCATCTCATTCCAGTCCCCTGCCATGGGCAGGGACACCTTCCACTCTCCCAGCTTGCTCCAACCCTCTCCAGTCTGACCTTGGACAATCCAGGGATCCAGAGGCAGCCACAGCTGCTCTGGGCACCCTGTGCCAGGGTGTCACCACCCTCACAGGGAAGAATTTCTTCCCACATCTCAATCTAAACCAATACTTGAACCTAATAACCAATCTGTAGAAAGCTCCAACTATCTTTGGCAGCAACTCTTCCCTTTTCCCTTTTCTGTTATGCTCCAGAAACTCATGACCGAGGCAGGACCCCGGGTCCGTGTGGAGAAGCAGCTCAGGGACCAGTCCCTGGCTGAGCAGAGGAAGCACATCGAGAGCCTCCGGCGCCAGGAGGAGAGCGAGAGGCAGCAGAGGCAGGTGAGCTGGGTGTGGGGCAGGTGAGCTGGGTGTGGGGCAGGCAGGGGCTGGGCTGTGGGGCAGGTGAGCTGGGTGTGGGGCAGGCAGGGGCTGGGCTGTGGGGCAGGTGAGCTGGGTGTGGGGCAGGTGAGCTCTGGGTGTGGGATGGGCACACCAGATGAGCTCTGGGTGTGGGTGAGCTAGGTATGGGGCAGGTGAGCTGGGTGTGGGGCAGGCAGGGGCGGGGGCAGCCTGTGGTGCTGAGCCCCCAGGGGTGACAGTGACTGTCCTTGCAGCAAGCTGTGTACATGCTCTCTGCAGAGCAGGACCAGAGCTCCTCAGAAACGGTGATGGGTGAGTGCCTGGCAGGGGGCAGGGCAGGGGCATGTGGGCACAGCCACGGACACCCTGCCCTGCTCCTTCCCTGCCACCCCAGGTGCTGATGTGGAGGTCGCCATGGCCAAGATGCAGCGCGAGGCCTTTGTGACCGACAAGATGGAGAAGGCAAAGACTGCCCTGCAGTGCTCCTGCCTCTGGGTAATGGAAAACCCATCCCTGCTAGAACCTGGGGCTGCTGGAGTGCTGGGGAGCTGTGGCCTCTCTGCTCCCCCCGTTTCACTGTGCAGTTATCTGCTCTTCTCTCCCTGGAGCCCCACAAAGCCCCTCTTTGCAGGCAGGCACTGCCCTTCTCCATGAGCAGAAACTACAGAGCTCCATGGTGCTGTAAACCCCCCAAGGCCCTGCTTCCAGCAGGAGCACCTTGGGCTAAGTCCTTGTGTCCCCCTTGGCCAGGACATCCCCAGCAGCATCCAGGCACAGAGGAAATCCCTGGGGAACCTGCAGCAGCACATCGATGAGTGCAACGAGAGGAAGAACATGCTGAAGAAGACGCTGCAGAAGCTGGAGTCGAAGCAGGCTAAACTGAAGTTTAACCAGCCTGTCAGCACCAACAGGTGCTGCTGGCCTCGCACAGTTGTGCCAGCCAGGCCACCATCCTTGGGGAAGACATGTCCCAACAGGCACCCTGACCACCAGCCCACTGCAGCCACGCACTCCTCCCACACTGGGAAGGCTTCTGAGCTCCCAGCTCTGCTGATGGCAGAGCAGAGCCCCCAAAGCTCCCACTGGGGTCCAGGATCTCCCTTTCTCCTTGCTTGGCATGGGAAGTGCTGCCAGCAGCATGGAGCTGGCCTGCAGTTGGGGTGGGGCAACCTGAACAGCTTTTGGAGCAGCTTTGGGGTGTCTCTGCACCCCTCTGCAGCTGTATGATGTGAGTGTGGCTGGCTCCAGGAAACAGGAGGAGGAGCTGAGGGACAACCTGAAGCAGGAAGAGGCCCGTCTGGAGCAGATGCGAGCCCAGATGCTCAACAACCAGAAGCGCCTGATCGAGTTTGAGAACATCATTGACAACATGTTCCTCCACCTGCAGGGCATCTCCATCCCTGGCAAGGTACCACGGGGCTCCAGGGGAGCAGGGCCATGCAGGTAGGTCAGCACAGGGACACCTGGCACGGCCGCCGCTGCCACCAGGGCCTGGCTGTCCCCACCAAGGTGGCTGTGTCTCCCCCAGGAGGACTCTGGTGCAGTGCTGGGGCTGGAGGAGAAGCTGCAGCACTGTGAGCAGAAGCTGCAGTTCCTGAAGGAGAAGGTGGCAGCCCGGCCCGAGGACAGCACCGATGAACGCAGTGAGGTACGGGGGCTCTGGCCCTCAGCGGCCCTGGGGACACACTCAGGGCCCTCACAGATGGCCACCCTAGCCTTTCTTCCTCAGCAAGGCCACAGGGAAGAGCCATGGAGCAGCTCAGCCCCGGATGGCACCGGGCCCCATGGGGTACCTCAGGTGTGGCACCCTTGGGTTGTAACACCCACCTGCCCTCCAGCACTTAACCCAGGCTGTCTTTCACAGACTTTTACCAAGGTCAGGAACATTCTGGAGGAAAGAACTGCAGGAGAAACACAGAACCTGAGGATTTCCTTTGAGGATGAAGATGCTATGGAAGATGGTAGGAGAGCACAGTGGGAACATGTCCTGCAGTGACTGTTCCAGCCCTGCCCCCTGGGAGGGGGGGAGTCCTTGTCTGTCTCCCACTGCCCCAGCAGACACCAACCCACATATTGCCTCCAGGGTTTGAGGCTGACCTTGGCTGTTTCCAAGGCTTCAGACGTGGGTGGTGTTTTTAGGCAGGGGTGGGGGAGAATGAAGGCAGGTGGTGTCATGATGAGCACCAAGCTACTGCAGGAAGAAGGAGAGATGTTGTGGTGTGGGGCAAGAGGGAACACCACCCTCATCTCCAAAATCATCCGATTGCGAAGAATAATCAGTGCTTGGTTTGGCCTGTGGATGCTCCTGGAAGAGGCAAAGAGCTTTTGGCAGCTCACCACCTTTCTTTAGCAAAGCAGGAGCTGTGCCACCACACTGCAGCTCCAGACCTTTATGGGAAGCCCCAGCAGTGTAATGGAGATGGGCCACAGTGGTGGTATCACCAGGTCCCACAGGTCACCCTGGGATGCTGGGCTGGAAAGGTCCACGAGGACTCTCCTGGATCCCACAAGCCCAACAAAATGTTGCAGCTCTCCCAGGAACATGGCCACAGCCAAGGTGGCCTCCAGAACTTCCCCTCCACTCTCCCCTCCAGACACCTTGGATTTTGAGGACGAAGACCATGACTACATCCCCAGCCGGGAGGACATCAAGAAGCAGGGGCAGCAGCTGATCCGCATGAACACCAGACGCCGCAAGAAGAAGTAGTGGTTTCTCCATGTGAGCTTTGAAGGCCTCAGGCCACCCCTTGTACCCTTTTCCCAGCAGGAGCACCTTGGGCTGAGTTTTCTCAGTCTGCTTTTCCCAGCAGGTTTAATAAATCAGATTTTCTTCATTCCTCTCACTTCCATGGTAAGGCTGGAACAGGTGTTCCTAGGTCACTTCTGTCACTCACAACATGTTGGGGTCCATCCTGAGGGGTTCTGAGCTGGGTTTGGAGGTGGGGATGGGCTGGGTTAGGAACAGGTTCAGCCCCTGGAGCAAAGCTGGGGCTGGGCTGGCTTTCTCACTCTTGGTGCTGTGGAACCATCACCTTCCTGGGACCTCTGATGCCTCAGGGGCTGGAGCCTGTCTGAGCCAGTGATGGGGAAATGTGGGGAATGGCTGAGTCCTTTGGGGTCCCAGGGTGGGGGTCCTCGTGTCCGCGCGTGGGAGCGGAAGGGCAGAGCCTGCCCGGGAAGGAGTGACCCAAAGCTGAGCTGAGCCCCCAGCCTGGAGCCTCTCCCATCCCTGCTCCTGCACTCATGTCCTGCAACTCCTGCCCTGACCCTGGAGCAAGCCCCAGACGTCACCAGGACTGCAGGAGGGTCTGGGGGATCAGGAATGTCCTAGTGTGTGACCCAGGACAGCAGAGGCTGCTGCTCCAGGGTGGGATCCCCAGTCCTGCTGAGGGACACCTGCCGTGTCCCCTCTCCTCTCGTGCTGCAAATAGATCGTGCTATTTCTCCAAGAACAGCCAGAACCGAGGGGCTCTGCCTGTGCTTCTGGACAGAGAGCCAGGACAGGGGCACCTTGTCCCCTTCCACATGGGAATGTCAGTGTCAGAGCAGACTCCCTGCCTCTTCTGCTCTGTGCTTCGTGCTGACATCATCAATGACATCACCAGTGAGGGGAGGAATGGCTGCTGCTCCCAAGCGTGTCAGCACTGCTCCTGGTGGGTCTCGTGGAGTGGGCACTATCTTCACAAAATACAACACAACCTGAGGTTTTTCCGAGAAGCTCCAGAAATAACATCACGTGTCAGTAAAGGCATCTCATGGAGCTTCCCAGAATCCACAGCCACAGGTGGGCTCTTCTGCAAGTAGAGACCAGGCTGTAATTGCACATCCATCTGTTCATGTCATGTTCTCGTGTGCCCACCATAGCCTCACAGAGGGAAGAGTTTCTTCCCAACATCCCATCTATCCCTGCTCTCTGGCAGTGGGAGCCATTCCCTGTGTCCTGTTCCTCCATCCCTTGTCCCCAGTCCCTCTCCAGCTCTCCTGGAGCCCCTTTAGGCCCTGCAAGGGGCTCTGAGCTCTCCCTGGAGCCTTCTCCTCTCCAGGTGAGCACCCCCAGCTCTCCAGCCTGAGAAATGTGTCAGGCTCTAGGTCTGGTCTTTCCACACTGGCTGTGGGGAACAGGGAAGTAGGAAAAGGTATGGAAGAGCTGGAGCTGGCTGGAGACTCCAGCCTGTGTCCCATTTTCTGGCTGGAAGGTAATTCAGGAGTGGTTTAGCTGCCTTTACAGGAGGGGCAGAGCAGCAGCAATGGGGTTTCACTTCTCTGAACTCCTCCTGCCCTGGACAGGGGATCCAAGGACTACCTGCTCCATCAAGAGCATCCACTGGATGTGCTCAGACACTGCATCCCAACCCCTTGTCACAGCTGCCAGAAGAGGGAAGGGCTGTCACCCCCAGCCAGCAGCTCCCAGGCATGCAGATGGAGCTGGGAGCAATCAGGGTGACTGCTCGTGGCTCCCCTGGATCTGGGGAGAGACAGAGCCCAGTGCAATTAGAATGACTGCTCCTGGCTCTGCTCCTGGCTCCCCTGGATCCGGGAGAGATGGAAATGGGAGCAATAGGAATTGACTGCTCCTGGCTCCCCTGGATCCAGGAGAGATGGCACCAGGAATGGATGTGACAAGTGGAGAAGAAGTACTAGGGAGGGGGGAAAGAGCCAGAGGCAGTACCTTGTTTCTGGATTTGAAAAGATGGGAAAAGGTGGGGCTGCAGGGGCTCTCCCATAGGGGAAAATATAATTAATTATATAAGGCACAAATGGATAAGAAGGGAAGGGAAGGGAAGGGAAGGGAAGGGAAGGGAAGGGAAGGGAAGGGAAGGGAAGGGAAGGGAAGGGAAGGGAAGGGAAGGGAAGGGAAGGGAAGGGAAGGGAAGGGAAGGGAAGGGAAGGGAAGGGAAGGGAAGGGAAGGGAAGGGAAGGGAAGGGAAGGGAAGGGAAGGGAAGGGAAGGGAAGGGAAGGGAAGGGAAGGGAAGGGAAGGGAAGGGAAGGGAAGGGAAGGGAAGGGGAAAGGGAAATGGAAAGGGAAATGGAAAGGGAAATGGAAAGGGAAATGGAAATGGAAAGGGAAAGGGAAATGGAAAGGGAAATGGAAAGGAAGGGAAATGGAAAGAAAAGGAAATGGAAAGGAAGGGGAAAGGGAAACAACAGGACTGAGGTCTCATTAGGTATTAGCATGGGTGGTACAGCCCAGGGAAGGAGATGGGAGATTTCCTTTTCTGCCCTAAGAAACCTCTATTCCCTTCTTCCAACCTTGGCTGGAGCTCCGGCGCAGATGCTGCAACCAGTGCCAGGGCTGGTGAGGAACCAAAAATAGGACATTGGGGAATTGCATGGAAGCATTTGCCACGTGGAAATAACAATCTTTGCCTTGGGAAGGCTGGGTTTGAGTGGGTTTGGGGCTTTTTATTTTTAAAGGTGTGATGAAAATCACATGGAATGGAGTGCAGGGAAGAGTGGGTACAGCTGGAGATGTCATTGGAGCATCAGTGCTGAATTTTATCCCCTGGGAAAACAGGAACTGGGTAAATCAGCCTGTCTGGGACCAAAAGTAGAGGCTCTGTTGGCTGTTCTGGGGAGGAAGAGGCAGCCAGGGGTTCCTTCTTGGAGCTGCAATGGTGGGATGTAGGAGGCTTGTGTATCCCAGCCTTTTGGGTGAGAACTGCTTCCAGCCAAGGAAGCACAAACATTTTCCATTCCCATGTTGATAAGAGGGTTCACGGGGGGGTGGGGGGGTTTGGGCTGGCATCACAGCCACAGCGGGGCTCAGCACGTTGGGCCAAACAAGGCAGTGCTGGTGAAAGAGGGAAGGACCCCAAGGAGGTGGAGTCTGTGCTCTGACCCTCAGCAAGGGGAGAAGTGGCTGGCAGCAGAGCAGGGGGTGGGGCTGGCAGGTCCCATGAGGCAGCTTTCCTCCACAGCAGAGACCATGGACCGCCTCAGACCATTTTGGTGCCTCCTCTGGGCCTGCTCTACCAGGTCCATGTCGGTTCTGGGATGAGTTGGAGGCAGCTCCAGAGGGGTCTCAGGAAAACAGAGCACCCCTCCCTCCCCTGCTGCCCACCACAATGGGAGGAGCCCAGGACACACTTGGCTTCCAGTGCCCATGGTCAGGTCATGTCCCGTTTGTCACCCACCAGAATCCCCAGTTCTCATCCATCCATCCATCCATCCATCCATCCATCCATCCATCCATCCATCCATCCATCCATCCATCCATCTATCCATCCATCCACCCCTCCCGAGCCTGTGCTGGCCCTGGGGATGGCCCTGTCCCAGCTCCCTGACCCTGCACTCAGCTTGGCAGGATTAGCCCAAGGGCTCTGTGGGGAGAAGGAGGGGATGCAGGGGCAGGGATGGGATATTGGGGTGCATGGTGGGATAATGGGATGCAGGTGGATGATGCCCTCTGGGTGGCAGCTGGAGATGCAGCTCATCCATCCCTGTGTTGCTCTGCCCACTCCTCCTGCTTCTCCACCCCAGCAGGTCCTAGGGGACCCAAACTGGGGTGACTGGGCACAGGTACTGGTGGTGTCTCCTGGCAGGGCTCCACAACTGGTGGGGGGACACAAGGGTGCCCAGGGGGGCAGCACGTGGAGGGCAATTCCATCCCTGCTCAGGCTCTGCCCTCCCCACTCCCATCCCAGCCCCATAGCAGCAGCATGCAGCACCCCAAGGCACATGAGAGGGGGAGACCCCTCCTTGTGCCCCCTCATCCCAGAGCTGGATCCCAAGGGGCTCTCCCACAACCCCAAGCTGGGTGTCTCTGTGAGTGCAGCACAACCCCCCTCAATATCCATTTTAAGCCTTTTCCAAGGGAACAGGATTTGGGACCAAGAGGCCACATGGTGGCCTACCACCAGCCTCAGAATGTGGGATGCCCAGGGCTGGGGATGCCCAGGGA
This sequence comes from Haemorhous mexicanus, assembly GCF_027477595.1. Lineage (NCBI taxonomy): Eukaryota > Metazoa > Chordata > Aves > Passeriformes > Fringillidae > Haemorhous > Haemorhous mexicanus. Next base: position 913,351 of record NC_082362.1, on the reverse strand, counting down.
TGGGGGATGCCCAAGGCCATGGGGTGTCCAGGGATGGGGGATGCTCAAGGCCACAGGGTACCCCCATTTGGTGGAAGCCACAAGGGGTTGCAGACAAGCCAGGTCAGCCATATTTATTGAGAACGGTTGTGGAGGGATAAAAATATTTCCACTACTCTATAAGAATTTATAAACCTATACTCTCTGATCCGTTAATAAACGCCTCTAGGACCATCATGCCAGGGGTGGGGCTTCTGTAAGAAAATAGCGAGATTAAAAAAAGGAAAGCGCTAAATATTCCCTGCGGGGCCCTGCCCGGGGTGGCCCTGCCCACGGGGGCCACGGGACCCCCGCTGGCATGGGGACACGGGAGGCACAGGCCGGGTGCTGCCCTGGCACCCTGTGGCCCCACCCGCCGAGCCCCGGCCGGGCACGGCCTCCGCCAGCCACGCCCCACCCGGGGGACCCCGGCTCGGGGGCCGGATGGGGACAGGACACATCCCCACTGCTCCCAAGCTCCCAGTCCTGCTGCATCCTCACCATCCCCTGCGGGCTCTCCCGGACCCAGGAGGGGTTTGGATCCATCTCCCCGGGGATGCTGGAGAGGTGGCCAGGACTCACCCTGGGGACACACAGTGGGACTTTGCAGGAAGCAACACAGCTGGGGACATCCTTGGGGAGACAGGGACTCTACACAGAGCCCTGCAGAGTGGTGCCATGGCTGGGGACATCCCAGGGGGACACAGATGCAACACAGCTCTATGGGAGAGCAACACGGATGGGGACAGTCTGGGGAGGGGGGACAAGCTGCAGTGCTCTGCAGGGCAGCCACACCAACCGGGACGTGGTGGGGAACATGGGGACACCATGGGGGACATGGGGACACGCAGCAGCGCTTCGCTGGGAAGCAGCACAGATGAGGATATCCTTGGAGAATACACAGAGCTGCTGTGCCAAGAAGCAGCAGGGACAGGGATATCCTGGGCACACAGGACACCACAGACAAGCAAGTGGCAGCAGGGGCTGAAATTCCAGCCAGGGCCGGTGCTGTTGCCATGGGGTGAGAGGTGCCAGGGGCACAGGACATTCATTATTGCTTTACAGGGCCAACATCACAGCAGGCTGGGGGTGCCCAGCCTCTGATTTGGGGTTCAAGGGATTTTCCCTGGGGACACTGATTCCCTGATGCTCATTGTGCCACAGCCCTGCTGTCACTCAGTGGGGACAGGGTGAGGACATAGGGCTTGACACAGTCCCCCTGCACTGGTGCTAGCATGGAGCAGGATGGTGGCTGTCCCTTGGCTGTCCCTCCACCTTCTCTGTCCCCTGTGGTCCCCAGGAGCTGCTGTCCCTTCACGCCAGCCAAGGCCAGGGGAACAGCCCCGTCCCCCACAACAGCTGGCCCACAACAGCTGGGGCCTTTGGGGGGCTGGCACCAGTGCCCCCCTTTCCTCTTCCCTTAAGCCAGGGCCAAACTGAGCATAAAGGCAGTAAGCAGGGAGCCCAGGGTGACACGGGGACAAGGGACATGCTGTGGGGGCGAGGCTGGCCAGGGGCCTCCCCAGAGCTGTGGAGAAACAGGAAACCAAAGCCTGGGGGACCAAGCTGTCCCCAGTGAGTGGGGGGGAGCGAGGCAGGGGACCCCGGGTTGGGTGCCCTGTCCCTCGCTGTCCCCGGGCGTCCCCGCGGGCGCTGGAGGGTTGGATAAGGCGATGCCGCAGCTTAAGGTGGTGGGTGGGTGTTGGTACCGAGTCTGGCAGCGGGGCCGGGCGGGAGGAGCGTGATGTAAACATTTCTGATGGGGCCAGGAGCAGGAGGGGGAGGAGGAGGAGGAGGGACGGGCTAGTGCGTGTCCTTCATCTGCTTCTGGATCTTCTGGAGCATCTCCTGCATCCGCCGCAGCTGGAAGGGAGCAGAGCCGGGATTGTGGATGGTGCCAAGCCCCAGGCACGAAGCTCCCATGAAAATGGGGCTCGGGCTGGGCAGCCCAGACAACCTGGGATTGCCAGCCGCGGGGACGGGGGCAACCCTTGGATGCACCTCCAGACCCTGCCCGCTGGAGCAGCAGCCGCGGGGATGCTGTAGGAAGGGTGGCTCCTGATGGCTGTGCCATCGCCGGGCAGGAGGGAATGGGGACGGGGGTGTAGGGGCTCAGCCCGCCTCACACTCACCTCCTCGTCCTTCTCCCGGATGAGCTTCTCTGTCTCCACGTCCGGCACTGGAGGGATGACGGGGATGGGGAAGTCTGTCCCGCTCTCCCGGGTCAGCTTGCTGTGGGCAGAGAGAGAAGGTGGGGTTGCTGCCCCAGCCCCCCAGGGAGAGTCCCCCGCGGATGCCCCAACCCCTGCAGGTCCCCAGCAGCCCCTGCACAGCCCCTGGGCCCCATGGCTACCATCAGAGTGGCTTTTTCCAGGCAAGGGAGATGTGAGTGGCCCCAGGCAACCCCCAAACCTCAGCACCCCCAACCTGCCATGCACCAACCGGGGGGGACCCAGGGACTTCCTCCACACCCTCCCATTCTGGGTAGAATCCCACTGGGGTTGGGCTCTCCTGGGGCAGTATTTTCCCTGCTGCTTTAAAACATCAAAACCTCGGCATCTCCCCTCTGGCCCATTGGCCTCAGGATGGGCTCTCCAGGCACTCCACTGCCCTGCCAGCCCCAGGGACGTCCCACACCCTTTTCCCGAGCCTCTGCTCCCATTCACGCCCATTCCTGCCAGAGAGAGCCGCGAGCATCTCCCTGAGGCCGCTCAGGAGCTGGGCCAGCCCAGCTTGGCTTCTCCCATGGCCCGGGCAACGGGAGGGAGCAGCCCTCCCACCCATCTCTGGGTGACAACCAAGGCACCAACAGCGGCTGGCAGGGTCACACGTGCTGCCACGTGCCATCGCCACATGCCATGGCCAGCGCGGCCCCTCTGGGCAAAGGGGTGATGGACACGGGTGGGGCACAGGCGGGACGGGCCGACCCTGTCCCGGGCAGGACGGGCCATCCCTGCCCGCGGGGTCCCGCTGTGCCAGGGGCTGGGCCAGCGCCAGGACCGGGGTTTGACCGCCTCAGGAGCTGCTTTGGAAGGCGCTGCCATTGTCTCGGCTTTGGCCCTGGGGGATGTGGGGAACACGTGGAGCTCCTGCCAGCCCTGGCAGTGACACGAAGCTGGAGCCGGGCACCAGCAATAGGGTGAGCAGCAAAGGCTCTCAGCACCCTAAAATCGCATCCCTAGGGGGGCAGCATGGCAGGGGCACCCGTCACTTGGGCAGCCTTGGAGGCTCAGTGCCACCAAACAGTGACACATCCCCCAAACGTGGATGAGCTGGGGTGACACCATCAGCACACAGTGTCCTTTGGCACCCCAAGGGCAGCTTGTGTGGGACACGAGTGGGTGGCCACAGAGCTGGCTCTCCCCGAGGGCAGCTGCCTGGGCCTTGCTCAGGCACAGAAGGACCAAGACAGCGTTGGGTACCGACAAGCACTTTTATAGAAGAGCCACGGGGTGGCAGGGCAAGCAGGGCGAGGCCCGGGGCGGCCCCGGCCGGTCCTGGCTCAGTCGGCGGAGCAGTCCCCGCAGCACAGCCTCAGTACGGAGGGATGGCTCCTGCCCCGGGGCACACAGGGAGAGACGCTTAGAGGTGCCTAGAGAGGTGCCTACAGCCACTGCCAGCCCCCCACAGCACGGCTCGAGTCCCCCGGGACCCACAGAGCCTCCACTCTCTCCCACACTGCTCTGACCCACTGGGGACCCTGCTGCCGGGGGCTCCCTCAGCACCTCGGGGTGGCTAAAGTGGATGTGGGTGCCGTGAATTCGGCTGATCCGCAAGCAGAGCCTCAGCACTGGCTTTGGTTGGGCTCCTGCTCTGGTGCCGGAGCCTGCGAGGATGCAGGAGCTCCCTCCCTGTTGGAGCATCCCCCCACAGCCAGCCCCAGGGGGATGCAGGATCCTCCTCAGTGCTGAAACATCTCTGAGACACATCCAGCCCAGAGGGAACACGTGGTCCCGCTTGCTGCCAGAGCACACAGCCCATCCATCATCCCAGCCCCAGCCGCAGCCCTGGGGGCACATGGGGTCACCCTCACTGCTGGAACATGCCCCTCAAACTAGCAGGGTCCCTCTTGCTACCAGAGCATCCCCCCAGGCACCCTGGGGTCACAGGGTGCCCCCTCACTGCTGGAATATCCCAGCTAAGACACACCCAGCCTCGGGGTTTGCAGGGCCCCTCACTGCCAGAGCATCCCCAGGCACTCCCAGCCCAAGGGCACAGGGGGGCCTTCACCACACCGGGGCTCCCCAGTACAGCACCGGGGCTCCCCAGTACAGCACCGGGTCTCCCCGGCACTACCCCACGCAGAGCGCTGACCACACACAGCCACTCGCAGATGGTGGGGTCACCCCAAAAAGAGGAGCCCCCCGCCCCAGCCCGGCCCAGCACAGCCCAGCCCCAGCCCGACCCCAGCCCGGCCCGTACTTGCGGTTGCGCTCCTTGACCACCATGCGGGTCATGCTCTGGATGCACTGCGTGCGGTAGTTCTCGTAGTGCGTCTCCCGTGTCACGTCCTTCAGGTCCTGCATGTGCGTCCTCACCAGCATCGTCCGCAGCTTCACGAAGTCGCAGTGGGATGGGTTCTCCACTGTGGAGGACGCAGGGTGAGGGGCCACAGCCCGTCCCGCCCCAGAGCTGCTATGGGCGCACCGTGTCCCTGTCCCCAAAGGCCCGAGGCCACCAGGGGTGGCCCGGCGTTACCTTCCACGATGCCCCAGGGGTAGAGGCGCCCGCGGACGCGCCGGCCCTTGGCCTCCACCACCGTGTTGCTGCCGATGACGGCGAAGGGGATGCTCTCCTGCAAGGGCCGGGGGGATCAGCAGTGCCCTGCCGTGACCCCCACCTGCCAGGACCCGCATCCCTTCATGAGCCCTCCTCGGCTGTGTCCAGCACCCATTTGCCAGGATATTCCCAAGGCCTGGCTGTGAAGAGCCCCAGTGGGACAGCAGAGGTCATGGCATGGGTTTCTCCACCCAAGCCCCGACCCACCAAGCTGCAGGTGTCACCCATGAATCTTGGTGACACGTCTGGGTAGTGAGATATGTGTCAGCCCCTCCATGCTGGAGAGCTTGTGTGGCCCCAAAGAGTCCTGCAGGTACCCCAGGGTGACGTGTCCTCCTGGCCACAGGGCTGTGCCCCTCCAGTGGTGGAGCTGGAGGAGCCAGACCCACCTTCAGTGCTTGGTCCTGCAGCTTGAACTCCTCATCCTCATCTGAGTCGCACTCAGGGAATTGGTAGATGCGGATGCCGTAGTGTTCGATCTCCTCCCGGATCTGGAGGCAAATAGCTCCCTGAGGGCAGGGCTCTGGCCTTGGGAAGGGTGTGGGAGGCACCACACAGGGCCAATGGCCCCCAAAGGCCTGGTCCCACCAGACCAGATATCATGGACACCCCCAGTCCTTCCAACCCACAGCTGAGCCCTGGGCAGATGTGTCCTTGGTGGCCATGGGGGCAGCATGGTCCTCTACAGTGCTGCAAGCCTGGAAAATGCTCCAGGGCAAATTCCAGGCAGGAGACGGATGGAGACCTCAGGACACCCCCCATGCCCAGGGACCTGCTGGGACAGTTCCCAGCTGGCACATCTCCCCTCACCTTGTTCTTCATGCGCTCCACCTCAGTGGGGGTCAGGGTGTCAGCCTTGGCCAGCACGGGCACAATGTTCACGCGCTGGTGCAGAGCTCTCATGAACTCCACGTCCAGGGGCCGGAGCCTGCGGGGGGAGCCTGGTGAGCCCCGTCCCAGCGAGCCCCTGCCCCGCACCCCGGCAGTGCAGGCAGGGCTGCCCGTACCCGTGGCCAAAGGGAGAGATGAAGTAGATGCAGCAATGCACTCGGTTGTCCTGGATGTTTTTTCGGTTGAGGCCACTTTCGTCACGGAAATACTGCTCGAACTGCTGGTCGATGTAGTCGGCCACTGGCTTCCAGCTGCAGGGACAGCGAGGTGACACCGAGTACTCTGTGAGACCCCCCTGCTCTCTGTGGACCCCTCAATACCTTCATGGCTCAGCACCTAAGCCAAATGAACCATGGGCAACCCACCCACCACAAGGTGTCCAACCAGGGGAGACCCCCACCCCATGGCATTCAGCATCCCACCCACCCTGGTGGGACCCCAGCACCCCATGGCATTCACTGTCCCACCCACCCTGGGGACAGTCCCCACGCTGTGGCACTCACCACTCGGTGTTATTGACGGCATCCCCGAAGCCCGGTGTGTCCACGATGGTCAGGCGCAGCTTGACCCCCTTCTCCTCGATGTCCACCACGTGCTTGGTGATCTCCACCGTCTGCATGATGCGCTCTGTGGGGAGGGACACGTGTCACCACGGGGGACAACAGGGAGGGTGGAGGTTACATGGGGGCATGTTGCAACCCTCAACTGTCATTCCCTCACCCTGGAGGCTGGGTGACCCAGCTGGATCAGCTCTGACACACGTCATGCTCCAGCCCGGGAGAGGATGCTCCATGCTGTGGTCCCTGCATCCCCACAGATGGGAACCCATCCCTTGGTGGCTGTGCCACTGCCACCCCAGGAGCCCAGCTCAGGCAGCACATGGGTCTGCTGGGGCTGGGCCTTGCTGCAGGAGCATTTCAGGTGACCCCACAACTCCAGACTGCACGTGCCCCTTCACCCCAGGACCCTCCATGTCCCTGCATCCCCAGGGCTGCTCCTGCTGCATTGTGTGTTTTGGCTTTCACTCCAAGCAACGGAAACAAATCAAACAAACCCCTCAAACCCCTGGGGATTTGGGCTAGTTTGGGCCATTTTAATTCAAAAACTGGCTGCAGCTGAACTGGCACTGTGCCCCAGGCCCTGACTGTCCCCAGCCTCCCAGAAATGCTGCGGCTCCAGCCAATCCCCAACAAGCCAGGGCTTGTTTTCCCCATGGAAATAAAGTCCCCGTGGGGGGACCCCATCCTGTGGAGGGGGGTTCTCGCTGCCTCAGAGCGGTCCCCAGTGCCAGTGGGCAGCTGGCAGCACAGCACATGTCGTTTCAGGGGAGCCTGACTGGGTAGGGAGAGGGGCTGCATCCCCCAGGAGCATCCCTGGGCTCTGCCACTGCCTAGGTCACCCAGGACACCCCTGTGGGCCGTGACTGTCCCCTGACCTTCGGCGTTGAGCAGCTTGCGGTCCCTGTACATGTCCGTCAGGAAGAGGCTGTTGACCAGGGTGGACTTGCCCAGCCCGGATTCCCCTGAGAAAGAAGGACAAAGATGAGAGGGGCAGCCAGAGTACCCCCTCCCCAGTGCAGGGTGTTTGGGATGTAGAGTGGGGTCAGCACCCCAGGCTGGCTGGACCCCTGTACCTGCCACCATGAGGGTGAAGTCAAAGCCCTTCTTCACCGACTTGCGATGCACCTGGTTGGGCAGCGTGGCGAAGCCCACGTACTCCTTGTCATCCTGCAGAGGGCAGAGGGGACCTTGGACAGGGACACCATCAGCCCACCTCCTACCCTGGGAAGCCCCCTTTCCCCTGGCCCACAAAGGGATTCCTAGGGTTGGAGTTCCAGGGGATAAGGCCATGCCTGCCCAAAGACAAGATGGGAACATCCTCCATCCCGCAGACCCTCGCCCAGGTGTGTGTCCCTCCCTCCCCACGGACACATCCTGCACCTCGGAGGAGTCGTAGGGGTCCAGCTGTCCCCAGGGGCTCCGCGGGCGGTTGGGGCTGGGGGGCGGGGGGGCGGCAATATGCTGCTGGAAATCCGAGGGCCGAGAGCGGGAGAAAATCCTGGCGTCCCTCTCGTCACTGCCTTCATCTGGGGGGACCCTGGCCACGCTGCCCAGGGGGTGGCCGGGCTCCCGCCGGCTCTCCGGTGCCTCCACCTTCCTGGAGCTGTCAGCTGCTGGGCAATCCCGCAGGAACTGGGTCAGCTCACCCTCGTCGGAGTCCTCTTTCAGAAAACGTTTTATCTGGGAACCAAGGGAGGAGGTGACACTGGCGGTGACAGCGCCAGCCCGACGCGGCACCACCCAGCTCAGCCTCACAAGCCCCCAAACTGCAGCAGCCAGACACATGCAGCCTAAAGGTGGCAGGGATGGGAGGAGAGACGGGACATGGTCACCCCAGGGGACCTGCCACCACCCTGGGGACAGCCACGGGTACAGCCATGGGGATGGCAGCGGGGACAGCATGGTCCCGTGCACCTCGGGCGCTTACGACTTGCGGCGTGGGGACGGCAGCCAGCTCCTGGCACTCCGGGGGACAGGGGTAGGCACCTTCCCCCTGGGCACCCCGCCGCTCCTCGGGGTCTTCTGGGGCAGCCAGGACCCCCCCGCGCCCCATGGCCTGCCAGGAGGACAGGGAGGGGGCCGGGAGGAGGCAGAGACACCAAGAAGAGATGAAGAGAGAGACTGGGGGGTGGCCTGAGTGGGGCTGCAGCCGGGGGAAGGCAGATAGCGGGCAGGGGTCCCCTGGTGCCCATTTCCCCCGCCCACTGCCCGTTCACGGGGTGTCAGCACAGGGGCCCCCGTCCCCGCAGTCCCGGGAGAAAGCCAGGGCAGGGGACCCGGCCCAGAGACATGACCAGGACCCCGAACCTCCTTCCCCTGGCTCTTCCTGTGGAGCGGAGCGCGAGCAGCGGGCGGAGGCTGGGGGAGACAGGCACAGCTGCCCCCGAGCTGCTGCCCGTGGGCTGGCGGGGCTGGGACGAGGGACGGGAACGCCGGGATTGGGATGGCTCCATATCCTGTTTACAAGCGCTGGCAGGAGGAGACGCGTTCCCAAGGGCACGTCCGGCAGCGGCTCCCGTGGGAGCAAGCCCCGCTGCCAGCAGGCACCAAGGTCCCCAAGGTCCCAAGGCAACAGCCAGGCGACCGCACCCCCAAACGAGAGGCACGCAGGGGCCGGGGGAGCCCGTGACCCTGCGGGTTCCCAGCTGGGGGAGTGTCCCCCCAGACCGGGGCCTCGAGGCGAGATCCCTCCATGGGGACACGTGTCCTCCCCTGCGCCTTGTCCCCGCTCGCTGGCGGGGCGCGTAGCGGTGCCGGCGGCAAGGCGAGATGCGCGGAATTAGCGGGCTGGAAACAAGGTCACGACGCTGCTCGGGCTGAGCGCTCGCACGCCTGGCCCCGCTCCCGCTGCCCCCGCGGCCACAGCACGGGACCACGGGGCCAGGCTGGGGGACAGCAGGTGGCCCCATAGCGGGGGCTGCGGGACCCCCGTGCTCCCCTCTGCCCCAGGGGGTCCCGAGGGCTCGGTGGGTCTGTGTGACCGCAGCATCCTCTTCCTCCCCGCCCTTGACCTGGGGGGCCTCAGCGCCAGCCCCCAGCACAGCCCGGCCGGGACACTCGGGGATGGGAGGTGATGCCACCACCAGCGGCAAGCGCTTCCAGCCCTGCTGCCGCTCCATCCCCCGGGACCCCTTTGGGGCTCGCCCTCGTCTCCCACCCCCAGTGAAGCCAATAACTTTGGCAGTGCCGCGGCACCGAGGTCCGCGCCCCATCCTTGGGGGTCCTGCAGCAAGTGCGGCTTCCGGCAGGGCTGTCCCGGGGACAGAGGACCAGCTGTGGCACCATCCCGCAGAACCGGGGTAGTCCATGCCCCCCACCCCTTCTGCCCCCTCTCTCGCCCCACCGGGGACGGGCTCTGCCCCCGTACCTCTTGCCCAGGCTGCAGCTCGGGGCAGGTGGCCATGGCACAGCCAGCGTCGCCCGTGGCCAGCAAAAGACGCCGAGTGGCACCGGCTGCGCCGAGGGCTGGGGAGCAGCATTAGCATAACTCCTCCCTGGGCAGGCACCCAGGAGCCAGGCACGGCCCCTGCGAGGGGCACGGCAGGGGAGAGGGACCCCGGGCAGAGCCAAACCCAGCTCCTGCCTGGCTGGGGAGGTTTCAAGGACCAGCCGTCATTGGCCAAGAGAGGTTCTGGGGGGGCTGCAGGACCACCACCAGCATCGCCAGCACCCTGGGCTGAACGCAGAAATTGGCTACAGCCAAGGAGGACACTGTCCTCGGAAACACCTCTGTCCCAGGACAAAAATCTGCTCTATCCTCCATTCCGGGATAAAATTCCTCTCCATCCCAGTGCACGCCACGTCCACTCCCACTGCCCCCTGGAGCATTCCCCAACAGGGCTCCACAGCCTCTTTGAGGTCAGGAACCCAGTTTTCCCACACTTTTGCACCTGACACTTTAAGCTTTCCCATGTGGCTTTAAGCTCTTGCTTGAGCTGGGCCTGGCTGGGAAGGACCCAGGCCTGGCCTGGAAGAAGCAGGGATGCTGCCCACCACAGGGATCTCAGGCAGAAGCTCCAGCATTCCTGCCTCGGCTTTCCCGGTTCATCCCTGGGAGGTAAAACGTTAGCAGTGCCCCAGGAGGAGCCGTGGGTGGCAGTCAGGGTTCCCCAGCTGTCACTTCAGGGTCACCAGGGATGGTGATTCACCTTGATGCGTGTCGAGATGCATCAGAGCAGCTCAGGCACTATCCAGGGTCGCTTGGCCGCTTTCCCAGCGTCCCAGCCCGCACTCCCGGCAGGAGCAGGGATTTACGGCAGCGAGAGCCCGGGGCTGTGTCGGTGCCCCCATAAGCAGATTACACACGCGGCTGAGTGCAAGCCGGCCTCACACCCGGGCTGTCAGCGGCCCCGCAGCCCCAGCGAGGGCCCGCACGTGCAGCCTCGTCCCCGCCTGTCACTCTGCATCGCACCGTCCCCGCGCGGTGACAGCCCGAGAGATGCGGCGCGGGGGGACATGGGGGCAGCGGGCAAAGCCTCACCTAGGAAAGCCACCGGCTGCCCCTGAGCATTGTTCCACGGGTACCACATTCCCACGGGAAGTGTTTTCCCCGGCAAAGGAAGGGAACATCCCGGCGAGATGCTGTCCCTACCGCCAAGCTGACAGAGGCGTTCCCAAGCCCTCTAAAGGTGACACCCAGAATGCCACCCGCGGCACGGCCACTGTGTCACTGTGGCTGAGTATCCCAGGCATAAACGCTGTCCCAAAGGCACGAACGCCGCGCAGGAGAAGCCCCCAGCGAAAGGCCAGCGCTGCCCGGACCAGGCCGGCTCGCTAACAGGGAGACAGGACCTGGGCTGTGCCTGCCCGGCCCCGCCTCTGGGTGCACGGGATGCTCCCGCCGCAGAACCAGGGTTCCCCCAGCTCTGCCATCCCACCCCTCAGCAGCATTCCAGATGGGAAACTGAGTATCCCGGCAGCTCCAAGAGGAGCAGGGTGCCGGGCAGCCCAAGGATCTGGGGCAGGCTGTGGTGTGGTTCCCTGCTCTGGGCAGGGGGTCAGCACCAGGCAGGTGAGCACAGGGGTTGAGAGCCACAGCCCAGTCCCTCTCCCGCAGGGAATCCTCCATTTTGAAGGGCCTGTGAGCATCTGAGTGGGGACCCCAGGATGGGACCATGGCTCCCAGTGAGCCAGGACATGACAGCGAGGCCTGTCCAGGCTGGAAACCCGGTGACATCTCAGTACGTGGGGCTGGGCACTCAGAAATCTGACCCGCTCAGAGCTGGGAGCAGAGGCCAGGGGGGACCAGTGCTTATGCTGGTCCTCCGGGCCAGTTGGGAATTGCTTTGGGGACAGAGGGATGTGGCACTGGTGGCAGGGGCAGCGGCTCTGTCTCTGTGGGTCCTTCTGGAGCACCTCCAGCCCCAGCTCACCCCACGTGCACGGTTGAGGGAGCCCAGCTGCCCTCGGTCCCCAGCTGTGACTGCTGTCCCCCCCCCTCGCGATGTTTCGGAGGCTGGATGTGTGCATCCCACAGCCACAGTCTGGAGCCTGTGGGGAAGGCGCTCCGTTGCGACACGCTCCGCCAGCCGCCCTCCTCTCTGGTTTCGCTGCATCCAGCTATCCAGCTCCAGAGGAATGCTCCAGGCTGGTTCCCACGGCGGCTGCCGGGACAGCGCGGTCGCGGCGCTCCCCACCAAGGCCACTTGTCCCGGCGGCCACAAGTCGGTGCCACGCGAGCCACAGCCGCAGCCCTCCGTCCTCACCCCCACCCTGGACACAGCCCGAGGTCCCCGAGGAGACGTGGCCCGGCCGGGCGGCTTCTGGGGACCACCGCAGCAGAGGAGTGAGGCAGAACGGGAGATGCAGAACAAGCTCCAGGGGACTGGGAACGCCAGCGGCGGCTCCGGACCTTGCCGGTGAGTACAGAGCCGGCTCTACGCGTGTGACGGTCCCGGCCGAGGGCCCGGCCGGGCTGGCAGTGCCACCGGCGCCGCAGCCCGAGGACCTGCCAAGAGCTGGGAACCGATGCTCGGCACGGAGCCGCAGCAGAGCGGCTCTCGCTGCCCACGCACGGACACCCGTGGGAGGAGCGCGGGACGGGGGCATACGCAGGTGACGCTCCCGAGCGCTACCCTCCCGGATGCCCCGGTGAGGGGCCTGTGGCACCCCGCCTCCCCCGGGGCTGCGCCCTCCAGGGCCGGGCAGGTGCTGCCCCGCCGCCCGTGTCCCCCCCGCGCTCCGCTGCGGCACCGGCGGCCCCAGTCCGCTCCGCCCCCGCGCACCGTCACCTTCACGGAGGGCAGCGGGCTGTGGGAACCGGCCTGGGCTGCGGGAGCGGGAGCGGGCCGGTGCCACGGTGCGGGGCGGTGCGGGGCAGCCCGGGCCGGGCCGGGCCGGGCCGGTCCCACGTCCGCGCCGGCCTTACCATGGCTGCGGCGCCGGGCGCCGTCCGGGAGCGGCGGCTGCCGATGGGCACGGCCGGGCCCCGCCGCGGATTAGCAGAAATAGCAGCGGCGGGGGCGGGGGCGGCCCCGGGGCGGGGCGGGCGGGGGGGCGGGAGGAGCGGCGGCTCGGCATCACCGGCAGCGGCACCGGGCAGCGGCACCGGGCACCGGCACCGGCACCGGCACCGGCACCGGCACCGGCACCGGCATCGGCATCGGCATCGGCACCGGCATCGGCACCGGCATCGGCAACAGCGCCCGGCACCGCGCACTGCACACGGGTACAGGCAGCGGCGCCAGTGCTCGGCGCCGGCCCCGCAGCGATGTGCACCGGGCAACAGGACCGGGCACCGCACACGGGGCACTGGCACCATGCGCTGGGTACCAGCACCAGGCATCAGCATCCAGCCTTGGCATTCGGCTCTGGCATCAATAGCTGGCATCAGGACCGGGCACTCTCTTTGGCACTGGGGCCGGGCACCGGGAACTGCACTGTGCACGGGGTGGTGGCACAGGGCAGCAGCATCGAGCACAGGGCTCCAGCATCAGTGCTGTGGCACCAGCACCAGGAACAAGACACTGCAGCAGGGACAGGGCGCCAGTACCAGGGACAGGGCACAGCACTGGGTGCAGGGCACCAGTACTGGGTGCTGGGCATTGGCAGGGCCCGGTGCAGGCAGTGGGCACAAGGCTCCTGCACCAGTCAGTGGTGCAGGTGAGAGGGAATGGCCCTGTGACAGTGAGTGACCTCCTGGCAGTGTCACCAGCACCAGGTATTGCCCTGCAGGTACCAGGTACTGTGCAGGAGGCACTGGGCTCCACACCAACCACTGGCTCTTGGGAGCACTGGGCACCAGTTAGGGGGTGTTGGGTACTGGGAAAACACCCCAGCACCACACATCCCACAGCACCTGCGGGGTACCAGGGACTGGCGACTGCACTGGGCACGGGTCACCAAATCCCAGTCTCCCAGTGCTCCCTCTGCAAAATCCCAGCCTGCCTCCCCCTCCCGAAGCCCTTCCCGGGGCTGCTGCTGAGCCATCCTGCCCCTGGCTGATGGGCTGGCAAAGGGACCAGACACCCAGCTGCGCCCCTCTCCCCATCCCCACCCCCATCCCACCTCAGGGATGGCAGCGCCTTCCCGGGATGCCCCCGAGCCTATGTGAGTGGCAGTGGCACGCGGCTGTGTCCCCGTGTCCCTGAGGGCAGGGAGGATGTTGGCACCGCGGGCGGGGTTGCCCGGAGCGCTCGTGTTCCGGCCATGAAAGGGGCCGGGGGAGTCTTGGCCGCGGTGGCTGCTTCCCGTGGCGAGCAGCTGGCAGAGCTCAGCCCTCCCCACATTTCAGTCTCCCGGCCCTGCTGCTCCTCAGGACTGTCCTTGTCCCACTTCAAACTCACTCCAGGCCAGGAAGCTGGGGAGGTCACATTCATTCCCAGCACATCCCTCTCATGGGCTTCTCCTCACTTGCCTCAGTTTCCCTGCCCATGGAAAAAAGTGAGAGGTGATTCCCCAGGAGGAGAAGACGGATCCAGCCCCAGTCAGGCTCTGACCAAAGCTGTGTAACTCCACAGGGACTATCTCACCTTGTCCCCAACCTTGTCACTGCCTGGAATCTCTTTCCCTCAGATGTTATAGATCCAGGCTGCATCCAGATGGCTCTACATTACCTTTATTCCCATAAATAACCACCACAGGCTCAACACAGCCCCAGAGAGCACCGGTGGCCACCTCGACCCTGTATTCGGGGGTTCCAGGCAGGGATCCTGCTCTCCTGGCACCTCATCTTGGCTGGCTGGGGGGGTCTGGGCAGGTAGGGGCAGGCAGGGGCAGGCAGGTGAGGATGGCTGTTTTACATCCCTAATCCCCACAGCCAGCGCTTTCCTCCAGGATTACCGGGGATTAGGGGCTCCGGGGCTCCCGGAGCTCAGCCTGGGCTCTCCCTGCCCTTCAGGGAGCAGTGCTGAGCCTGCGGAGGCGGGAGGCCACTGCCGGGGTGAGCCGGGCGTTCTCAGGCCGGCAGTGCCGGGATGTGCTCGGTGTTCTCGACCTGGCCAGAGGACACAGCCCGGAGCAGCCACTCGCTTGCCACCGCCTCGCTCCGGTAGCCCAGTGCCCATCGAGGCCGGGAAGCTGCAACCTGGGCTTTACACGGAGCATTAAAAGCTGAAGGGATCAGCTGCGGAGCGGGGGGACACACAGGGGCTACACATTCCTGTCTGGGAGACGGCGCCAAGGGGAGCGAGGGTGACGCCCAGGGAGGGTGGCAGAGCTGGAGAGGTCCCCAAGGTCCCCGAGGCGCCCCGGGGTCCCTCGGGCTGGCAGCAGCAGCGATCCTAGGTCCCGGCCCGGCTGGGAAGTCTCTGCTCGCTACCGGGGCCCGAAGCTCTATAATTACCATGGGAGGCTGAGTTATTTTGGGAAGCGGCTTTGCTGCTGCCAAAGCTTTTATTCCTCCAAACCAAAACAAGATGGAAAGAGCCCAGCCCAGGATGCTGCATCCGGAGGGCGTGGGGAGTTTAACCTCCTCGCTGCCTGCCCCGGGGCTCCCCCTGCCCGCACCGGCACCGCGACAGCGCCTGGGGCTTGGGCTGCCCGGGGGGGCTCAAAGGAGGGTCGGAGGGGGAACACTTGGGGTCACGGAGACCACAGCGTGTCAGCCAGGCATGAAATGAGGCCACGTTCGGATGCTTCCCTGCATCTGCCATGAGAACCTCTATTTTTAGCTCTTTCTCTTGCAACGGGTCCCGTCTGGGGGCCTTCCCAGCCTGGTGGCTGGGCCCAGGAATGCCATGTGCAGGGAGTGGAGCACCTCACTGCAGTGACACATCCCAAGGGACAAAGCCCTAAGGGTCCATCCCCAAAGCCAACAAGCACAGGCAGAAGTTCTCCTCTCCCCTCTCTAAAGCAGCCAAACAGACTCTAAGCTGGGAATAAACTCATTTTTCCCACTGTGGAAAGGATGAGCCACATCAGGCACCCTACAATGTTCCCCAAGATCTGCTCCAGCACAGGAATGAGGTGGGTTGAGGGGTCTGCTCAGAGTGGACCCTGAAAACCTGGGGTGTAGCTCCTGCCTTTTGGCCTCTTTCCCTTGGTCTGAGCCCAGAAGGGCTGCCCATGCCTGGGCTGCTCCCTGTGCTTGAGTCTAAAAGGGCAGCCAATATCCCCCACACCCACAGTCTGGGGTCCCCCAAACCCAAAACCCACATGCCAGGGTCCCACAGGTCCCCAAACCCATGCACAGGGGTTCCCTAGACACAAACATCAGGGTCTCACTGCTCTCCAATCCCACATACCAGGGTCTCCCCATCCTTGGGCTGTCTCTGCAGGGAGCTCCTGCTCAGAGCAGGGGGGGCTGGGGGTTCTAAGGGTCCACATTCCCCAAGTCCAGGCAGTGCCAGCCCCTTGTAGGGATTTGGACATGGGATGTGCTCTAAAGAACAGTGTCACAGCCATCCAAACCCACGAGCCCACATGGTCCCACCCAAGCCCTGCCCACACAAGGCCCCCTTCCCTCCTTGGACTGAACCTTCCCACAGCTCATCACGTGTCACCAGTTCCTAAATCCCTCCCAAAGGACTTATCAGTCAATACTGCCCATCCCTGGTCCTGCCTGGGGACCTGGTGGTACAGGGGAATCTCGGAGCACCCAACACTTAGCTCCCCTCTGGACCCCCAGTGCAAAGGGGCTGGGCGGGAACTGGGGGAGGATGGCAGTGGGACTGAGGAGAAGCCATTTTTCCCACCAGAAGCAGCTGAGGCTTTCAGGTACCCCCAGCTGTCCCCTCCCAGATGCCTGTGTCCCCACAGGACCCAGGGATGGGCCCCAGTGCCCCCAGCTGGCAGAGAGGGGCAGGATGGCAGAACCGCACTCCCAGGGCCGTGTTTATAAATGCCACGTTTATGTAGACCTTTCAAAAACTGCTGGCAAATGAGATGGGAACTGTTTCCCATGAGATTTTCTTGCATGGATTTGGCCAGCCTCACCTGTCAGGGACCAGAGAACACTGGATGGGGGACAGGAGCTGCAGTGACAGCCCTTCTTCCCATCCCCATACCCTGCAGCCCGCTCCAGCTACAGGGGAAATTGAGGCAGACAGACAGGTACTGACCCCCCACCATTGGCCTCAGAGCTCCACCAGGGTTTTGGGCATCTGGATGTTCTCCATGGAGCCACCAGGTCCTGGTGACACGTGTGACCCAAGGAGGTGGCTCCTATCCCAGCCCAGGTTGCAGAGGAGAGGTGTGACAGTGACACCAAATTATGGAGAGAGGGCTCAGGCTGCTCCAGAGCCACACAAAGCCCCTGTTCCTGAGCCAGGGGAGGGATCCTGTACCCAGTGCACAGAGGTGGCTCTGGGGACAGGGTCCACCATGACAGACACCCTGCAGAGCCACGTGCCAGATGCAGGATGGGAGATCAGAAGGGTGGAGGACAGGAATGATCCCAGGATGTCTCTAGTCCAGCCTCTGGCTGAGGTGAAAAGGGCTCCAGAGGATCCCAGAGCCATTGTCTGCTCACCACTGGAAATTCCTCATGGGGGGGTGTCTTGCTATGGCCAGGGATGGGGATGAGACCCCATGTCCCCATGGAGCTGGACACCCCAGCCGGACCCCTGTGACCCTCCTCCAGCTCCACACATCCCTATGGAGCTGGGTGCCTTGGTGGGATCCCAGGAATCCTTTTCCAGCTCCGCACATCCCTGTGCAGCTGGGTGTCCTGACTGGTCACCAGCACCTCTTCTCCTTGCACATCTCAAGCCTCATGAGGACCCTCTGCCCATTACCCCCGTCACAAGATGTCCCCCAGGAGGGTCTCCCAGCAGCAGTGCCCACCATGCGAGGATTCCTGGAGAACCTGCCCTTCCTCCTCTTCCCTGGAGTCCCAAACTTCCCCACGAGGAAGGTGACAAACCTACAGCCAATGGTTCGTGGCTGGAGCTCTCAGTTTTGTCCTTGCCAGAGCCACTGCTGCCTTTGGCCACCCCCTTGGTGGGGACACCTGGCTCCCCACATGCCACCATTCCAAACTGGGGTCAGATATGGGCAGGACCCTACCAGAGACATCCCTGGGGGGGCACAGAGCAGGACCTGGGAGGAGACAGTGGAGACAGTGGCAGCTCTTGGTGGCCTGTGACATGGTCTGGGTGGCTTTGACCCTCCTGGGAAGGGATGGCTGGAGGGGACAGCTGGTGATGGGATGAGCTCCTCCCATGGGCACTGGGTCAGGCTGGACAGGGGCTGGATTTGGGCACACGGTGCTGCACACCCCTGGAGGGGACTTTTGGGTGACAGTGACAGCATGGGGCCACTGCGGCTGTGCCAGAGCCACCTCCCTGCCTGGCGAGGGGTGTCCCAGCTGGTGGCTTGATGAGTTGCTGGTCACAGGGGTGACTGAGTGGCCACTTGGTGTTGTGGCCAGCTGCTGGCTCTTGCCCCAAGGGCCACCAGCAAGTGTCCCAGTGGGTGTGGTGTCCCTGATACCACCAGGCATCCCTGCACCCAGCTGGGTCAGGGGCTGGGGGGGCGTCCCATGGGTTTGGAGGTTCATACTTCAGGGCTGTGGGTCTCCAGTGGCAGCAGGGGACAGTGGTGTTTCCTAGCTGTGATGGCCACAGTGGGTCCCTCACCCCAGTATTCCCAGGGAGTGACAGTGTCCTGCTCCCAGAGCAAAGAATCAGCACAGTCGGGTGTCACCAGAGGCAGTGTGCTGTCACCAAGGGCAGCATGACAGCCTGTGACACCAGGTAGGGTATTAGTCCCTGTCCCTCACTGCGGTACTGGGGAACAGGCAGTCAGGAGCCAGTCCAGGAGGGGGGACAGTGCCACTGTCACTACATCTCCCCCATGTCCCTCCAGAGCAATAAACCATGAGGTTTCCTGGTGGAGCTTCCAGCCTGGATCCTGGGACCCTTTTGGGCTCCTCCCCCAGCTGCAGCATGACTGGGGATATCCTTGGTGACATCCCCCCAGTCCCATCCCTTCCCTGTCACTCCCCCCTCAGCTCTTTGGGTTCCAGGCCTTCTCCAGCTTCCAAAGCTTGCCCTCCTTCAAGGATGGAGCTCCTCCACCTTAGTTTGGTTCAGAGAGGTGTTGAGGACACAGGAAGGCCACAGGCTACTCCAGCATGAGCCATCTCACTCTTCCCTGGGGCTGGTTTTACACCAAAGGCAAATCAGCTGCATGGCACTGATGGTCACACAGCTCTGTCACCTGCCTGTCACCACACTGGCATGACAGTGGCCATGGCTACCAGGCCAGCGAGGGGACACAGCACCTGGGGGCCCTGGTGACATAAGCAGGGATGGCACTAGTCCCAGATCTGGGGGTACCCACAATGGGGTGGGGACAGCCTAAAGGGGGACAACAGTACTGCCCCCATGGGGGTGAGCAAGCTGGTGGGTGCCACCATGGCCAGTGCCACAGCCCCACGCTGGGCACAGGGACCGTCCCCTCCTGCCTCAGTTTCCGCAGGAGCTCCCAGCCCCCCCGGGGGAGGCGAGCGATTGCCAACAGGCCGGGCAGCGAGCGGGGAAGGATTTATTGACTCACAGCTCGGGGTACATCACAGTTTGAGCTCCCTTCCCGCCTCCGCAGAGGACGTCACCTTGGACTTCCCGGGCAAAAGTGCACGGAGAGGCTTCACAGTTTGATTCCTTCGGGAAAGCAGAACCGAGGCAGTGACAAATGGCAAACGCTACATTGTATGAAAAAATAATACAAACTCTTCTCTTTAAATATCTTACAGAAAAATGAACCTGAATAAAGAGCATGAAAAGCACCGCGTGGCGCAACCCCCTGGGCCCTCCAGGGCAGGGGGACCGAGATGAGCCGCAGCTCCACGTCCCTCTGGAGCACCTGGTGCCGTCCCCGGGGCTGCGTGGTCAGGGGTCAGCACGGGCAGCAGAGGCGCGGGGGTGGCAGGGACCGCTACATGCCTGTCCCCACGCCACGGGGTGTCCCCCATGACACCTCGCTCGGCCGGGGGTGCGGGCAGCCCCCTGAGCCCAGGGCGCCAGTGGGAGCAGCCTCAGGGGCCGGCCGCGGGCGTTGCTACGAGGGTGCCCTGGGGGGCCGCGGGGTTCCTCCTGTGTTGAAGTGCAAGTTCACGGAAAGCCAAGGCACCGCCGCAAGGCCGCGGCTCTGTCCGGGGGAGCCCGGGGGCTCGGGCGGGGCAGCCCCGCTGTGCAAAGGGGAGGTGAGCCAGGGTGGGGAACACGAGGACGGGAGACGGTCCCCGCGGTGCGGCCGGCCGGGCTGGTCCTGGCGGTCAGAGCTACGGCGTGCGGGGTGCCCAGGGCCATGCGGCCCCGGGGAGAGCCAGCTCCCCGGGGTGGGCAGCGGGGTGGGGGCGCGTCCAGGGGCCCGGGGATCCAGCCCCGGGGTGAGGCAGCCCCAGGAGCGGCTGGTGGCGGGCGCAGCTCCTTCTCCCGTGGCTGCAGAGCGGTGCGGGCAGGCGCTCTACCGCGGGGCCGCGGGCAGCCCCCCTTCCCGTCGGTGCATCTCCCCAAAGGCTCGGTCCAGCTGCTCCAGCTGGGAGCTCAGCGGCAAGTGGATCTCCAGGTGCATGCGCAGCGTCTCCAGCCACTGCTCCAGCTTGGCGAAGGACGGCCTGAGCGACGAGAGGGACGCGTGGCAGCTCCGCTGGCTCTGTCCCCACCCCATCCCCTGCCCCAGGGACCCCTGGAGGTCTCCACCACCCACCTCTTCTCGGGGTCCAGGTCGCAGCAGCAGACGGCGATGGGGAAAAAGCTGGGGGGGCAGGCGGGGGGGCAGTAGCGCTCCAGGAAGCCCCGGACGTTGAGGCCGAAGTCGGTGGTGCGGGGCAGGTAATCGGGGTCAGCGCTCACCCGGCCGATGATCTGGGGGCAGCGGCGGGAACAGGCGGCTCAGCACCAAGGGGGGACCTCAACCCCAAACAGTGACCCCTAAGCCCCAAGGGGGAGATGTCCAAGCCCCAGGAGGGAGCCCAAACACAATGAAGAAACCCCAGCCTCAAGGGAGAGACCACAAGAGGGAGACCCTTAACCGAAGGAGAGAGGCCCCAACTCTAAGGGAGGACTCCAAGCCTAAGAGAGGGTACTCAAGCACAATGAGGACCTCAACCCCAAAAGGGAGACCCCAACTCCAAGGGGGAGAACCTTACCCTGGAGGGGAACCCAAACACAATGAGGACTCCAAGCCCTAAGGGGACCCCAAGCCCAAGGGAAAAGGCTCCAATCCTAAGGTGGAGACTCTAAGAGACTAAACATTCCAACCCCAAGGGGGATACCCCAGCCTTGGGGAAGTGACCCCAAACACCATGAGGACCCCAGCGCCCATGGCAGACCCCAGCCCCAGGCGCACTTGCCTCGCATAGGACGATGCCGAAGGAGAAGATGTCCACCTTCTCATCATAGCTCCTCCCTGCAGACACAGGGTCAGGCCATGTCACACGTCCTGTCCCAGCCCCAACAAGTGTCCCCTGCCTGGGGACAGAGACCTGGCGGGCCACATTCCCCTCACCATTGATCATCTCGGGGGCCATCCAGTAGGGGTTCCCCACCACCGTGTAGCGTTTCTTGCGGTCTGGTTTCTTCAGGTTCTTGAGATGTTCGGGCTGGTTCTTCTCATCCACCATCAGCCGTGCCAGCCCGAAGTCAGCCACCACCACACTCTTGTTCTGGGGGGCACAGGGAGGGGTGAGGCCTGGGGGAGCCACACAGGGACTGAGAGCCCCAGCTAGGCTGGGGGAGGGCAGCACCAAGGTGGGACTCACCTCCCGCACGAGGCAGTTGTGAGAGTTCAGGTCGCGGTGGATGATGTTCATGGAGTGGAGGTAGGCCTGTGGGAAGGGTGGGCTGAGAGCAGGGGCACCCCCAGCCATGGTCCCCCCACTCACCAGTGCCCCTCCCACCCACCCATCCCATGGTGGCACCCACCATGCCAGCAGCGATGTCCTTGGCAAAGCTGACCCGCTGGCTCCAGGGGTAGTGGCTGTCCTGGGGGGCAGGAGGGGGAGTTTGCCAAGAAATGGAAAAGGAAGAGGGGTCCCCCAGCCACACTAGGGCTGTGGGATGGTGGGGGACCAACCTGCCTCCCCCAGTGCTCACCATGCTCTTGATGAGGCTCCTTAAGGTGCCCCCTTTGATGTACTCTGTGATGAAGTTGAGCCTCTTCTCCTTGTAGAGCACCCCAATGAACTTGAGCACGTTGGGGTGCTCCAGGCAGCGCATCACCTTCACCTGCAGGAGATCCCCCCAGCCCAGTGTCCTTGACACCCCAAGGCTCCCACACCCCCTGACAGAGCCGCTGCTCGCAGGCTCAGTGGGCAGGGCTGCACCCATGGGGCTTGGTCACCCCTGTCCAGGGGTTGTGCCCAGGTGGGGCCAGGATCAGACAGACCCATCCCTTCTGTCCCCACAGCTTGGGGGATTAAGGACAGGGGACCCTCACCTCTTTGAGGAAGGTCCTCTGGGTCTCCTCATCAAAGCGAATCAGCTCCTTCATGACCATCACCTCGCCCGTCTCCCGATGTGTCACCTGGCCGGGAGTGCAGGGACTCAGCCACCCCCCTCCAACCTGGGGAGCCGAGACCCCCACACTCGTGCCCCCTGCCCACCTTGATGGCCTGGCCAAAGCAGCCCTTGCCCAGCACCTCTCCGTGGATGAGGTCCGAGGGGCGGAAGATGCGGTGGGCGCGGGACACGACGCGCAGGGACTCGGAGCGCCCGATGTCCTTGCGCTGGGACGCGGGAGAGCCCACGGAGCTGGAGCCTGGGGATTTGTCTGTGCTACAGCTCCTCCTGAAGGATGGATGGGCAGAAGTCAAGAGCGTGGGGGACACCCAGCAGGGGTGGGGGCAGGGGGTGGCCTTACGTGACAGTGCGCTGGCGCATGGCAGCGGGGTCCCCGCAGGGCACGGGGGCTGGCAAGCGCAGGGGGCTGCACAAGGCAGGCAGGGGGCTGCCTGCCAGCCCTGGCTCCTGGCCCAGGGGCTCATGGGGGTCATGCTCGATGGTTAGCTGCAGCAGGCGGCTTGTCTCCTGGATCAGCAGGTCGATCTGCAGAGGGAAATGGTGATGGGGTGGGTTTGGGAACATGGTGGAAGTGGGGCTGGCTGGGGTGTGACAGGGGGACCGTACCTCGTCCAGAGGGACGTGGCCAATGGGGGTCCCGTTGATCTCCAGGATGCGGTCACCAATGTGGATGGAGTTCTTCATGTCAGGGCTGATGCAGTCCGGGTCTACCCTATAGGGATGATGGGGCCAGACCGCTGACACTGTCACCATCAGGGTGGTGTACTAGGACACTCCGAATGGGTGTGTCAGATCCCACTGTAACCTCCTGGACAGGGACATGCTGGCACAGTCTCCACAAGTCACCCCAACCACACAGGGACATGCATGGTACCCAGAACCCACTCTGGCATATAAGGCAATGCCAGCATGGCCAGGGACACACCAGCACATCCTCCACAAACCCCTCTGCAGTTGGGGACACACCACCACAGTCCCTACAGGCCACCCCTGGACAATGCGGACAACACAGCACCACCCCTCCTCTCCCACCCCAAAAGGTGTCCCTGGGATGGATCCCAGGGGCAGAAGGAGCATGGGATGCCCCTGCCCTGAGGAGGGGATGGTGGCAGAGGGGACAGGAACGCACTCTCGGACGCGCACGGTGCGCGGATGCTCGGTGCCACAGCCCTGGTCAATGGAGACGGAGAAGCCGCGCTTGCCATCGGAGCAGGCGGGGATGGACACGAGGGTGACGGTATGAGGGATGCGGGAGGCCGGGGAGTCCGGCAGGATCTGCTCGATCACCGGTGTCACCACCATCTGGTAGTAGCAGTGGCCGCTGTAGGAAGCAGAGCAGGAGGGTGGGTAGGGGTGCCGGGGACGTGTCCTCCCGGTCTCCCCAGAGCAGACATACCAGTAGAGCTTGGAGCGCTCCACCAGTGCATAGGTGTCGCCGTCCCCAATGAAGGCGCGGCAGTTGAGGCAGCTGAAGCACTCGGGGTGATACTTCTGCTCCCCAGCCACCTGCGGGCAATGCCATCAGCCCTGCAACCCCCTGTCCAGGCACCAAGGGGGCTGGGAGCACCCACGGGTGCACTGGGGCCATGGGTAGGGCAGGCTGAGCTGTGGGATGGTGGGGACGGAAGTGCCACCAAGCTGGGGGTGGCTGCAGGAACATCTCCCACCACCCTGAGCTTGTCCCCTGCATTCCCCAACCCCAGCAAGGCCCTCCAGGGTCCCCTAAAACACGGAGAACACCCCTGACACACCCAGTGGTGCTGGGGGTCTGCACCCCTTCCCCACCTCCCCTGCTCCCCAGGAGCTCAGCCATGGCACAGGGCTCCATATCCTACCCCTGGGGACCCCGTGGTGCTCACCATGACCAGCCCCTTGGTGATCTGCTCGGAGCAGCCATGGCACAGCTCCCCGAAGCGTGCCCAGTAATCCTTCTTGCAGTACAGGCGCCCATCCTTCTCGTAGTACTGGTGGGACAGGGAGGCCCCGCACTCGCAACACCTGCAGCAGGGACAGGGACACCCTTGTCACCTGGTCCCCACTGTCACCCGGGGGCACAGCCGGTGCTTGCCCTCTCCACAGCTCTCCAGGCAAGCTGCTTCCCTCACTTCCTATGTAGCTGCAGGGCCACTGCATCAATGTGTCATCATCCCCAGGGTGACAGCAGGTGTTTCTGGGGGTGTGACAGTGCAGGCTGGGGCTGCAGGGACACATGGGGACACTGGGGTGGACAAGGGAGGGGATGTGGGGCAGGGAGAGGCATGAGGAAGGAAGCGCCAGCCAGCCCTGCATGAATGTGCCAGCCAGGACAAAGACACACAGAGAGATGTACCAGACTGGTGACAGACATGCCACCCTGGTGACAGACTTGCCAGCCTGGCACAGGCTCACAGAGGGATGAAGACTGGTCACAAGTGTGGCAGCCTGGTCATAGACAGAGGGACATCCCACCCTGGTGACAGATACACAGAAGGGCATGTCTCTCTATCCATGACTAGGGTGACATGCCGGTTTGGTCACAGACATACAGAGGGAAGTCCCACCCTGGTCATGGGTCTGTCACCCTGCTCACAGATGTGACAGCCCAGTCATGGGTGCACAGAGGAACATGTCACCCTAATTATGGACAGAGGAATGTCCCACCCTGGTCATAGACACACACAGGGATGTGCCAGCCTGGTGAGGGACATGCCAGCCTGGTCACGGATACACAGAGGGATGAGCCAGACTTGCCATGGACACGACACCATGGTGACAGACGTGCCAGTCTGCATGTGTCTCTGGAACCGACACACAGAGAGATGTCTCAGCCTGGCCACAGATGTGCCAGCCTGGCACAGACACACACAGAGATGTCCCAGCCTGGTCAGGGATATGCCAGCCTGGTCACGGACACACACAGGGACATGCCAGCGTGGTCACGGATACACAGAGAGATGTCCCACCCTCGTGACAGATGTGCCAGCCTGATCAGGGACAGAGGGACATGCCCCCTTGGTCACAAACTCCCTACCCTGGCACAGACAGCCAGAGGGACACACCAGCCTGGCCAGAGCCATGCCAGCCTTGGGACAATCTGCAAAGGGCACAGGGGGTGGGGGAGCTGCTGGGGGAGTGCAGGGGGTGACAACAGCTGGGTGTGCCCAGGGCTGCAGAGGGGCCTGTCATTTTTGGGATACAGCAGCAGGGGTGCACATCAGACTGTGCAGGAGAGGAGAGGGGTACCAGGGAGGATTTGTGTGGGGGTGTGGGAGTGCCTGGGGGTGCAGAAGGGGAGCCACAGATGATTTTCTATAGGGGAGTGCTGAATGCATGCTTTGGAAGGGGTTCAGGGGGCTGGAAGGCGGGAGATCCTCTTGGGGAGGGGGTTCAGGGGGTGCAGGGGGAGCTGCAGGGGATTTCCTGCAGGGGTTTGCAGTGCCGGGGTGCTGTAGGGTGCAGGGTTGCTGCAGGACACTCTGCATGGGATGCCGGGGGGTGCCCGGGGACTGTCGCAGTGTCGTCCCCCCCTCCCCCGCCCCCGGCCACGCAGGTGGAATACCAACCAGCGGTGACGTCACGGCGCGGAGTTTCCCCACCCCATGACGTCACCGCACGAGGACTCCCCCTCCGATGGCGCAGCACGAACCCTCCCCTGGGCTGGGGGTGGGGGCGGGGAGGAAGAGGAGGGAGAGGAGGAGGGGGAGGAGGAGCAGCAGGGGAAGAAGGAGAGGGAAAAGGAGGGGGAAACGTAGGACAAGGGGAAGGGGAGGGGGAGAAGGAGAAGAAGGAGAGAGGGAGAAGAAGAGGAAGAAGAGGAGGAAGGCTTTCAGCAAGCCTAGCGCTGCCGGAAGCCGCTCATCCGGGGGGACCGGATAAAGCTGCGGCCCCGCAGTGGCTTTGCTCTTGCTGACGGCCCAGAGGGGGAGCGGAGCATGGGGGACACAGGCTGAGCCCCCCGGGGCTCCCTGCGGAGCCCGTCCTGACCCGCTCCCGCTTCAATCCCACTCACTTGGCTCCAGCGCTCAGGACGCGACTCTTCCTCAGCACCGCCGCCAGCATCCTCCTCCACCGACAGGGACACACCCCGGGGACAACCCCAGGCACCCCCAGCCCCGCAGAGAACCCTATCAGGTCCCGGGCACCCCTGTGCCCCCCGACCCGGGCCCTTTCTCCTTCTCCTTCTCGGGGCTCTAACAGCTGGAGCTGCCGGGAGGGCTCGAGTAAAAGAGGAAACTGGGAGGGAGGGGGGCGGGTGACATCAGCCACACGCGCCCTGTCACCCGACAGGAGGGGACAGCGAGGGACAGGCAGCAGAGCCCTCTGCCAGGCCCGGCCTCGGCCAGAGCACCCCCATGGGTGCCAGGAGCCACAGCCATGCTCCAGAGAGTGACACTGCGACGGCTGCACGCATGTCCCTGCCATGGCTGGAACGGGAGGGAGTACTGTCCCTGTCCCTGCAGAGCATCCCACTGTCCCTGATGCCAGCCAGTGTCCCTAAGGCCATCCATTCCAGTGTCCATGACATCATCCATCCCGATGCCCCCGATGCCATGCTGGTGTCCTGAGCGCCACCCACCCCAGCGTCCCCGCTGTCCCTGGCGGGTCCCACCTGAAGCAGTCGGCGTGCCAGTCAGCCTTCAGTGCCTGCAGGTACTGCCCATCGTAGATGCCCTGCCCGCAGCTCGCACACACCGGCAGGTCGGTCCCTGCAGGCGAGGGAACACGAGGGGACAGCGCTGACACCCCCCCAGCTGGCCCCGGCCACCCACAGCAGCAGCGGGGATGAAATCCCTCTGCCCGGGGGGTGAATTCCATCCCCCACCATTGATCCCCCAGCGGGTCAAGGTCGTGGCACCCACGGCTCCAGGGCTGGTGACAGGGCAGGGGTGGGATGGGGGCACAGAGTGTAGGGAGGGTGAAGAGGGGCAGGATGGGTGTGCCAAGGGATCCAGGGAGGATGGTGGGGTGTGGGATGGGTGGTGGGTGCATGGGCGGACAGCAGGATGAGTGCCTGGGGTCCTGGGGGGCACAGGGGGTGCAGGGTGTGCAGGGTGGGGGATGAATGGGGGACACACAGAGGGGTGCGGAGTGGGCACTGGGGCATGCACAGCGCAACAGGGGAACACGGGGGTGCAGAGTGAGTGATTGAGCATGCAGAAAGACACATAGGGATGCTGGATGGGTGCTGGGTGATGAATAGGGGGACAGAGTGGGATGCTGGAGGGGTGCTGGGGGATGCAGGAGAGCACAGAGAGGTGCAGAGGGTGCTGGGGCATGCACAGTGCACGGGGGGACACAGGGGGTGCAGAGTGAGGGATGAATGGGGGACACACAGAGGGCTGCAGGGTGGGGGATGAATGGGGGACACACAGAGTGTTGCAGGGTGGCTGCAGAGGTCCTGGAGGTGCTAGTTCTTGGGGTGTGTGGGGAGGTATGAGGGGCCCAGTGAGTGCAGAGGAGAAGGAACACACAGCCGGGATCTGAGGGTGCCAGAAGGATGCAGGCTGGAGGGGATGGGAGATGCAGGAGGGGCACACAGAGTGTGCAGGGGGAGATAGGGAGGTGCAGGAGGGGATGCAGGCTGGACAGGGGTGCAGCAGGAGATGTGGAATGCTGGGAGGGTGCAGGCAGGGATGCAGGTTGGGTGCACAGTTCTTGACAAGGAGGATGGGGGAGATTTGGGGGTGCAGGGGGGAATGAAGTTGGGTGGCAGTACAAGGAAGGATGGGGGGATGGAGACTGAACTGGGGGAACAGGGAAGATCTGGGGGTGCAGAGGGGATGCAGGGTGAACAGGGGCTGTGTGGGGACATTTGGGGGTGTGAGGAGGATGCAGGCTGGATGGGGTGCAGGGGGATGCAGACCAGGGGAGCAATGGAGCGTGGAGTGCAGTGGAGGATGCAGTGGGTGCTGGGAGCTGGATGAGTGAGAGGTGCAGGGGGTGATTTGCGGGTGCGAGAGGCATGCAGGGCAGCTGGGGAGCGCAGGGGACGTGTGGGGGGCACAGGGGATGTAAGGTGCGGGACGGGGGTTTCAGGGCGGCGTGGAGGGTGATGCAGAGAGGCTGTGGGGAAGGTGCAGGCTGGATGGGGGGACAGGGAATGTCGGGGCGCAAGGGGGACGCAGAAGAGAGAGGGATGCAGTGGAGGATGCAGGGGGTATGCAGCGGGGGATGCGGGCACACGGGGACATTTGGGATGCAGGAGTGATGCGGGCTGGGTGGGGAGTGCAGGGGGCGTGCTGGGGGTGCAAGGGTGCGGGATGGAGATGCCGAGGAGGATGCAGGGGCTCGGGGACAGTGGGGAGGCTGGGGGCTGCGGGGAGGATGCGGGCAGGCTGCGGGGGGCTGCAGGCCGGCTGGAGGGTCCGCAGGAGCCGGGCTGGGGGGTCCCGGGGCCCGAGCGGCGGCGGAAGCGCTGAGTCAGCCGGGGGGCTCGGATGTCACGCACCTTCGTCCTCTCCCATAGGCTCGTCCCTCCAGGTGCAGCACAGCAGCATCAACCTCATGCAGACGCGTTGCCGGCGCCGCGCCGCGCCGGGCCTGTGGCGGAGGCGGTGGCGGTCCCCGCGCGGGCACAGCCCCGGTCGGGCCCCCCCGGCCCTGCCGCTGCCGCTGCGGCTCCGGGCGGCACCGCGGGGCCTGCACCGCGCCTGCGCGGCCCGGGGGCGGGGCGGGGCCGCTGGAGCACGGGGCGGGGCCTGGACAAGACTGGGCGGGGCTGCTCTAGGGCGAGGGCAGTGTGGGTGTGGCCTGGTGGGCGTGGTCGGCAGGGAATGGAGATGAATGGTCGCGGTCAGGGCCGGCGGCGAGGTTCGGGCTACGCGATCGGGCGCGGGGGGATGCGCAGTTCACGGGGCGATGGCGCCGTCCTCCCTCCCTCCCCTGGCCAGCACGGGTGTCCCCACACGCCGCGGTCTCCGCAGCTACGCCAGGCCAGCCCCATGTGCAAGCCACGGGTGTCGCCACAGCCACTACTGGCCATCACGGGTGTCCCGTCGTGCCCCAAGCCGTCACTGTGGTCAG
Organism: Haemorhous mexicanus; assembly: GCF_027477595.1. Lineage (NCBI taxonomy): Eukaryota > Metazoa > Chordata > Aves > Passeriformes > Fringillidae > Haemorhous > Haemorhous mexicanus. Next base: position 884,196 of record NC_082362.1, on the reverse strand, counting down.
GGCACAGGCTGACACATCCCATTTGCTCTGGCATGTCACCGTGGGGCATCACATGGGTGTCTCTATCATTCCCCACCTTGTCACCACGGGATAGAGCACAGACATCTCCCTGCATCCCCAGGCCACCACCATGGCAAGGGGCATGGACTTGGTCCCGGGTTTGTAACTGTGGGATAGGTTATGGTTGTCACCTTCATTCTCCGCACTGTTACCATGGGATGGCACACGGATGTCACCCCCTGGGCTGTCACCAAGGGCGGGCACAGCCCCGTTGGTCCTCAAGCTGTCACTAGGGCACAAGGCACGGATATTTTTCTGCACCCCCAGGCCCCCACTGTGTGTCAGAGCACAGACCTTTTCATGGATTCTGTGGCTGGCACACTAGGACAGGGCAGAGATGTCCCCAACACCTCAGGCCAGGGCACAGACGGCCCCCTGCGACCCTGGGTTGTCACCGTGAGAAAAGGCACGGGCAACCCCTAGGGGCAAAGGTATCCCCCCGCCCCTCCCGTGTGTCCCAGAGCTGTCACCATGGAGTGGGACAAGCAACAGCCCTGTAGCAAGGACGCAGCATGTTTCCAGGCTTGTGCAGTGCCACGGGCTGGGGTGAGCTCCGGCATCATTGCCACCGCCACGGGGAGGGGTCATGGACATAGGACACAGGTTGGAGCCAGAATCCTTTAAAAACTTGTCCTTTATTAGTCTGTCAGAAGCGAGTCCCTCTGTATGGGGCATCCCACCCAGTTATAGCAAAGTGAGCAACGTGAAGGGACTGAGCCCCTCCTGCCCGCGGTCCCCCCAAACCGGGGGGAGCGCGGGGACTGGGGTGGGGGCCAGGCTGACGGGGCCATCCCTACCCGCACAGCCCCCGCCGCCGGCATCCCCTTCCCTTTCTCCCTCCCTTCCTCCAATGTGGGGTGCCCCTCATCCTGTGTTCCCCCCGGCGATCAGCTCTGGGGCTGGGGAGGGGAACGACAGGCCAGCCCCCCCAAAACCTGCAGAGAGCGATAGCACCAAGGGGGACGGCTGCTCCCCGCAGTTTATTCCGCGCTCTCTGCCGGGACCGAGGGGCGGGGGGGGCGGGCGCTGCCGGGGAACGCGGGGTCCCTCCGGGGAACGCGGGGCCGGGCACGGCCCCGGGATGGACGGGGGCGGGGGGGTCCGGGGCTTGAGGAGAGGGTGTCTCAGCTTTGCTTCGGATTTACATTCTGGACCATGCAGTAGCACCAAAGTTCATGAGGTGATCGGTGACGGAGCGTTACTTCCGTTTCCTTCCGCAGTACTTCCCTGCCGCGCAGCCTGCGCCTGCCACGGGAGATGCGGGTGAGCCCTCCCTGCAGTCCCGCAGGGATGGGACAGGCACGGGGGGCACGATCGGCCCCTGGAGCGGGGGACCGCACTCACCTCTAAAGCCCAAAGCACCCAGAGCTCCTCCGTAGGGCTTGGGGGGCTTCCCTGCAGCGGGAAGGCAGAGCAGGGTGAGCGGGACCCCCGCGGGGATACGCGCCCCCACCCCAAAACACCCCGCGGGGTAAATGGATACTCACCACCGAATCCCAGGCCGCCGGCCCCACCTGAAAGGAGAGCGAAGCCCTCAGGACCACGGGGCACCCCCATTTCTCTGCCCCACACCCTCCAGGCCAGTCCCCCGGCTGAACCCAGCCCCCGGGGTCCCTCCCCGGGCCGTGGCCGTGTCCCCGTGAGCTGGCCAGGCACCGACACAGGCCCCCGGGTGTGTGCTCAGGTGCCGAGCTGGCGATGGTACCTGGAAATACCGGTGATACGCCGAAGCCGGGACCTCCAACGCCTGGGGAAAAAGCAACAGCCAGTGACAGCCGGTGACAGCAGTGCCACTCTAGCGTGGACTGGGGACAGCCTGGCTAGGATTCCTTGCTTACTGCAGGGACAGCAGCTAATGTAGAAGCTGCTGTTCCCACCCTGGCACCTCTGGCTTCCCAGTGCTCTCCCAGTAAGACAGGTGCCCAGCAGGGAATGGCAGCAGCGTGGGGACAGCAAGCGGGAACGAGTGTGGCAGGATAGGGGACACACTCCCACGCCAGCCCGAAACTGCAGCACTCACCTGGCTGCAGCCCCCCAGCACCAAAACCTGCAGGTGGGTGAGCCCCAGTGAGGGTGGGGAGCGTGAGCACAGCCATGGGAATGTGGATAGGGACAGGGACTGGAGTCATTCTTCCAGCCCCTCTGGCTGTCCCTTACCTGGCTTGGGAGGTTTCCCAACAGCTCCTGGATACAAGAGTCCTAAGTCAGAGGGGGGCACCAGTGCAGCCCCTGCCTGGACTCACTGCCCCAGGGCCACACCCAGATCCTTCAGGAGGGACCTGCATCTCCACACGTTGGGGACACGTACAGTACCATTGCCTGTTCCCATGGCATGAACAAGGCTGGGGCTATGGCCCTCAGTCCCTGCTCAACAATGGCAATCCCTTTGAATCACCCCCTGGGAACAGGGCAGGTGACAAACAGGACAGGGGACAATGACAGTGCAGAGTGGGATTGTACTGTGAGACTGGGAGGGGACAGAAGTGACCCACAGACTCCCTTTTCATGGCTCTGCCAGCACTCTGTTGCTGCTGCTGCTGCTCCCTGCAGCCCAGCCCTGGGGTGCCCCACACCGGGACCAGCATCACTCACCGAGGCCACCAACTCCAAGCCCACCGACTCCAAGGCCACCTACAAGGAGTAGCCCGGATGAGCACCAGCAGGGACATACAGTGTCCCCACTGTCTGACCCGCTCCTCAGCCACTCCCAAGTGTTCTCATCCTTTCTTGGGCAGCCCCTCCCTCCATGCCCAGAGCAGCTGCACCCCTCGAGGGGAGCATCCCTCTGCCTGCACGTCCCCACTGCCTGGGCTCAGCTCCTGCCAGCACTCACCTGGGAGGCCACCAACCCCTGGGACTCCAACCCCAGGAACACCTGCCAGAGAGACAGCATTAACACCTGTCCCCCACAGCCTGGCACCCCCAGCTCGGAGCACCTCCAACCACTGCCCAACCTGTTGGGGTGGCCCTGGCACCCATGCTGGGAGTCCCCAGCACCCATCTCACAGTACTCAGAGGGGCTTCAGCCCCTGTGTGACACATGAAGGAGAAAACTGTCCTCAGAGAGTCCAGGGCAGGGGGTACAGGTGGCACTTTGCACCCCTGGGTGACAGCACATCACTTCCCACACCTGGGCCATCAGGGCAAAGTGGGCATGTAGGGGACAGGAAGAGAGGTCAGCACCCCAATGGCCACAGGAGAAGGGTGCCCAGGGACAGTCCAAGGTGGCCCTGGGGCAAGGGGCAGGGGTACGTACCGAATTTGGGAGGTTTAGCACCAGGCTGCACCCCTACTTGGGGGATGCCTGCAAAGTGAGTGAGGACATCACGGTTAGGACAGTCACCCCCACACTGCTCTCATGTGCCACCACCCTCCATTCCACCTGCATCCCTCCCTGCCACCCCTTCATGTGGCTCAGTGGCTTTTAGCATTCCCAGCCACCACTGTCCCCGAGCAGGGTGGGACAAAGCACATACCTGCCCCGGGAAGGATGCCAGTTCCAGGTACTCCCACCCCTGGCACCAAGCCGGGCACGCCACCAACACCGGGTGTCACTCCGGGCACTCCGCCCACGCCAGGCACTACCCCTGGCACCCCTCCAACCCCGGCACCTGCAGAGAGAGGGGTGAGGAAGCAGGCATGATCCCCGTGCTCATGTGGGATGATGTGCCAGGCCTGGGTGCCCATGCCCAGCATCCCCTGCACTGGTCAGTGCCACACCAGGGCTGGCAGGGAGCCTGAGGGGTTCCCCAGGCCAACTCACCAAATTTGGCTGCCTTGGCTGCTGCTTTGGCCGCTGCTGCTGGACCTCCAACACCTGGGCAGAGACAGCAAGGGGGGGGTCAGACCCTGGGGAGGCCTCACAGCAAACCTGGGCAGAGTCCATCCCTCAGGCCTTGTCTGCAGCCCCCCAGGGGACACTGCTGAGGTTCTCCTCAAGCCTGTCCCGCCCCTAGAACTGCCCTCACACCAGCCAGGCTGCCCTCACCCTCACCTTCCTCCTCCTCACCTGGGACACCTCCAACACCAGGAACCAGGCCACCTACTCCAGGAACCAGGCCACCCACGCCGGGAGCCAGGCCACCTGCTCCTGCAAGGAGAAAGAGAAGGACTGGGGCTTCAGCTCCAGAGGAAACGTGGTAGAAGGAGTTGGATGAGAAAGCATGGCAGGCTGGGGGGAGTGGGTAGGTGGATGGATTAAGAGATGCATATGTGGCTGGATGAATGGTTGGATGGATGGTGAGATGGATGAATGGTTGGATGGATGGTGAGATGGATGACTGCATGGATGCTGAGATGGACACATGGATGGTGGGATGGCCAGATGGATGGAGGGGTGGTGAGATGGATGTGTGTGTGAATGTGTGTGTGATGGATGTGTTGAATGAATGGTGGGATGGATGAATGTAGGGATGATGAGGTACAGTACTGGTTGAAGGGATGGTGAGATGGATATGTGGATAGATGGATGGATATGTGGATGCATGTGGAGTGACTGAATAGATGAGTGGAGGAGGTACAGATGGATGGACAGAGAAGGGGACAGATGGACACTGAGGTGGTGGTCTTGTGGCTGGGTGGGCAGAATGGGGTATGGATGGAGCCCAGTATGAGAAGATGGTGAACTCGAACATCGAACACTCCACGGGGCTCAGCTCTCTAGAGAGCAGCCCTGACACAGCCAGAACCTTATCCCACATTCAGCCCTTCGGGGAGCTCGTCCCTCACCCTGACTCCCAGGGACCCCAGGCACTGCTGGGCCTCAGCCCCAACAGGGGAGCAGCCTGGGGTGGGGATGAGCAGAAGACAGGACATGTGGGATAACCCCAGAGAGATCCCAGCTTACCGTACTTGGCTGCTTTGGCGGCTGCTTTGGCAGCGGCTGCCGGACCTCCTGGGGGACAGGGAGTGAGAGGGTCAGGAATGCGTCCTGCCAGCACTGGGGACATCCGAGCATCCCTTGGGCACCATCTCACCTGGAACGCCGACCCCAGGCACCAGACCGGGCACGCCAACAGCTGGCACACCCACTCCAGGAACGCCAACACCAGGCACACGTCCTGCTCCTGCAGAGGGGTTCAGGGATATGTCCAAGGGGGCAGACTCCACAGCAGAAATCCCACTGACCTCCATGGCACCAGGGTGTTCCCACCTCTCCTGTGTGCCAACACACCTCCTCCCTCCCTGGGACAGCCGATGGTGATGGTGGTGACAGTGGTGACTCACCGATCGCCGCTGCTTTGGCTGCAGCCTTGGCTGCGGCTGCTGCTGCAGGGCCACCCACTGCAGGGACACAAAGGACACAGTCAGGGCACTGCTGAAGCCAGCAACCCATCAGCGGCTGCTGACAGCCCATCTGCTCACCTCCAGCACCAGGAACAGCACCAGGAACCCCAGGCACGCCAGGAACGCCAGGGACACCGGGAACTCCAGGAACACCAGGAATGCCAGCGATGCCAGGAACGCCGGCTCCTGCAGGGAACAAGATGGAAGTAAGATCTGGCTGCAGCAACAGTTGAAAGGTTGGGCCTCTTCTGGCTCTGTCTCATAATTGTGGTCAGGAGAGCAGAGCATCCACAGCCTCTTCCAGGATAGACCCAAGCAGGGCAGGAGAGAGATCAGTTCTGTGTCTTGCTAGACCCAGTGGGATGCATTCAACGATCCTACCAGGTTTTGCAGAGCAGTGACCCTGGGCCCCTCGCAGCACATACCGTACTTAGCTGCCTTTGCTGCTGCTGCTGCCGACGGCACCCCTGGGGACAAGGGAGACACGGACCCTCAGCCACCATGGCCCTGCAGAGCTGGGCCATGGGGACAGGGCTCCTGGAACAGTCACCTGCCACCCCAGGGACACCTCCAACTCCGGGCACCGCCCCAGGGACACCTCCGACACCGGGCACCAGGCCAGGGACACCTCCGACTCCGGGCACGAGGCCGGGGACGCCACCCACACCGACACCGGGAACGCCGGCACCTGCGGGAACAAGAGGGGACAAATCAGAGCTGGCTGCAGCAAGAGCTCAGTGGTGGCACCTGCCATGGCTCGGTGTCACCATGGTGCCTCGGAGAGCGGAGCATCAACGGCCTCCTCCAGAAGAGCCCCCAGTTGGGCAGGGCAGGGCAGGGATCGGCCCCGTGACTCTGCCAGCAATTGGCTGGAAATCACCAGCTCAGGGACCACAATGACCCTCATCCTCACAGGGCCCAACGTGCTCCCTGCCACAGGGACATCAAGCCTTGCAGCCAGACAGGCCATGGAGGAGAAGTGGCTGGCTGTCCCAGCAGGTGTCTGGTTGGGCACTGGTCAGACTGGGGAGCTGACAGCCTGGAACTGCTGGCACATGTTAGTGCCACACAGACAAGCACCAGGTCACTTTTGCAAGGACCGAGTGTCAGAGGGCTTTGCCCTCATGGACAGCGGGGTCACCACAGCACAGAGCAAGGACTGCTGACTTCCTTCCTGAATTCCTGAATCCCATCCTTCCCTGGGGATGCAGAGGAATCTTTTCTACAAAGTGTGGAAGAGAAATGGAAGAGAGGGGGTATCAGTGATTTAACCCTCAGAGAAGAATTGCCATTGACCATGGCTCCTCCTGGGGACTCCCAGGGTTCTGCAGTGAAGATGGAGGAGAAGGTCCTGGGACCCAGCCAGGTACCAGCTGCTGGCTCTGCCTTTTGGAGCAGCACCTGGAAGCCAGTCCTGTATGGAACATCAGGGCCAGTTCTGCCTCCTTCCTTGGCCCAAGCTCAAGGTGTCCCTGCTCTTTGGCCATGTCCCTCATCTCCAGTGAGCTCCTTGGGGCTGGTTATAGCTAATGGATCCCACCATCTCACCAATTCCACCCCAGTTTGGAGGACAGTGACCCTGGGCAAGAGCCTGTCTGCCAGGAATCCCTGCCCTAATGGCAGAGGCACTGAACGCTTGGGCAGCAGAACTTCTGTCAGGTTTGCCACTGGAAAACAGATTTTGCACAAAATCCAAGAACTCAGATGAGTCCAAAGCCATGATTTAGGGCTCATTGTTCACTTCCACAGAGCAGCCTGGAGAAACCCTGGAGAGGGAGAAGCTCCTGCCCTGCAGAAGGAGCCAGGACCAAGGAAGAGCAGCCAGGAACTGGGCTGTGCATTCCCCATTTCCCCTCAGGAGTGATCCCAGAGGAGAGCCCGAGTCTGGGCATCCCCTGAGTGTCAGGGTGGGCAGGGTGGGGAGGGTCCCGGGGGCTGGGGCCCCTCGCAGCACATACCGTACTTAGCTGCCTTTGCTGCTGCTGCTGCCGACGGCACCCCTGGGGACAAGGGAGACACGGACCCTCAGCCACCATGGCCCTGCAGAGCTGGGCCATGGGGACAGAGCTCCTGGAACAGTCACCTGCCACCCCAGGGACACCTCCGACTCCGGGCACCGCCCCGGGGACACCTCCGACACCGGGCACCAGGCCAGGGACACCTCCGACTCCGGGCACGAGGCCGGGGACGCCACCCACACCGACACCGGGAACGCCGGCACCTGCGGGAACAAGCGGGGACAAATCAGAGCTGGCTGCAGCAAGAGCTCAGTGGTGGCACCTGCCATGGCTCGGTGTCACCATGGTGCCTCGGAGAGCAGAGCATCAACGGCCTCCTCCAGAAGAGCCCCCAGTTGGGCAGGGCAGGGCAGGGATCGGCCCCGTGACTCTGCCAGCGATTGGCTGGAAATCACTAGCTCAGGGACCACAATGACCCTCATCCTCACAGGGCCCAACGTGCTCCTTGCCACAGGGACATCAAGCCTTGCAGCCAGACACGATACGGAGGAGCTTTGGGACCCTGAGCTGCAGGGCCACCACAGCACATAGCAACCTCTAATGAGATCCTGCCTGAATTCCTGAATCACATCATACCCAGGACATGTGGAGGGATTTCTTCTAAAAAGTGAAGAAGAGAAATGTAAAGAGGGGGCATCAGTGATTTAACCCTTAAATGAGAACTGCCATTGACCATGGTTTCTCCTAGTGACTCCCAGGGTTCTGCAGTGAAGATGAAGGAGAAAGTCCTGGGACGTGGCCAGGTACCAACTGCTGGCTCTCCCTTTTGGAGCAGCACTTGAAAGTCAGTCCTGCATGGAACCTCACAGCCAGTTTTCCATGTGCACAAGCTCCAGCTTGGGGTGGTTATGGCTGCTGGACACATGGGTCTTGCTAGACCCAGTTGGATGAACTTGATGGATCCCAACAATCCACCACGGTTTGTAAGACAGTGACCTTAGGCAGGAGTTCCTCTGCCAGAAATCCCTGCCCTAATGGCAGAGGCACTGAACGCTTGGGCAGCAGAACTTCTGTCAGGTTTGCCACTGGAAAACAGATTTTGCACAAAATCCAAGAACTCAGATGAGTCCAAAGCCATGATTTAGGGCTCATTGTTCACTTCCACAGAGCAGCCTGGAGAAACCCTGGAGAGGGAGAAGCTCCTGCCCTGCAGAAGGAGCCAGGACCAAGGAAGAGCAGCCAGGAACTGGGCTGTGCATTCCCCATTTCCCCTCAGGAGTGATCCCAGGGGACAGCCCGAGCCCGGGCACCCCCCCGTGTGTCAGGGTGGGCAGGGTGGGGAGGGTCCCGGGGGCTGGGGCCCCTCGCAGCACATACCGTACTTAGCTGCCTTTGCTGCTGCTGCTGCCGACGGCACCCCTGGGGACAAGGGAGACACGGACCCTCAGCCACCATGGCCCTGCAGAGCTGGGCCATGGGGACAGAGCTCCTGGAACAGTCACCTGCCACCCCAGGGACACCTCCGACTCCGGGCACCGCCCCGGGGACACCTCCGACACCGGGCACCAGGCCAGGGACACCTCCGACTCCGGGCACGAGGCCGGGGACGCCACCCACACCGACACCGGGAACGCCGGCACCTGCGGGAACAAGAGGGGACAAATCAGAGCTGGCTGCAGCAAGAGCTCAGTGGTGGCACCTGCCATGGCTCGGTGTCACCATGGTGCCTCGGAGAGCGGAGCATCAACGGCCTCCTCCAGAAGAGCCCCCAGTTGGGCAGGGCAGGGCAGGGATCGGCCCCGTGACTCTGCCAGCAATTGGCTGGAAATCACCAGCTCAGGGACCACAATGACCCTCATCCTCACAGGGCCCAACGTGCTCCCTGCCACAGGGACATCAAGCCTTGCAGCCAGACAGGCCATGGAGGAGAAGTGGCTGGCTGTCCCAGCAGGTGTCTGGTTGGGCACTGGTCAGACTGGGGAGCTGACAGCCTGGAACTGCTGGCACGTGTTAGTGCCACACAGACAAGCACCAGGTCACTTTTGCAAGGACCGAGTGTCAGAGGGCTTTGCCCTCATGGACAGCGGGGTCACCACAGCACAGAGCAAGGACTGCTGACTTCCTTCCTGAATTCCTGAATCCCATCCTTCCCTGGGGATGCAGAGGAATCTTTTCTACAAAGTGTGGAAGAGAAATGGAAGAGAGGGGGTATCAGTGATTTAACCCTCAGAGAAGAATTGCCATTGACCATGGCTCCTCCTGGGGACTCCCAGGGTTCTGCAGTGAAGATGGAGGAGAAGGTCCTGGGACCCAGCCAGGTACCAGCTGCTGGCTCTGCCTTTTGGAGCAGCACCTGGAAGCCAGTCCTGTATGGAACATCAGGGCCAGTTCTGCCTCCTTCCTTGGCCCAAGCTCAAGGTGTCCCTGCTCTTTGGCCATGTCCCTCATCTCCAGTGAGCTCCTTGGGGCTGGTTATAGCTAATGGATCCCACCATCTCACCAATTCCACCCCAGTTTGGAGGACAGTGACCCTGGGCAAGAGCCTGTCTGCCAGGAATCCCTGCCCTAATGGCAGAGGCACTGAACGCTTGGGCAGCAGAACTTCTGTCAGGTTTGCCACTGGAAAACAGATTTTGCACAAAATCCAAGAACTCAGATGAGTCCAAAGCCATGATTTAGGGCTCATTGTTCACTTCCACAGAGCAGCCTGGAGAAACCCTGGAGAGGGAGAAGCTCCTGCCCTGCAGAAGGAGCCAGGACCAAGGAAGAGCAGCCAGGAACTGGGCTGTGCATTCCCCATTTCCCCTCAGGAGTGATCCCAGAGGAGAGCCCGAGTCTGGGCATCCCCTGAGTGTCAGGGTGGGCAGGGTGGGGAGGGTCCCGGGGGCTGGGGCCCCTCGCAGCACATACCGTACTTAGCTGCCTTTGCTGCTGCTGCTGCCGACGGCACCCCTGGGGACAAGGGAGACACGGACCCTCAGCCACCATGGCCCTGCAGAGCTGGGCCATGGGGACAGAGCTCCTGGAACAGTCACCTGCCACCCCAGGGACACCTCCGACTCCGGGCACCGCCCCGGGGACACCTCCGACACCGGGCACCAGGCCAGGGACACCTCCGACACCGGGCACGAGGCCGGGGACGCCACCCACACCGACACCGGGAACGCCGGCACCTGCGGGAACAAGAGGGGACAAATCAGAGCTGGCTGCAGCAAGAGCTCAGTGGTGGCACCTGCCATGGCTCGGTGTCACCATGGTGCCTCGGAGAGCGGAGCATCAACAGCCTCCTCCAGAAGAGCCCCCAGTTGGGCAGGGCAGGGCAGGGATCGGCCCCGTGACTCTGCCAGCTGGAAATCACTAGCTCAGGGACCACAATGACCCTCATCCTCACAGGGCCCAACGTGCTCCTTGTCACAGGGACATCAAGCCTTGCAGCCAGACAGGCCATGGAGGAGAAGTGGCTGGCTGTCCCAGCAGGTGTCCAGTTGGGCACTGGTCAGACTGGGGAGCTGACAGCCTGGAACTGCTGGCACGTGTTAGTGCCACACAGACAAGCACCAGGTCACTTTTGCAAGGACCGAGTGTCAGAGGGCTTTGCCCTCATGGACAGCGGGGTCACCACAGCACAGAGCAAGGACTGCTGACTTCCTTCCTGAATTCCTGAATCCCATCCTTCCTTGGGAATGTGGAAGCATTTTTTCTACAAATTATAGAAGAGATGGGCATCAGTGGTTTAACCCTAAAAGGAGAGCTGCCATTGGACATGGCTCCTTGTGGAGATTCCCAGGGCTTCACAATAACAATGAAAGAGAAGGTCCTGGGACCTGTCGAGGTAAATTCTGGGTCTGCCTTTTGGAGAAGAACACTGACCCCCAATGGAGTGTGAAACCTCAGGGCCAGTTCTGCCTCCTCCCTTGGCCCAAGCTCCATACTACCTTGCTGCTTGGCCATGACCCTTGGCCCCACTGTAGCTCTGTGGGGGTGCTTATACCTGATAGATCCCACCATCCCACTACATTTAGGAGGACAGTAACCCTGGGTAAGGGCCCCTCTGCCAGGAATCTCTGCCTGAATGGCAGCAACACTGGGCCCTTGAGCAGCAGATCCTGCAACAGATCAGCAGCTGGAAATGGATTGGTACAAAACCAAGAATTCAAGTAAATCTAAGGCCATGAATTGGGGCTCATTTTTCACTTCCACATGGCTACCTGGAGAAAACCTGGAGAGGGAGAAGATTCAGCCCTGAAGATGGAACCAGGTCCAAGGAAGAGCAGCCGGGAGCTGGGCTGAGCATTCCCCATTCCCCCTCAGGAGTGATCCCAGGGGACAGCCCGAGTCTGGTCACCCCCCGAGTGTCAGGGTGGGCAGGGTGGGGAGGGTCCCGGGGGCTGGGGCCCCTCGCAGCACATACCGTACTTAGCTGCCTTTGCTGCTGCTGCTGCCGACGGCACCCCTGGGGACAAGGGAGACACGGACCCTCAGCCACCATGGCCCTGCAGAGCTGGGCCACGGGGACAGAGCTCCTGGAACAGTCACCTGCCACCCCAGGGACACCTCCGACTCCGGGCACCGCCCCGGGGACACCTCCGACACTGGGCACCAGGCCAGGGACACCTCCGACTCCGGGCACGAGGCCGGGGACGCCACCCACACCGACACCGGGAACGCCGGCACCTGCGGGAACAAGAGGGGACAAATCAGAGCTGGCTGCAGCAAGAGCTCAGTGGTGGCACCTGCCATGGCTCGGTGTCACCATGGTGCCTCGGAGAGCGGAGCATCAACGGCCTCCTCCAGAAGAGCCCCCAGTTGGGCAGGGCAGGGATTGCTAGCCCCATTTGGATATGCTTCTGAACCCAGACAACTTTTTGGTGGATGTTGACCCTGGGTAAGGGCCCCTCTGCCAGGAATCTCTGCCCAAATTGCCGCAACATTGGGCCATTTGGCAGCAGATCCTGCAACAGATCAGCAGCTGGAAATGGATTGGTACAAAATCCAAGAATTCAAGTAAATCTAAGGCCATTAATTTTGGCTCATTATTGACTTCCACAGAGCAACCTGGAGAAAACCTGGAGAGGGAGAAGATTCAGCCCTGAAGATGGAACCAGGTCCAAGGAAGAGCAGCCTGGAGCTGGGCTGTGCATTCCACATTTCTCCTCAGGAGTGATCCCAGAGGACAGCCCGAGCCCGGGCATCCCCCGTGTGTCAGGGTGGGCAGGGTGGGGAGGGTCCCGGGGGCTGGGGCCCCTCGCAGCACATACCGTACTTAGCTGCCTTTGCTGCTGCTGCTGCCGACGGCACCCCTGGGGACAAGGGAGACACGGACCCTCAGCCACCATGGCCCTGCAGAGCTGGGCCATGGGGACAGAGCTCCTGGAACAGTCACCTGCCACCCCAGGGACACCTCCGACTCCGGGCACCGCCCCGGGGACACCTCCGACACCGGGCACCAGGCCAGGGACACCTCCGACTCCGGGCACGAGGCCGGGGACGCCACCCACACCGACACCGGGAACGCCGGCACCTGCGGGAACAAGAGGGGACAAATCAGAGCTGGCTGCAGCAAGAGCTCAGTGGTGGCACCTGCCATGGCTCAGTGTCACCATGGTGCCCCAGAGAACGGAGCATTGACGGCCTCCTCCAGAAGAGCCCCCAGTTGGGCAGGGCAGGGATTGCTAGCCCCATTTGGATGTGCTTCTGAACCCAGACAACTTTTTGGTGGATGTTGACCCTGGGTAAGGGCCCCTCTGCCAGGAATCTCTGCCTGAATGGCAGCAACACTGGGCCCTTGAGCAGCAGATCCTGCAACAGATCAGCAGCTGGAAATGGATTGGTACAAAACCAAGAATTCAAGTAAATCTAAGGCCATGAATTGGGGCTCATTTTTCACTTCCACATGGCTACCTGGAGAAAACCTGGAGAGGGAGAAGATTCAGCCCTGAAGATGGAACCAGGTCCAAGGAAGAGCAGCCGGGAGCTGGGCTGAGCATTCCCCATTCCCCCTCAGGAGTGATCCCAGGGGACAGCCCGAGTCTGGGCACCCCCCGAGTGTCAGGGTGGGCAGGGTGGGGAGGGTCCCGGGGGCTGGGGCCCCTCGCAGCACATACCGTACTTAGCTGCCTTTGCTGCTGCTGCTGCCGACGGCACCCCTGGGGACAAGGGAGACACGGACCCTCAGCCACCATGGCCCTGCAGAGCTGGGCCACGGGGACAGAGCTCCTGGAACAGTCACCTGCCACCCCAGGGACACCTCCGACTCCGGGCACCGCCCCGGGGACACCTCCGACACCGGGCACCAGGCCAGGGACACCTCCGACTCCGGGCACTGCCCCTGGACCTGGAGAGGAAGCAGAATAGTCAGACCCCCCCCCACAAACAACCCACTCTGCCACAGTGGGGACATGGTCTGCCCCAGGGTCAGAGGAGTCTCTTGGGCACCAGCTTTCTGGTGGGCTCCTCACTCACCCTAAAGGAGCTCCTCAGGGTACCTGGGATCTTCTTGGGATTTTATTCCCAGCTCCCTATACCCATCGGGGGCCTGGCCACCCAGGATATTGGGGACTCCCAGGGTCTCCCAAGGCTGTGGCTATTTAGCAGGTTTTCCCTAAATGCTCCAATGTGTGATTCGCTCCTCACTTTTCTCCCACGGAGCAGCCAAACAAGGAGCAGTGGACATCTGCATCACCAAGAGCATCCCTCACTAGGGAAGGACAGCTTGGCACAGACACAGAGTCCCGGCCACCCTGCTGGCACCTGGCAGAACAAACCCACATCTCACGGAGAGACCACGTGTGATGGGCATGCTCTGCTCCCTGCCAGGCTGCTGCATCCCGAGGGGCCCTCAGGCCTTTATCACTGCTGGAAAAGCTGCTGGAGCCAGGACGGGGGCAGGGAGAGCACCCCATAGGATGGGATAGGGGCTGCCGGGGCAGCTGCGGAGCTGCACAGGCCCTGGCATCGATACACGGCTCTTCCCTGTCCTGAGATCTGTCTGAGGCAGCAGGAACTCACCAAAAGCTCCTGCCTTTGCCGCTGCCTTCGCCGCTGCCGCCGCCGCTGCCGGTCCTCCAACTGCCAGGACAGCGGGAGAGTCAGGGATGTGGGTGAAGGGAAGGAGACCCTCCCAGAGCCCCAGGGCAGAGCCCTCTCATCGTCTCACCTCCAACTCCTGGGACACCGCCAATGCCGACACCGGGTGCAACTCCTGGGATGCCACCAATGCCAGGCAAGACACCGGCTCCTGTCACGGGGGACAGCATGGTCAGTGGGGACACAGCCAGCATCCCCAGGGCTGGGAGGGAGGGAGTGGGGACAGGGAGCAGCTCCCTGCTGGGGAGATGAGTGGTGTTTGTGCCACAGAGGGAGACTCACCAAGTTTCGCTGCTGCCTTCGCTGCTGCCGCCTGTGCTCCGACCCCTGTGGAGGGACATGGGCACTGAGCCACCGAGGTCCTGGGACCATTCCCACCTCAGCTCCCCCACCCAAAGGGACCCTGGGGACCGGGCACCCCTGCCAGCATCCGTCCCCCTATCCTGTGGGAGGTGCCGCTCCTCTCCAGGCTGTCCCTGCGGTCTGCAGAGAGCTGGGCAGTGCCCAATACCTGTCCAGGACCAGCAAAGGGACAGGGTGTGCGCTCCCCTGCCATGCCCATGCCACTCCCCACCCTGGGGCTGTGGGGTCGAGTGTACCTGTCCCGGTGGGGTATCCTGCCTTTCCTGCCACGAGGCCGGCTCCAATCCCACCAGGCCTGAGGCCTGCAATCACAACACAGCGGCAGAGCCACGTCAGGCACCAGCCAGGGGAAGGACAACAAGACAGATGGAGCAGCCCCTGTGGATCTCCTGCCCCTGGCGCCAGAGCATGCAAGGGGGTGCCAAAGCCAGCTCCTCCCCACTTGAGATCCCAGTTCAAACATCCCTGCCTGAAGCTGGAGTGGTTCAGGACGTATCCTATGGATTAACAGCTCCCAGGAATGCCAGGAGAGTTGAGTTCCCAGGCTGGTCCACAGCCACCATGGGCAAGGCATTAGTGGACCCCCTCACCCTGGGAGCAGGATATCCCTCACACAACCCTGAGGGTTGGTGGCCACGAGGTCACGGTGGCAACCACGAGGTCGGTGGAGCCACAAGGACACAAGCACTCACCATGGGGCAGCTTACCATTGGTGTAGGGCAGTCCATAGCCACCTGGGGATGAGAGGAGAGGAGAGGAAAGAAAGGGGGGTTAGCACCTGGCTGCTGCTGGCCCTGTCCACTCTGCCCCATGGCGTGGCCCTGCTCTGCCAGGGCCCTGCAGCACCGGCCCAGGGTCTCCATCCATTTGTGACAATGAATCCTCCAGGATACAAACCCTCGTGCTGGAGCTGGGCTGGGAGATGCTGTTCTCCCTCACCTTGGAAGCAGTGAATGAAAGAGCTGCACCCTTGGAGCCCAGGCTGAGGGCTGTGGCGCCTGAAGCTGTTGTGCAGGAGCCTCCTATGACCCCGCTCCAGCGAGGGGTCCCGCAGGAGCCCCGCGGCAAGAGCTGTACCCAGCTGGCTGCACCCCGGCCAGCTCCAAAGGAAAGGCTTTAATTAGAATCAGGGCTTGGGAGCCTTGGCTGAAACGTGACCTTGTTAGGAGGTTGGTGTGAAGGGATGGGGAGGGATTATGAGCTGGGACATCGTGGCCAGGGAAATGTCTCCTTGCGAAAGAGCCAGATCCCAGCACTCAGAGTGGCGGGGATGCCCCTGACTCAGCAGGGACCGTGGGCTTGGCAGCCAGCAGTTCCCAGCTCCCATCACAGCTGGCAGCAGCCCAAGGCCAAGGGCTGCCACATTCCTGGGAGGGACACCTCGAGCTGCCCAGGGTGGGGGATGCCTCCAGCAAGGGGCCATGGGCAGGGATGTGGCTGCCTGCAGCCAGGATGGAATTACTCATGGCACAGCTTCTCCTTGAGCACTGGACTCCATCCCCTCCTCAGCAGCCAGTATGTGGGGACCAGATTTCCCTCCATCCTGCCAGGTAGTCCCATGGTATCCCACATCAGCACAGTGGTGCTGGTTGGCAGAGGCTCACAGTGAGCTGTGCCAGGTGTCCCCCACCTTGAGGGTCACCCTTGCCCATCCAGGGGCACCTTATCAGCACCTTCCTCACCCTAAAGCTGGGAAAGGGGTGACACACATAGAGGTGACTCCAAGGGCCAGAAGTCCAAGCCTTGTGTCTCCAAGGGTTTTGCCAGGTCCAAGTCCAGCTCCCCACCACCCCCAGCTGGATGGGAAGGCAGCCCCTGACCTGGGGCTATGTCCATGGGAATGTCACCAGCACTGCCAGCAGGCTCAGGCCCTGCACACACTGGGGCTCTGCACAAACCAAGGTGACCCAAGCACAGCTGGACACTGGGGAGTGGTCCCCATGCCTATGGCATCAATGAGACCCTGACCTCAGCCATAGCTTCAGACTTAGCCTCCAGTGAGGTGAGTGACTCCCGAGTGGGACAGCCCAGGAGCAAGTCATCTAAAGACATGATTTTCCACTGAAAATCTTGTTTGTCCCACTGTCCCTCTTCCCCTCTCAACCTGGGCCTACTGCAGTGGGGACAGTGCAGGGGACAGCCCATATGTGGCAGCCCCAGACCCACCCACAGTACCAAGGCAAGAGCCTCCACAGCCAGCAGCACAGTCTGTCCTTGCACTGCCAACCCCAAGCCCTCAGAGGTGACAAACTGGCATTCCCCAGCACCCCAGGAAGGTCTGGAGACATCCCCCATGGTCCTGGTCTCTATCCTGAGGCTGGGACCTAGACAGGGTCTGTGGGCAGCAGGGCCAAGTCTCCTTAAGGATCATAACTCTGCTCCAGTGCAGGAAACAGGAGTGGGCCAGGACCCCTGCTGTTGCTTGTGGCCATGGGCCCTGCTGGGGAGAAGCCAGCAGAGCAGCTGGAGCTGGAGCTGGGCTGGGATGTGCTGCCTGGGGTGGGCTACTCTCACCGAGGCTCTCCTGCCTCCAGCAACTTCTTTGGATGCACAGGGATGGGGGTCCTGCCTGGATGGGTCTGCCCTCCTCCTCGGGATGCACTGGGGAGCAGTCAGGTGGCAGCATAGCCCCTGGAGGGCACAGGACCTGCCACTGTCCCTCTATGGGCATGGCTGCCCCAGGGACAGGCAGAGCTGGCAGCTGGCCCAGGGCTGGGAGGGGAAGGTGCCCAGAGCAGCCTGGGCTGGGAAAGGGGTGCTGAGCTCCCCCAGGCAGACCTGGGCTGGGGTGAGCCCTATCCAGATGGGCAGTGGTGACAGAGATCTGCCTGGAGCCCTGAGGTGGCCTCAGCTACAGCTCCTTGAGTCAGGGCACCTAGCCCAGGTGAATGCCAAGCCCAGCCCCAGGAGCCACAGAAACCAAACTGTCCCTGCAAGGGCCGTGCCTTGTGCCAGCAGGAGCTGGCAGGGACATCCCAGGGTGGCCTGGCCCAGGGCGTGTCCCCAGAACGTGACCCTTCCTACCTTACAGCAGCCACAGGGAGGCACAGCACTGTCCACACGAGCAGGGGGCAATGCTCAGGCATCACCCCAGGAGCTGCCCGTGGGCTGCCACAGGCAGGGCACAGCAGAGCCCTGGGCTCTGTCCTGCTGTCCCAGCACAGGCATTGCCAGCTCCGGGGGACCCACGGGCACCATGCCTCAGCCCTGGGGAACAGTGGGTCCTTCTCCTGACTTCTGGGCATCCTTCACCCACAGTGAAGCCACTCTGCTGGCTGTGGAGCTTACCTGGGAGCTTAGGAGCTTTGATGGGATAACCCAGAGGGACACCGGGCTGCTGACCTCCAAAACCTCCCAGTCCTGCAAACCAACAGCAGACGCTTACCTGGAGCCTGCGCCACAGCTGCCACCAGTCCCGGAGGGAGGGGGTGCCCCAGGGCACCTGGCAGAGGAGAGTGGGTGACTTGGGAAGCCCTGAGGCATCTTCTGGTATGAGGAGACCATGGCTGTGAGGAAGAGGCTTGGGAAGGAAGAGAAGGACAGGCAAGAGAGATGGGACACTCACCAGGAATTCCTCCAAAGGCTCCAGCTCCTAAAAGAAAACACAAAGACACCTGTGTGAGCCCTGGGCTGCTCCTGGAGGCCCAAATTAACCTAAGCAGATTCAGCTGTAGGTTAGCTTCACTGCCAAGTGCCATGTAGGGCTGTGATCCCAAAGGTTGGGCTGGGATGCCAAGCTGGAGCCAGCCCTGAACCAACCCCAGTGTTCAAAGGGGATGAAGGGACCTACCTGGGGCTTTGGGCTTGACTCCAGCTCCAGTGGGCACTCCGGGCAGCACTCCCACGCCAGGGAAGCGAACACCTGGAGCAGAGACCGGAGGGGTGAGCTGGGGCCTCACTGGGGATGTCACTGGCACCCAAGACCCCCACAGCCATCTTCCAAATCCCTGTCACCCATGGCACCCTCATCCTTGGGGTCTTGCTGGCACCACCCTGAGCCAGCTGCCTGCACCTCCAGCTGCCAGGAAGGGTTTTCTCCAGGCCTGGAGCTGCTTGTGGAACCAACTGGGAGCCTGCAGGGAACACGGCACTCAAGAGGGGTCCCACTGGTGAGAGCAAAGCCCCAGCCAGGCCTGGGCAGTGCTCTCTGCCCTGCTGATGCTCGGTGGCCTGGGGCCAGACAGGGCTCTCGAGCCCTCCAGGGCAGCAGACAGTCTTGTGGCCTTGGAATCGTTTGGGTTGGATTTTTGGGTTTTGAGTTTCCTTTTGGTTTTGGGTTCTTTTTCCCCTCTTACAAATGTCTTTCATTAAAACTTGAGCATTTTCAGACATGGAAAAGACATTCCTGACCAGCAACACACTTCGGACAGTGTTGAAACATCTTGTTTTCACAAGTTTTCCTCCCCCAAATTACTTTGCACTGAGGAATTCCTCTCTCCTGCCACCTCCCCCTCCTTCCCTTGCGCCAGCCCTGGTGGCTGTGCCAGCTCCTCTCCCAGAGCTGGTGCTGCCTGCTCCCGACAAGCTTGGCATGGGATGGAGGTGCCAGGTCCCCTCAAGCCTTTGGCACGGTGGAAATGTCACTGTAGCCTCAGCCAAGGGGTTTGGAAGCTGTGGGGAGCAGCAGGACGCAGGTGGGCGGCAGGGCAGGGTGCTCTCCCCACGGGGGTGCTGGCACTGAGCGGGGATCCCCTTGGAGTTGGAGTGTTGCTGGCAGGGTGGGGAACCCCTTGGAGTTGGGGTGCTGATGGTGGGGTGGGCACCCCCAGCTCACCTGCACCGGGGAGCACGCCACCCGGAAAAGCTCCAGGAATCCCAGCACCTGCAAGCAAAAGAAATTCAGGGATGAGAGGCCAGATAGAATCGCTCCCCGCCCCGGCCCCGACGCCGGGGCCGTCACCTACCTGGTATTTTAGGGGGTTTCCCTGCCGCGCCAAGGCCAGGCTGCACTGCGCCCGGTACCACGGCACCTGCAGGCAGCAGAGACCCCTAAGCCCCGGCCCGGCTCCTGCCCACCCCGGGGACAGCTCTGCCCCAGGCTCGGCTCTGCTGGGAGTGGGGGGTATTTCCTACCTGTGGAGACCCCGAGGCCACCAGGACCACCAATTCCACCCACGCCTCCAATGCCAGCACCTGGGGGCATTGGGAAGAGGAGTGTACCTGCGGCTGGCTGGAACGGTGCCAGAGAAGGGACAAGCTCAGGATGGCCCTTGGGGGGTGAAGGGGACACCCTGAGGCAGTCCCAGGGCTGGGTCCCCCATACTGGGCACAGGGACCAGGCAGTTCTGTGGCCTGTGCCCCCAGGGGCTCAGGTTTGTCCAATTCCCTGCGCCTGGGACCCTCTGAGTCACTGGGGAGCCCAGCGAGAGCACCAGCTCCTGCCTGCAGCCCCGGCTCCAGGGGAAACCTGTCCTGGCCCAGATGCCCAGGGGACACCCCCTGGGGGCTGCCCAAGACCCGGGGCCACCTTGCCCAGACCCCCCCCAGCACTCACCAGCTTTTGCAGCAGCCTTAAGCGCCGCGGCCGAGGCAGCTCCTGGGAACACCCCCCCGGGGAAGGCAGCTCCGGGGAACAGACCTGCAGCACCTGTGGGGAGAACAGCCAGCATCAGCACCCCTAAAAACCAGCTGCCGAGAGGGTGTCCTGCCCTCGCGGTGGGGGCACGGGGGCCGGTGAGCCGTGGGGGCTGTGTGGCAGTGCCAGGGCTGGCATTAGGCTGGGCAAGGTGGCTTTAGCAGGCACTGCCCCGTCCTGCATCCCCCAAATTCGCGCTCCCATCCACATCCCACATGGCACGCACACCTGACACCCCTGCAGTGGGTGCTGACACCCCTGGAGGCCCTGACTGACCCCCTGCAGGCACTGTCCCTCTGCTGCTGGCCCTGCAGGGACCCCAGGTGCCTCCTCTCCAGCAGGGTCACCCAACTGTGGTTGACGTCATCATGCTGGGGGCCCTCAGGGCTGCCTGTTGGGTGCCTATGGTCCCTCAGGTCCAGGGAAGGGCACCCAGCCCAGATGGGACCCGCCCAGCACACTCAGGAGAGCTGTGGAGATGGGGACAAGGGATGTGCTGTCCCCAAGGTGGGTCTCTGGGGACATCACCCTGGGGATGGTCTGGAGCAGGAGGGGACAGTAGTCAGTGCTCACCTGGCTGCAGGCCAAGGGGGCCAAGTCCCCCAAGTCCTCCGACCCCCCCAAGTCCTCCGATCCCTGGGAAGAGAAGCGGGCTGAGGTGGGGGGTTGGCCGGGCCCAGAGGGACAGAGGAGTCCCTGTAGCACCGTGGGGATGGGAGAACAGCCCAGGGACGGGCACAGGGATGGGTGACAAATGTCCTCACCAGCACTTGGGTCCTCCATCCCATCCATCTGCCTCACCCACCCCCCATCCTGTCAGGCCACAAGGGGACAGAACCAAAATGTTTATGGCTGAGGAATGAGTCCCTGGGTCTCCGGCCAGCCCTGCCTTCCAACATCTGGGGCTCATCAGCCCTCGCTCCCTCCAGGCGCAAATTCCGGAGCCGCTGGCTCCGGCGCGGACACCACTCGGCTGGGCCTCGCAGCCGCCCCGCGTTTGGTTTTAATTACGCCAAAATAAAGGGCCTTGTTTTTCTTTCCACGAGCTGAAATCTGAGCAAAAGGAGGCTGTCAGCCCCCGCCTCGGGCTGCAGCTCCCACTGCGCAGCCGGGCCCACTCGGGGGGCTGGGGGAGTGGGGTGCCCCTGCCCTGGGAACAACAGGAACACTGCGGTGGGCACGGGGGACCCCAGGGTCTGCCTGAAGCACCATCTCTCCATGGGGATAAAGGCATGGGCAGAGAGTGCCAGGACAAGGGGGAGTGGTTTGAACCAAAAGAGGAGAGATTTAGATTCAAAGTTAGGAGGAAATTCTCTGCTCTGGAGGTGGGCAGGACCTGGCACAGGTGCCCAGAGCAGCTGTGGCTGCCCCTGGATCCCTGGCAGTGCTGAAGGCCAGGATGGATGGGGCTTGGAGCAGCCTGGGACAGTGGATGGTGTCCCTGCCATGGCAGGGGGTGGGTTGAGATGGTCTTGAAGATCCCTTTCAACTCAGGCCATTCTATGATTTCATGATTTCCCTTGGCCCCAGATGCGGCATGTTCAGACCCTGCTGCCCCAGGCTCAGTGCCCTTCAGCTGCACATCTTCCTGCCAGTATCTCCCCTCTCTCCTGGTGATGTCTCCTCTCCCCAGCATTCCTAAGCCAGGCAAAGCCCATCGTGGGCTGCAGGAGCATCTGCAAAAGCTGCTAAGCCCCGATGGCAGGCAGGTGGAGGCACTGCCAGCTTCCCACCAGGACACTGGCTCCCATTTTGCATCTCCTCCCACAGCTCTGGCACAGCTTTACAGGCAGCAAGCAACCCCAAAGGGTGGGCTGGGGGCTGGGGGCAGAGGGCGGCGCCGAAGCAGCGTGTGGGAGGGAGGCTCCCAGAGGCTGTGGCAGGATTAGTGTGGCAGGGTATGCCTTGGCCATGGGGAAGCAGCATGAGGGCAGCAGTGGTTGGGAAATGTCCCAGCCACTGGCCTGGAGGTGGTGAGAGCCAGGGAAAGGCTTCTTACCTGGTTTGGGAGGTTTTCCTGCAGCCCCGAGTCCTAGGGAGAGCGAGCGGAGGGAGAGTGGTCAGAGCCATCCTCCCTCTGAGCGTGCCCAGACAGGGCACACCTGAGACAGGGCCAGCCTCCTGGCAGACCCCTTGCCCGTCTACTGGGCATCCTGCCCCTCTCCCCAGCACAGCCTGTCAGGGGGTGCCAGTACTCACCTGCTCCCAAACCTCCAACTCCAGCACCTGTGAGCAAGGGCACAGTCTGAGCACTGCCCTGGGAGCACCCAGCACCCAGCCAGGCTCCCAAGGGTCCCTGGGGAGGTGGGGAGGGTCGCACAGATGTCACAGGATGGGCCATCCCCCCTGGTACGTCCCCAGGATTTTGGCTGAAGATCTGGGGACAGGCTGTGACCTCTGAGCACCTCCTGTGCCCAGGGCTGGGCAAGGTGTAGGTGCCAGCCCTGGGCAAGGGGTCCCCAGGGTAAACCTGGCACTGCCACCCAGTTATGTCCCCACACCGTGGGGCTGATGCTGAGTCCATGCTGAGCAGCCAGACAAGATGTCCCTATGTCACCTGATCCTGGCTGGCAGGTCCCTAGCCTTCCATGGTGTCTCAAAGGCATTCAAGGACCCCCCAGGCACCTGACCATCCTTGGAGATGACCCCTTCCAGTGGTGCCTGGGCCCCCTTACCTGGGAAAAAGCCTCCTCCTGGGACTCCCCCTCCCGGGATAGCACCAGGAACCCCTGCACGAGAAGAGACCCTTGTTAAAATCCCCCCAGAGGTCCAGGCAGGGGGCTCCTCCTGGTTTCCCTGCTGCTCCCTGCGGAGGAGTTGGGACGTGGAGCTCGAGGGCAGGTCCCTGCCTCTCCCTGCATCCCTGTTTGCCCGGGTGACAGTGGTGGCAGGGCTCGGAGGTGCCCCAGCTGGGACCTAAGTGTCAGCAGGAGCTGGCCTGAAGGGGAAGGAGAGAGGGAGGGACACAGGGCTGGCTGCTGTCCAGCTCTGCTTCCCAGTTCCTGCCCCATCCCACAGCCAGGGCTGTCTCCATCCCCTGCAGCCTCACGTGGCCCTGGGGTGTGGCTCTGGGCATGGCCAGGGACCTGGGGCTGTCCCAGTCCATCCCCACAGTCCCTGATGGGCCCAGCCACATCTGAGCATCCTCTGGGGCTGCCCCAAGGATCCTTGGGTGTGTCCTGTCTGCCGAGGTGCCAATGGGAAGAGCCAGCTCAGGGCAGTGGCACTGGGGTGACAGACTCGGGGGACACTGCTGAGACCCATGGAACCCCCCTGTGTCCCTCTGCCTGTCTGTGAGACACTAAGGTCACCACCCAGCACTTCCCAGGGCATCTCAGCTCATGCTCAGAGGCCACAAGAAGGTTTTTTTGGCTGTTTTTTACACTGGCAGTGCCACATGTCTGCTGCAGGCCACCAGGCTGATCCCTGGCCCCCAGCTCCACCAGGGCCGTGGGTGGGCTGGGGACTTGCAGGCAGGTTGGGGACACAAGGGGGCTGCAGTGCAGAGGGAAGCTCCTCTTCTGACAGCGGGAGAGGGATTGTGGTGGGGTTTGCAGGACAGAGCAGGGTAGGGGGGATGCCAGGAAGGTGTGGGGGGGCTGCTGTGGCCACAGTCTCCGTGGGGAGCTGCAGCCAGCCCCGGTGCCTGCGCTGCCACAGGGAATGGACTTCAGGGGGCACAGGCACTGGAGACCCTGTGGGGGCCTGGCTGGGACCTGAGGACCTGCAGTGGCCTCCCCATGCCTGGGAGGTGGGTGCAGCCCTGGCAACACCACCACGGGCTGGGCAATGCCCAGGGGCTGGGCAGGGCAGTGCCAGCGCCCAGGGGGGACAGGCAGCCGGCAGTGCCGGCACACCACAGCACATTGTGCTGCACATCTCCATGGCAGATGTGGGGCAAACTCTGGGGGCATCCCCCACACTGTGCCCCACCAGTGGCAGGGATGAGCGTGTCCCCCGGGCCCTGCTCACCTGTCCTTTCCACCCTGAGCACCTGGCAGAGATGCCCAGCACCCCCCCCCCCCCCACTTCCCCCCAGGGATGCTCCGGGGTGTCAGGACACCCCCGTGTGTGACAGGGCTGTCGTGCTGTGCGTGCTCAGGAGGACATCCCTGGGGATGCAGCAAGCAGGGGGAGGAGCCGCGCAGGACCCATCACACAGCCCCAGGCCTGTGCCCCCCTATATCCCCTCCCGAGGTTCCGCCAGCGTCCCTAGGACAGGAGGGGACGCGCACTCAGCCCTCTGGCACGTCCTGGCCCCCGGCCAGGGGGTTCCGGAGCAGCTCCTTTTCCCGGCCAG
Source organism: Haemorhous mexicanus (assembly GCF_027477595.1). NCBI lineage: Eukaryota > Metazoa > Chordata > Aves > Passeriformes > Fringillidae > Haemorhous > Haemorhous mexicanus. Next base: position 859,568 of record NC_082362.1, on the reverse strand, counting down.
GGGGGACAGAACGGCTCCTTTTCCCGGCACATTCCCCGCCCACACCACACCCCCATCCTGGAAAAACACAACTCCAGCTCCTGCCTTGTTTCCCAACAAACTCCAAGCGTCCGCTCAGCGCCAGCTCTCCCTCCCAGCCCTGCTGCCGCTGGGAGCCGGGGCCGGGCATGGCCAGGGACCCCGTGGCACAGCCAGGGACTGTTCCCCCCGGGAGGCGCTGCTCAGCCCCCATCATACTCCCCAGCCTCAGCCCCTCAAAACCAGGCAAGGTCCCTGGTGCTGGGGTGAAAATGGGGGACCTGGACTAACCTTCCCCACCCCTGTGCCAGCGCTGTAGTCTCCCAAGGAAGCTGGGACCAGGATTTCTCCCAGCATCCCTGCAGTGTGGGGACCACAGAAATGTCCAGGTGTCACCTGCCTACAGCCACAGCTGCCAAACTCATCCCTTTATCATCATCACCACCCTCCTGGGACACCGAGGGTCCTGTCAGGAGGGCCCTACTCTAGTGATGCTGTCACTGCCCCCTCCCCAGGGACCATCACAGAGAGGGCTCTGTGCCTGGACACATTTGGGAGGGTTGCAGAGGCTGTGGTGGTCTGTCTGTTGCTCCTGCCCAGATCAGGAGGTCAGCAAGGCCTGGCAGGAGATGGGATGGCCCAGAGGCAGTGGGATGGGTGGCTGGGTAGTGGTGCCATGTGGCTTTGGGGAGGACAAACCTTTTCCTCAGGAGCTCTTCCTGACCAGCTCTGCTGCCAGGCACAGCCGGACCTGCACTGCCCTAGACTCTCCTTCACGAGCTGCTCCCCCAGAGCCCAGTTTGGGGCTGTTCCCTGGTGTAGGCACTGCTGGGGGGTCTCTCCAGATCCCCCTAGCATCTCCAGTCCCTTCCCCTGGCAGCACCACTGAGCACAGTTGTCGGTGACAGCCCACACACTGGTGACACCATGACCACATTGGGCTCTAGCCATTACTCTCTTGCCATCTCTGTCTTTGCCCAGCCTCAGGGCCAGCAGCCCCCAGCCCAGTCTGGGGTCTGTGTGCTTTCATTTTTCCTCTCCACTCATTCCCTTGGCACATCAGGGAAGGGGAGACTGAGTCAGCAGCTTCCCAGCGCTGAAGGAGCTCTGTGCTGCCTCTGCTCTGAGCCTGCCAGGACTCTGGGAAGGGGATTTTCCTGGACTCCCAGCCTGTCTCCAGGGCTGGGCTGGCTGTGAGCCTGCATCCCACCCCAGGGACAGCTTCTCAATCCAGGGGCCAGAGAATTCGCAGCCACTTGTGCAGCCCCAGCTGTGTCAGGGTGTGAGCCATGGAGGTGCTCAGGATCTGGTGTGGAGTCTCCTTGTTTATGAGAATGGGACGTTTTCCCCCCCAGCTCCACTGACAGGTGTGGATATCCATGCTGTTCCACTGCCAGAGCTGCTTCCGATCCTGTTTGGATCGGCTTCACCATTTCTATCTGCACCAATGCTTGTAGCTCCCTTCACAAGCCAGAAATGCAGAGGATTTCTCTATTCCATAGGTTTTGAGACCAAGGCCAGGATGGAGAATCCAGCACAGGACACCCTCATACCTCACCCCTCTCTGCCCACGGGCACCCAGAGGAGCCTTAGTGCAAAACCACCAACATTTCCCCTCTTCCCTCATTCCGCTGTTTTCTTTTTCTTGGGAGAAAGTTATGGAAACATTCAGTCTCCAAACGACTTTGAAGCTGTGCTGCATCCCAGGCTGAGCTCGCTGGTAGCAGCTCGGGGGGAGCGGGGGGGCTGCTGCCGGGGCCTGGCTCCTCTCCAGCCCCCCTAAAGCTCCAGCTTTCATCTCCGAGCGCTGGCGGGTGAGCTGCACCCTGCCAGCTGGGAGGGGAGGGAGCAGCCATGCAGGCCAGGATCCGGTTGGGAAGGGGACATGCCATCCCAACCCCACTCTGGGGACCCTGGGTGTCCTCAGAGGGTCCCCACAGCCCCAGGCTGGGTGCTACCACACCCAGTGCCTGCCCCTCTGCACCCACCCACGCTGCTCCCTGTGGGCCCAGAGCTTGCAGGGCTGGAACTTCCCCAGGGCCCATCTTGTCCCTCCCACCCCACTCCAGGGGGTGTCACTGCTGGGAGATCCCCTGTGCTCCACACAGGAAGCACTGAGGGATGGATGGAAGCACTGAGGGATGGATGCCCTGCTCCAGATGTTGGCATGGGCTGCACTTGGCACCTTTAGGGAATCACAGCACCTTCCCCCCGCAGTGACCTGTGTGCAGATCCCCACAGCACCAGCACAGCTCTGCTCTCCAGGGGCAGATCCCCAGGGACTGATCCTGACCTGGTGCTGGGGATTTCCTGAGTGCTGCCAGCTCAGCCCCTTGGCATTTCTCTGAGGTGACAGCCTGGGTATGAATCCCTCAGCCCTGGGATGTCTCAGGGTTCTCTCTCCTGCCAGGCTGATTTGGAGCTGCACTGGCAGCCAGTGCTGGAGGACACAGCCCTGACTGTCCCCAGCAGCCTGGGATCCCCCCTCACCATGCCACCATGCCTCTGTGCCAGCTCTTTCCCCAAGGACTGACTTGCCAGGAGCAGGGGTGAGGCACCAGGCTGCAGAGGCGCTGCTCAGTCCTCCACGGGAGAGCCTCCTGTGTCCCACCAGCACTGGGACCATCTCCAGGTCAGCTCACGTCTCCTGTGAGCGGCTTCCCAAGCCAGCAAACACCACTGGGGACTGAGCCGGGGCCTGGAGTAGGGCCAACAGTCCCAAGCTGCTCGGGAGCTGCTACAGGGTCTCACCAGGGTCCAAATTCCTCCAGAGACGGTCCCAGCTGGCCACGGCTTGAAGGGTCAGTAAAAGCCAACCTGGACCAGCAAGTCACATCTCTCTCACTGCCAGAGGTGGAGAGTGCCTGCGACTGAACACATCCCATCCAGCACCCTGAGCAGGATTAGGTACCAACAGCAGCTCGACTTCCCAGGCAGCTCCAGGCTCTGGGTCCCACTGCCTGCACAGCCGGGGCCACCCCGAGGCTGGGGTCCGTGAGCTGCAGGGCACGGGCAGATGGAGCTGCTGAGGGCTATGCCCTTGGTGACAGGTGGCTGTGGCTGCCCTGGTGCCCCTCCAGCCCTGGCACTGCCCACAGTATCCTGCCCCCTCTACTCCTCTAGTCCTCTCTGTCCAACAAGCCCGGCATGACAGCCCCGGCACCGACCCCGTGGCCGATGGTGGCTCTGCCCACCACACACTCTCCTTGGCACAACCACCCGGCTCTCTGGAAGTGACTTCCCCTCCCTGGTGGTGCTGTCACTTCCTCAAAGCCTTCTGCCCAGTTTGGCCACTTCAGCGGGGGCTCGTAATCTGTGCTCAGCTGTTCTCCCCGCCTGGGTGGGAGCTCAGCCCCAAGTCTGACGCCGAGACAGGGGCTGGTCACAGGGCAGGCATCGGCAGCGGTGGCCGGGCTGTGTCACACGGCTGGGAAACAGCCCTGCGCTGGCTGTCACCTCCCCGCCCCGGCCGCGTGTGCCCCACCTGCGCGTGCCTGGGCTGAGTTGTCACACAGCGCTGGGACCGCGCTGGGACAGGGACCCGAGGCTGGTGGCACAAGGGCGATGAGAGCGGTGCGCGGGCCCCCTGGCACCCCCAGCCTGCGGCTGGGGTGGGTCGAGCCGCTCTGCAGCTGCAGCAGCCCCGGGGCTGTCACGGCCACACACTGAGCGGCCGCTCGCACACAGCGGCTGCGGAAGGCTGCCACCCACCTACCGCCCTGAGCTCCCGCTGCCATCGCACCGCGGGGTGATGGCTAACACCTCCCCGGCCCCTCGCACTTCTGAGTCCCATGGGAGTTTAGTGGCCACCCCTGGTGTCCTGCCTGAGTGTTCCTGAGCCTTTCGTGCCTCCAAGCCTCTCATATTCCCCAGCCTCTCATGCCTCCGAATCTCTCATGCCCCCTAACCTCTCATGTCCCCAAACCTCTCATGTCCCCGAGCCTCTCACCAGGACGCCCTCGCAGCCTCCCCCTGACAAGTGCTTGGTGCAGCGGTGCCGTTACCGACTGTCCCGTGTCACTACCCTCGGTGACATCCCTTCCCACTCGGGCATGGAACAAACCCCCAGTCTGTTTGGGGAGCAAAGAGCCCTCGGCGGAGGTGGCACCGGGGCCTGCCCACCCACCCTCGGGGAGGCAGGCAAGGTGGGTGACTGTCCCTGCTCGGGGCTGGGCAGCCGGGGCAGGCGAGGGGCAGGAGAGGAGTTGCCCGGAGGGTGGGATTGTCGCAGCCCGGTGCCCGCGGAGGTTCCCCGCAGGACCGGAGCGAAGCTGGCCGGGCTACGGAAGGAGCCTTCCGTTCCTTACCTCCTTGCTGAGTAGCCGGGAGGATGGAGAGGAGGAGGAGGACTCCGGGGAGGAGGGGTGCAGCTGCCTGCCTTGCCATCTCTTGAAGCAATGCCCCCGTGCTCCCGCGGGCTGTGTGTTTTATCCCAGAGCTGCTTAATTGTTGCTTCCAAGGATGCGTGGGGAAGGGGAGGGGGGCGAGGAGGGAGGGGAAAAGGAGAGGGAGCGGGGGGAAGAGGCACAGGACACTACGTCATGAGGAAAGGCCAAACACTCACGAGCCTCTCCTGCCGATTGGGCTGGCTGCTCGGGGAGGGTTTTTTTTCCCTTTCCCCCTTTTTTTTTTTTTTTTTTTTATTCCTCGCTGCTGTCTCCAAGCCGGCGCGTCTCTGCCAAAAAAAAAAAAAAAAAAAAAAAACAAAAACCACCAAACCACCAAAAAGAACCACACTGGAAAGGCGGGCAGCTGCCAAGGCAGGCGGTGGGGAAGGACGGGAGGGCTGCGCCCACCGGCATGGGGACCACGGGGGTTTAGGGTGATGGATGTGTGTCGTATCGCGACTGGCATCTGAGTGGTCTCGCATCCCGGGTGGCACCGGGGCGTTTCGCATCCCAGGTGGCATCGGCCCGAAAGGGGACTGGGGGACAGGTGGGGACCGGCGGGGTGAAGGGATGGGGGTGTCCAGGGGTGCAGGCGGGAATTCGGGGGTTGCCGCTCCAACTGCGGGGCGCGAGGGATGGGATCGGCCATCCCTCGCCAATGACCCGGTGCCAGTGCCCTGTGCACGGAGACCGGATCTCGGTGCCGGTGCCAGTACCGTTGCCCGGTGTCCGGATCCTGGTACCGGTGGCTGATACCCGGGTCCTGGTGCCAGTGCCCCGATCCCAGCGCCGGTGCCGGATCCCGGTGCCGATCCCGGTCCGCCGGCCGTGGCCATTAGGTGGCGGTCGAGGGGTGTGCGGCCGCCGGCAGGACGGGAAAACGGGGAATTTTGCAGGAAAACGTGCAGCCGGGCCCCGGGGGTGCCCTCCCGGCCAGGGGTGTCCTGGGGACACGCAGCGCCCGGCCCGGCCGGGGCTGGTGATGGACACGCGGCTCCCGCGACCCCCAGAGCCGGGCATGAGGGGTGTCTGGCAGCTGAGCCACTTCCAGCCCCAGCCCCTTCAGGGGCTCCGGGTTCCTTCAGCTTCGAGCCCAAGCCCAGGCCCTGCGTGTCCCCACTGAACTCCTCATTCCCCTTCTCGGGGGGTGTCTCTGCACAGGGCTTGGGGACCAGCTGGGGCAGCAGTGAGTTAAATGGTGGGATCAGTCACAGCATCATGGAATGGTTGGAGTTGGAAGGGACCTTCAAGACCACCCTCTTCCACACCCCTGCCATGGGCTAGGACACCTTCTACTATCCCAGGTTGCTCCAAGCCCTGTCCAAACTGGCCTTGGGCACTGCCAGGGTTCCAGAGGCAGCCACAGCTGCTCTGGGCACCTGTGCTAGGGCCTCAGCACTCCCACAGAGAAGAATTTCTTCCCAGCATCTAATCTCTCACTCCTCTCTGTCAATATGAAGGCATTCCCCTTATCCTGTCCCTCCATCCCTTGTCCCCAATCCCTCTCCAGATCTCCTGAAGCCCCTTTAGGCCCTGGAACAGGCTCTGAAGTCTCCCTGGAGCCTTCTCCTCTCCTGGTGAACACCTGCAGCTCACCCAGCCTAGCTCCAGAGCAGAGGGCTCCAGCCCCTGGAGGATCTCTGTGGACTCCTCTGGACTTACTCCAGCTTCACATTCTTCTTATGCTGGAGATCCCAGAGGTGGATAGGGCACTGCAGGTGGGCCAGAGTAGAAGGGGAGAATCTGTGTGGATGTGAATGAGAATCTGCAGTGTGGACGAAGCACAAGAAATGCAAAATCACCCTCTCCACTGCAGGTCCAGCACTGCTCCTTCCCTGAGTGCCAAGGGTTTGAGATGCTGCTTATCCCAGTACCTGACTTCTCGTGACCCCAATGTGCTGGGAGTGAAAGCACGTGCTTGAAAATGCCCTGTGTGCACCCCTTTCCCGCAGGGCTCCCTGGCATCATTCTCTCCATTCCCCACGATCCTTCCACCGCTGCGGAAATTGGCAGCCAATTATCAGCAAATCCACCCGGTTCCACTCCGACTGCGCGAGGCACGAAGGCCCGACCTGGCCACCCACTTAAAGAAGTGTGAGCACAATCCACGCTCGGGACCGGCCCTCCGGAGCCTGCCTGTCTGGCTTATCTCAGCTCCCACTTTATTTTCGAGAAAGTGCTGATAGCTACGGCCACAGGAATTCCGGGAGGTGGAAATCACGGAGGGTTTTGCCCTCCACGCCCGGCGCTGGGACATGCCGAGGAGGTGGGGAGGGGGAGCTGTGCATGAGCCCCTCGGTGGGCTCCACATGGAGGTGAATTTTCTATTCACCTGCACAGGGCAAAGGGCTGCGGGATGGGGAAACGGGGCACGAGACAGGGGACGAGCTTCGGCAGGGACAGCGCAACCGGGCTGGCCCCATCCGTCCGTCTGTCCGTCAGTCCGTCCGTCCCGCTGGCGTTGCCAGGTGATGTAATGCTTGAGCGAAAACACACGCGGTCGTTAAACACGAGCTCCCCGCTCCGGAGGAGCGACGCGGGAGCGGATGGATGCGGGATCGGCAGCTTTGCAGCGGCTCCAGCAGCCTCGGGGCCGTGATATGGCCCTTGGGATGCAGCTCCCCGGGCGGGGCTGGCCGGGTAATGCATCCTCGTTGCGAGCGTCTGCAAAACATGCAGAGAGCAGGGTTGGGAAAGCGGCCTCGCTGGGAACCAGAACTGGGGCAGTTGGCCGGCTCCAAGCAGCTCCCAGCCCTTGCCAGTGAAACGGCTCTGACTTTTGAACGCTTGTTTTGTACCTAGAAAGAATAGATGTGAGGCAGGATCTCCCCACCCCTGGCACTCGTGCCGGGGAACGGGATCCAAACCCTTTGTGATTTGGCCGGAGCGCTCCGTGAGCCGCCCGCGGGGATGGGCTGGGAGCGTTCCCCAGAGCTTGCAAAGTGTCAGGGGAAGCTCCGGGGAGGGCACAGAGACGGGCACGGTGTGACGGGAGAGGGGCAAGGCAGAAAGCGCTGCCCACAGCGGGGAAGTGGGATTTGCTGCATGGCGCAATATCGGGGTGAGAAAACACACAACGAGGGCTGCAGCAAGAGCACCTGCGGCTACAGCCTGTACTGGCATGGGAGGCTCCTGGGAGCCGGGGCAGCTCCGGGAAGGATGGATGCTTCCTGCAGCTGGTCGGTGGCAGGTGCAGGTTACGCACAGTTCCCCCAAAAGCTGACATAGTTGCTGGGGGAAATGCCAAAGAGCCTTACACTGCTGTGACACGCTCGGGGAGCTCTCCCGGGGGTAACACCGACATGCAAAACACAGAAGTAAACACCCCTTTGCCATAGCTACAAGGAGCCCCACACCTGCCCGGCCCCCCGGACCCCGAGCCTGCTCCTGGCGCTGTTGACGGCGTTGTCATAGGAAACGGCACTGCCGGGCTGTGCCGGGGCTCCGCGCTGCCGGATGAGCTCAAAGGAAAGGTATGTACGAGGGGCAGGTCACACGCATCGAGTGGCCTCGTCACCGTCCCAGGGAAGCTGAGGATGGTACGTGGCTTTGGAACAGCCAAACTCACCGCGATCGTGAGGGCCTGAAGTTCTCATTCCTCCTGTGTCTCTGGTGAGCAAATGCTCCATGTTTGGGGTGTGTGCCAGGAGGGGAGCTGCCTCCTCCGATGCTGAGCATCCTTAGGTTTTCCTGCCTTGGTTCACCACTCTTAACTGTTGACCAACAGATCATCACCCCTGGATATGCTGTAGAAATGAAGCTCCAAACTAGAGAGACAGTCTGAAAATCACACCTCTGTCAGACATTCCAGAGAAAATCCTCTCAGGACACAGGGCAGGAGGATTGTGAGGCACAGACAGGGCTCTGTGGTACCTGGCAATCAGGGCATCTGCTCAGGCTTATTTTCAGCAAGCAAAACCTTTTTGTTTTGCCTAGTCCCCCACTCAGAGGTGTTTTCACCAGCCCACTGCTGTCCCCATGGCTCTCCTGATATAAAATCACTGGGGATCTCTGGGTGCTCTGAGCATGGATCCCCATCTCTCTCTCCCCTCTGCATCTCACTGCATTGCCCAGCACCTTCCCTAGGGGAGCATTCGGCCCCATGCACAGCCCATGCCACAGCCCCACAGGACACCCATGTGGGGCAGCCAGGGAGCCATCCTGTCCTCAGTGTAAGGCTGGAAGCCACCATGGACATATTCCAGTGTCATGGACAGGGTCCTAGGATAGAAACATAGAAACATGGAATGGCTTGCATGGAAGGAACCTTAAATATCACCTGGTTCCAATCCCCTTGCCCCCACTATCCCAGGTTGCTCCAAGCTCTCTCCAGCCTAACCTTGGACACTTGCAGGACTGGATTTTCCCAGTTGTACCTGTACACTTGATGCTGGGGTGTTTGTCAAGGCAGGAGGAACATTTTCAGCTCTGCAGGGGCTGTTGGGGACCAGGGGAGGTTCAGGAAGCCCCTCCCTGCCAGGTCCCATTGTCTGTTGGGTTTGAAGGTTCTTGTGATCCCATCCGTACCTCACCTATCCTTCACTTTCCAAGAGCTCCTCTTGCCCTGGCAGTCCCTTCCTATGGTTATCATGGGAAGAGGTTTTGCCAACACAAGGATGCCGCTTGGAGGGAGCAGGGCTGGAGCAGCAGCCCAGGGCCATGGGGGGAATGCTGTTCTTTGACATGACCAACAGAAACAGCATTGCTCTTCCAGCACCAGAGAGCCACTTGAGATCCCTTGGGAATGTTTATCATTGGAGTCTCCTCATGAGGAGAAGGGGAGACACTGTCCCCAGCTCCTGGCATAGACCCCATCCCAGGCTTCTGTTTTCTGCTGGGCATGACCTACCAGGACCAGATCCATATCTCCTCCTTGGTAGCCCATCCTGCTCCTGTTGCCCCAAGATGCTCTCCTTTTCCACCTTTCCACCAGTTTTGGTGCCTGGTTCTGCCCCCTTTGGCCCCTCTCTCTCCTGTATCCAGGCCCACTTCACTGCAGGCCACACTTGGCTGAAAGTCATGTTCCAGCACTCCTTGCCTTGGTGCCAGCAATATTTGTGGTGGTGCCTTCTGTGCAGGCTTTGCCTCTGCCCTTCCCTTGTGGATAACCAGTTCTGCACGTGCTGGGAAGAGCTGTGGATGTGGCCCCTGAGGATGGGATTGTGTTGGAAGTGGTGCAGCCGTGGGACAGCAGATCCCCATCCATGGGATCTCCATCTTTGGATGCATTCAAAATGTGCCTGGACATGACCCTGAGCAGCCTGACCCAGCTTTGGAGTGCTCACTTGCTCCAGGGCTGGGCTGGGGACCTCCAGGCATCCCTTCCAACCTAAATCCTTCTATGGTTTATATCGAATTCTCTCTGGTATTTCTGCAGTTCTGGGAAGCCTTCAGTGATGGATCGTTGAAAGGCTCTGATCTGACGCTGGCCAAGGAGGGATTTAGTGGTCCTGGCTCCTTCCATCTCATTCACATTGTTCTTCCCAAGGACAGCTGAACATCTGCTGCCCATAGGTAACTCCAGGCCGCCGCTCCCCGCCTGGGTGTGAAACCTCTGCCTGCCTTCATCCCCAGCTCTGACCTGCTCTCGGAGCTTGCAAGTGATTGTTTTCATCCTGCTCCCACTGTCTGGGGCTTTCCAAGTGTTGATTAAAAGGTACCATCACTGCAAAACATGCTGTGCCTGAGTGGCTGTAGCTTTCAGCAAGGGGGACTCAGTGTTTGCTGGAATGGTCAGCGCCAATTCCCTGCCAGATGTTAGCTCTGACCCCCAGCAGTTTCAGCAGCAGATCCATTTAAAAATTGGAAGATTGTTTTGTATTCTCAAAAGAAAGGGAAAAAAGCAGGGTATGTTTATCACGGAGATATTGCTTTCCACTGCCTGCGCGCTCTGCCATGGCCAAAGTGTGCTCAAAGAGACTCTCAAACCTCCTTTGTGTGGGGAGCAGGACTGGAAAATCTCAGCCCAGAAGGGGAAAACTGAAGCAAATCGTGGGCAACCGAGCACAGAGATGTAACTGGTTACACTCAGCCAGAACATGAACTTTAGACACTGCCTGTGCTCCAGTTTGTGTCTGCAGCACAGAAAGGCCCTGAGGAAAAGGCAGTGGAGCTCTATTATCTCACAGCCAGATCCTTGTGGTGCTGAGCGGAAACACAGAGCAGGCAGGGCTGGGCTGCCTCCCTCCCCTCCCAGTGCACCCTGCAAATGCCAGTCGATGGCTCCCAGAGCCCTGATAATTCCGACCATGACTCAGAGACCAAAAATCAAGGGCAGAGCTTCAAATTAAGAATTATTAAAAAAAAAAAAAAAAAAAGCACATACTGGGTATGGTTGTGTTCTGCTTTTTAAGCCATAAGGTTTATGCCTCTGGCTTTTCTGTGCATCCAGAAGGGCTCAGAGGCTGCCTTTCAGCAATGTGAAATATGAACCTCCCTCAGGCACAGGGCTCTGGGAGATGGGGATTAGAGAACCTGAGAGGAGAGTGATGCATTTGCTGATGGCAAAAACGCTGTGGATCCACAGAGAATGTTCTTTCCCCAAAAGTCCCTTGTGGGGAACTGTAACTCCCCACCCAGGTTGGAGGACAATGTCCTGTCCTTATCTGAGCTGACTTGGAGGCTGGAAGGGACCAGCTCAGCCATGGGCAGACCTTGAGATGAGTTCCCTGTGCCAAAACAATTGTCAAGGTGGGGATCTGGCTGAGCAGCCACCTCCAGCCTCCTTGTCTGACTCCCAAAGAGGCACCACGTGTGTGATTAAAAGCCCTGCAATCCTGAGATCTGGAATGTGGTTGTCTCTTTGCTGGGAAATGGCAGAAACCCTGCAAAAAGCTAAGAATGTGCTTTGCCCAGGGCTGTAGCTGGGTACATCGGTGCAGGCTGGTGCCAGGTCCCTCTGCCACCCTCCCAGGGCTGCCCAGGGACCTACATCTTTCCCATTATTTTCCCCCTTGGGAATGCACCTGCTGCTAGGGAGGGTCACTGAACACAGCTGGTCAAGCTCTGTCCTGGCAACTGGAAATGGGACTGTGGATTTAATGGCTGTAATGAAATAACACGGAGAGGAACATGGGGAAGTGGTGCAGGAGGTCATGCGTCTGGGGCACTACCAGGTCAGGGGTCTCCACAGCAACCCAGAGGTCTCCACAGCAAGCCAGTGGGGACAGGAGGAGAGGGCAGAGGGGAGCAGGGAGTGGGGTGGGAAGGTGGCTGGACCAAGGCAGGGAGCTGGAACATGATTTGGAGCCACATGGGGCAGCAATGGGGTCATGGATACAGGAGAGATTTAGTAGCCAAGGAGGGGGACCAGGTGTCAAAATTGAGGGAAAGATGGAAAAGGAGGGATCAGAAAGGTATGGGTGGTCACCAAGAAAGGGATATGGATCTGGTCCAAGATGGGATAGTGAGGAGCAGAGATCAAACACCCTGTGGGATGGGAGGGATCAGTTCTCAGAGCTGGCAAAAGAGGGAACGAGAAGAGCTGAGACTTTGTGCCAGAGACAGCAGAGAGGTCAGAGGCTGAGCAAGGGCTGGTGACACCAAGCAGGGGTGATGGTGGCACGAAAATCCCTGCACGGGCTGACATCAGGAATGCCAGCTGAGACAGAGCAGAGGAGGTAGGGAGGTTCCTGCATTCATCCCAGCACCAGCCAGGATTCCCTCACAGCTCCTGGTGCTCCTCCAGAGCTGCATCCCTGCAGGACTCTGCCAGTGCATTCCTGGCTATCTCAGGGCCATTATTCTCGAGTCAATGCTATTCTTCAAGCTTTCTCTCTGGGCAGCAGCAGCAGCAGCAGCAGATCCTCCCTTGGACGCGCTCTGCCCAGCCCTGGCTCCCTGTCCCCTCGCTGTGGGGCGCTGGCCAGCACGGTCCCGCTCTTAGCTTGTGCTGGGAACATCCTCCCCGACAAGTCCCAGCCTGTACTACCCTCTGAGGGACGAGGTTGGAAGGGGAGCCAGGTCACCACCGGCCTGCAGCACCCCACATCTCCAGACGCCACGCATGCCTGGCACAGCCGGCAGGGATCACGAGGAGCTGCCCTTGTCTCTCTCCCAGGGGTGTGTAAGGGATGATGGAGAGCCTCTTGTTGCTACATCCTCCTGGAGCTTGAGGAGAGAAACACCTCTGGAGGAGAAAAACCCCTTGGTTTGAGGTGATGGGCAGCCCTTTTGGGGCTGTTTCACCGAACTCCTTCTCTCTCTCTACCAAGCCTCACTCCGGGTCTCAGCTTCCCAGGGGAAGCCGTGACTTTGTCCGTCTGCTGGGGCCTGGCCCCGCTCCCGAGCAGCCCTGGGAGCCGCTGCCCGGGGCTGGCAGGTCTCAGCGTGCCGGTTTCCGGCGGCGTGTCTGGGCTGGGAGCAGCCGCGGGGCTCGGCCCCGGGCTCAGGCGCTCGCTGCGCAGTCTGGCAGCAGCCCCGGCACAAGCGCAGCGCTGGCCCGGCCCCAGCGCACGCCGCTTCCTCCGGCGGGCCGGCCAGGAGGAGTCAGCTGAGGACAGGAGCCGAGCCGGCAGCGCAGGCAGCGTGGGGAAGGGGGTGGCGGAGGGCTGGGGTCGGTGCTGGGCAGTGCCAGGGAGAAGCCTCACGGAAGGGCGGCGGGAATTCGGGAATTCCTGCCCTGGGTCCTGCTGCCGGATGCGCCGCTCGTCTCTTCCGCCAGGTTCTGGGGTGTTTCTGGTTCCGTTCTTTGCCAGCGTGCGTCAGCAGCCCCTGGCATTTGGGGCTTTTCCCTAATGTCAGAACTCCTGCACTGTCAGACACAAAAAACCCGTTCCCTCCAAGTTGTCCCTCTTGCACAACCATGGCTAAATTCTCCTCCCAGCTGCCGAGTTTCACCTGTTGTCTCAAGCGATGCCATTTCCATCCCTCAGTCCCTAATTGCCGCTGAGATAACAGCAACGTCACTGTCCCCGTCTCTTATTTCCGGGTGCAGAGGCTGAACAGGGGCGATTCCTCCTGCCTCATGCTCTTGCCTGCCGGTGTTTGAAGCTGCTGCTCCCCATGACGTGAGTGCCCCGGCATCAGCCAGGTGTCAAAAACTGCCTCGGGCATGGGCAAGGATGGAAGGTTTGAAAGCTTTCAGGTTCATCTCCGTGCTGCCACCCAGATCCTATTGCCCACGGTAATGCTTTGGCTCAACTCGGCTAGTTAAGACGTCATTTGTAACTAGCACATGGATAACGTTTCAATTTAATTAATTCCATTAATCTTTGACTGTAGATTGTTGCCTTGGGCCAGGTGAACTGCTTGCTGAAGAGGCTGCAGAAAAATAGAGCATTGATGAAATATTTCACCATTTCCAAGGAAAAATTGGGTGTTTTTCTTTGTTCCAGCACGGAACTGGATTGTATTTCAGGGGTGAACAGAAAGCAAACCCAACCATTGCATTTCAGGCTGAAACAGGATTTTTTCACTTTGAATCAAAATTATTAGGAATTTAGTTTTGGTTTCAGGGATAGAAATCATAGACCTACTGGGTTTAGGTAACACTGATAAGCATCAGGCTTTTGGTCCATTGGAATTGCTTAGGAAAGGTGTTTCCCAGTCCCAGAGGTGCTCCAGTGTTGGATCTGGAGAGCTGGAGTTGCGTGGTGGCTGCAGGAAGGTCTCCACAGGTGCAGATGGATGGGACACCCACTAGATGCTGGCCCACCGCTGTCATGTCTTAATCCGGGAGGATGCAAAAAGCAGCCAAGCACACAAAGAGCTAGATGAGACTGAAGAAGAAGCAGTGACAATATGAGCTCTCCTGGGGGTGCTGCATGATGACATCCTCTGGATCAGCATCACTTTCATGAGACAGAGGTTTCCAGGTGGCATTTGTGAGGATAAGTATTCTTGCAGGGAATGGCTGGTCGAGCCCCTCTGGAGCTGGGGTGCTGGGGGCAGGAGGCAGTGCCCATAGCAGCAGGCAGTGCCCATGGGACAGGCAATGCCCGTGGGAGCAGGCAGTGCCTGTGGCAGCAGGCAGTGCCCATGGCAGCAGGCAGTGCCCGTGGGACAGGCAGTGCCCGTGGCAGGAGGCAGTGCCCGTGGCAGCAGGCAGTGCCCGTGGCAGGAGGCAGTGCCCGTGGGACAGGCAGTGCCCGTGGCAGCAGGCAGTGCCCGTGGGACAGGCAGTGCCCATGAGACAGGCAGTGCCCGTGGCAGCAGGCAGTGCCCGTGGCAGCAGGCAGTGCCCATGGGAGCAGGCAGTGCCCGTGGGACAGGCAGTGCCCGTGGGACAGGCAGTGCCCATGGGAGCAGGCAGTGCCCGTGGGACAGGCAGTGCCTGTGGCAGGAGGCAGTGCCCATGGGAGCAGGCAGTGCCCGTGGGACAGGCAGTGCCCGTGGGACAGGCAGTGCCCGTGGCAGGAGGCAGTGCCCGTGGCAGGAAGCAGTGCCCATGGGACAGGCAGTGCCCATGGGAGCAGGCAGTGCCCATGGGACAGGCAGTGCCCATGGGAGCAGGCAGTGCCCATGGGACAGGCAGTGCCCGTGGCATCAGGCAGCTGCTCCCGGGCAGCACCGCGCTGCCGGGCAGAGGCACGGGCTGCTCTGCTGACTCGCCCTGCCATCCCTGCTGGAGCTGCTTTTCCTCGCAGCACTTCACAACTCAGCACTTTCGAGTTAATTAGAGAACCATCTGCCCCCTTCTCGCGCATCATAAAAGCGTGTTTAAAGCCGGGCGATAAAAGGGAGCGTTAGTCTGGGTCACTGCAGGCTCCGAGCCCGGCGCGGCCCCGCCTGCCGCACTCCCTGGCCTGCTCTCAGCCCAGGTGGGAACGATGTTTGAGTCCATCTGAACTTGCTCTGCTGCCAGCTTCCTTGAGAGACTCCCAAGTATTTCACAGCTCTCTCTCAGGCACGCTTTGTTCTCGAACAGTCTCCTACAGCCTGTTCCTGCTTAACTCTCCTGTCTCCCTCTCACTCTGGGTGCTGAGTTTCCATCTCCCAGAGGAAACTTGGGACCTTGCCTGGTGCCAGCTGGTGATAGTGGCCAGCAGGTCTGTCCCTGGTTTGGTGTTCAGATGGCTTCAGGCTTTTCCAGGTGGCTGTGGACAGCACAGCCCCTGTTCCCTCCCTGCGCACACAGGGTGCAGGACTTTGGGCACATCCCTGGGGACGTGGGTACATGTGAGCACACAGGGACAGCTGGTCCAGCTGCACTCGTGCCCATCACTGTAAATATCCAGAGAGCTCCTCTTCCTCACTTCTGCCTGGAGGACATGTTTCCCTCCCATCCTGGTGTGCAGAGCAGAACAACTTGCCAGATGGTTCATGTTAAAAACTCCCTTTTCCTCCTTTCTGCTTTCTTTAAAGAGTCTCAGATGGGGAGGTGAGGACCCTGTCTGCTCTGCTGAGGACCACCTAATCTGATCAGGCCCCTTCTGGCA